>NW_019525473.1:321753-427986 GCF_002814215.2 Seriola lalandi dorsalis | reverse complement strand
GAACATAGTGGATCATTTAGTGGATAAAGAGTCAGATTTCCCTGGCGTTAGTGAAGAGCAAAACCGAGCTTAATGGAGAGTGACAATGCCTTAACAGCAGCTTGAGGTAATGCAGGGTTAATACACAGACATGAGACTGATATCAATCTTTTTATCTCACTTTTATAAAGAAAGTAATTGAGCGTATCTCCCAAATTGTGATATACTACTCCTCATTCCATCGTTCTTTCACACACATGCGGTCACCTAAAGAGCGGCTCCAGCAGATCACTTCAGCTCCAAAGCCCTTTGGAAAATTAGACGTATGCATAATGGACATAATGGTGCAAAGCAAAGAGGAGGAGGCCAGAGCCCAGTGTGAAGTTGCACAGCACTCAGTGGGGATGGAGTGATGTGAGTGTTTCTGCATGTGCGACTGTGTTCGTGTACGCACGTGTGTGCATGTTTGTTTGTTTGCTTGCACATGTGTAAGTGTACAGGATGCATCTGGCTGTCTATGATATTTCACATTTCCATTTCAGCAGGAAAATAAGTAGGCTGGCACCTAATGAGCCGATTACTGGGAGCAGCATATGGTGTGTGTCTGTATGGTTCTCCTGGCTCCACCATTAGCGTTGATGCGAGCTGGGAGAGATGTGGCGAGTGGGTGGGTCAGCTCGGGGAGAAAATGCACAGATATGTGTTTACTTAGACACACAGAGCTGTTTTCGTGATAACATGATCTCTATGGGATGGAATGTGCACAGAGCGGAGACGCAGAAAGGGCTGCAGGGTTTGGGAAATTTCCGTCATTTCATCTCATGTCATTATGAAATTCCTACAAGTCCACTTCAGATGACGGCCAAATGTGCCACAGTGTTCATAGAACAGCTTTTTAATTAATGAAGAAAGGCTTCAGGCAGTTACTGATGCATATTTTTCATCAATTTCTTCTCTATATTTTTGAAACCATCTCAATGTTAAAACCTAACTGTTTAAAAGTCACATACATGAACTACAGCATTTTTCTACAGAAGTGGGCACCTATTCACCTCTGCAACATGCTACATGTTGAATTTACTTACAGTATGGTAAATATGCATGACATGCCACCTAGTTTTCAATGAGAAGCAGCAGTAGATATCCAAACTGGGATCTAAAAGTTCAGTTTTTAGCTCATTGTTTTGGTTTTCTGGCCCACAATGTCAGTGTTATGGTTCAGTTTCTCATCAGCGTCACTTCATGTGATGCAGCTGGCAAATGTTTCAAGCAAAAACCTTGAAGCACTATCAGCTGATAGTACATCAGTGTTGTGTCATCTAATTAGGACAAATTATGATGATTTCTGTCCCAAGAAGTCCATAGAAAGTTTTTCCATCCCTCTATTTAGTACTCAGCTCCTAAGGGAAGTCTCTGCCTTTTTAGCAAATAGATGCTCCACTATGCCCATCAGCTCGTCTCGTCTGCTGTTTGGTGCTGGACAGGTAGCAGATAGTGGATTTAGCAAACCTTTATGGCTGAAATCATCTGGTGGCTGAGGCTGCAAATAAAGTTGATGGGATGAGCCAAAACAATAAAGTTTCAAGCCGAAACAATGAGCTGAAACATGCTAAAAACATTCCTTAGAGCTGAGGGGAACGCCATGGTCTCAGAATAATTCCCTGTAGGTTTGAACCTCTGAATATTACACCATCATTTGATACATTATTAATGTAAAAATATCAAGTGCGGCTTTAAGGATATGAAACATGTAGGCATAATATCTACTGAAATATTAAAGGTATTAAAACTAGAGTTTGACGCCGATCCCTTACAACATTATTGTTTTTCATTGTCTAACAAAACTGTACTAACTAATAATTAAATTACCACAAACGAAGTGCCAAACAAACAACCCAGGTTGCGTCTGTCATTTTTTTCCAACCCAGTTTAGACAAAACAACTTATGAAGTACGATGAAACCCTCGACAGAACGACCAGTGCCCTGTTGCTAACCCAGACCAATATGGAAGACGTGTTTCAATCGAAACTGGGTTGGAAAAAATATGCCACAGGGCAGATGCCCATTGTTAATGCATTCTTGACTAAATAGAAAAGATGGTACTTAAAGGTGGCTTGAGAATTATTTTAATTATTATATTTTATTATTTTAAGTCCTGATTATTATTTGAATTAGACTTAAAGACTTAGAATTATGACTAAGAATTAGACATAAGGACTTAAAGCCATATGTAAAATACTATAAATTCATCGCTTTATCCCGAATCTGCATGTCCCAAGTGTGGCCATAACATCTCCCATGAGCACCCAGGAAAACTCTGAAATATCTAAACTTTAATAATAAAATAATCCAAAATGAGAAGCCTTTTTATTAGTGCATAATTCAGGCTCATTGATTATTTATCGAAGCGGCTGGGGACTGACTGGAGTCTGAAAGGTTACTGTATATAGCAAAGCCGCCTGCTACAGAAATAACCCAGATGTAGGAGGTATGATAGAGTTTTGATTTAAAAGAATCCACTATGGGTTTGAGCTGCATGATCAAGAGAAGGGCTCTTGGTCTTTCTATCATGTCATGTCTTTGACAGCTCAGTCTCTGTCTCATCTTCTGTCTCTTCACTCTTCTTTTTTCTGCTACATGCTGATTACTTAAGCCTGTCTTTTCCTGCCTTTACCTCAGCATTATTGTAGCCCCATTATCCCAATTCGTCTTTGTCATTCCTATGAGGAGTTAAACTCACACACGATGTATATAATGTATCAAATTCAACAAAAAATGTTATTATTATTATTATTATTATTTAATTATTTTTTTAAATAATAATAATGATAATAATAATTAACTAAAATAAATGACGCTTCATTAATGTGTTCTTTCCTAATGATTTAGAGTTATTTTAGTCGTATTAAGCTTCAAATCTGAGGTCAAAATAATTTCCTTGAAAGTGATGTAATGAAAGAACATCATTCACTTCAGGGTGCACTGACTAAAAGTTCTCTCTCTCTTAAACTTGATCAGCATTTAATTGGAATCAACCCAGCAGTCCTTTACCTATAATCAGTGTCAAATTACATGGTTTGTTTCCAGCAAATTTCTACATCTTTACAGATCTGTAAAATAAGATCTGTAAAATAAAAATTTCAAAAAAGACATTTAATCAGAATGGCATTTATTTGTTTTTTTAATGCTTACATTATTCCAAATGAATTCTGAAAATATCTATGAACTGAACTATGGATCCTTTTCATATAGTGAGGCACTAAAATGGCACACAGGTTTGTTGTAATACCAATGTAATCATGATTCAGTATTAATATACAGGATCAAGATGAACTTCGCATATGTATCACTGATGCTTCATTATCGTTGCTTTATATTCAACATGTGTAAAGTTACAAATTTTATCATTAAACCTTACTAGTAGAAGTTTAATACCTAGTTAACTGAATGAATAGGTTAGAGTTGTTTAATCATATCTTAATATAACCCTTCCTGTAGAAAAAGAGGCCTTATACAGAGCAGTGTTTCAATGGGATTTGTCCCTGCAGTGACTCCTCTCAGTAAAGACAGCACCATACTATAAAAAAAGAAAAGTATGATATTGTAGATTGAGATATTAAATATAACACGAGCTGACTGGATACTCCTTCCTGCTTCGAAAAAAATATTATTCATTGAAATTAGTAATTAGTTTTACAACAAACTGTAAATGCTACACTATTACAGTGCCAGGGCCCCTTGGCATCACTTTAACTCACACTTTTGCATAATTTTTCAATGTATTTTTTTAATGAATGAGGCACTACACTTATTAATGGCAGTGGAGTCTCCAGGAAGTGATTGTAGTGGATGGGGGAACGTACAAAGTGCAACACTGTCACATGAGAGACCGAGGTTTGCATCCAGTCGTGTCTGTGGTTCAGAAAACAAAGGCGCTTTGGTTACGGTTAGGAAAAGATATTGGTTTTGCTTATGTTTAGGTACTCGCAGCACTTGGTTAAGGTTAGATAAAGATCGTGGTGTGGGTTAGTTTGCTGTGACTTCAAATCCAGAATGCGTTCCCGCCCCTTATATGTCAGCAGGCAACAGGCTGGGTTAGGGTCTGATTGACTCATGTCAACTCTCAATGCGGCAGAGAACATTTGAAGTCTATCGGACTACGTTACAAGTTGCAAAATTACACTAAAGGAGTATCCAGTGCTGAGCTGATACTTTGTTTCATTTTGGAAAATCTGCACCATGAAAAGTTCTGTTAAATTACCTGCAGGTCCTGATCGCACTTTAACTATGGATGTACATCTGATGGATCATTTTTGATACTGAAGACATAAATATACAGTAATGAAACATAGACGGGATCTTTAGTAAGTAGTTAGTAAGAGTTTGATCTCTGTGTGTTCCAATTAGACTAAGTTATGAGTCGGAGAAGACGGGGTGCAACCCTTTCAGCCTGATTATCACATATTGCATCAATCATGGTAAAGAGGGTTAAAAAAAAATTTCACTGACACTGTAGTTCAGCATCTCCCTGAAAAACAGACTCCAATCTTGTGTGGCTCTGCTGCTATTGTCAGTGTCTCAAGTCAAGAGTCATTACCCTGTTAAACAGTGATTCACGCCTTAGGAAGAAAAAAAAAAAAAAAAAAAAGAATAGCTTCATCAACATAATTATTTTTGGCTCTGTATAAAAAGATTGCACCATGACGGTTGTGCTAGCTGATGGAAATGTCTGTGTCCATCACCGGCTTCAAAGAGGAGGCTCACAGTCACTTTCACTTTTTCAGAGACAAGTGGCAAGGAAGGATGGCTGCCACGACATACAACATCAAACACAGCATTTATCTGTCTTTCACAGTCTATTGTGTCTGTTTGGTCAGGGTCTATTTGGTCACCTGTTGACACCAGCATTCTGCGTAACAAACACTCCTCCCAGTGTGTCACAACAGGGGAACTTGAGAGCTGCATTCAGACAGCTGCATTTTACTTGGTGCAAGGTTAGCAAGGTCGCACAGGCCTTTAGGCTTCAGTGGGAGAGGCTGGCTCTGTGTTTAATGAGCTTGGAGCGGACCCAGACTTTGGTCTCTTTCATCCCTGTAGCAGTCAGTGCAGCCAGTTAGCTCAGTGAAGCAAGGAAAGACCCCTTTAACAACCCCTTTCTTTCCCCCTACTCTGTCTCAGTCCTGTGTTTTTTCACATCTATTTCTCTCTGAGTCTTACTGTCTCTCTACCTCCCTTGGTCTGTTTCTTTACCTGGTCCAGTTGTTCCTTCTGTCGGATCCGCTCAGCGTCAGCATCAGCTAAGACCGTGCGCAGTTTTGGTCCTCTGCTTTCTGGCTGTCAATGCACAGCCTTGTTTCCTCCTCCTGCTGCCTCATTAGCTGCAGTTCCCTCTGTATCGGGACACGGACGAAAAGAAAAGGATAGACTCTTACACGCAAACACAGGCTTTCCACCAGAGCTGTGTTTCTAAAACATGTCATCTATGGAACAGAGGTCGCCTTAAGGTTACAAATGTAGGGTCGTGCTTCTGAATTTGTCATAGGTTAGAATCTCCAGACCGGATGCTCTGTTTGGGGAAAATAATTACTCATTCTTCCCTTAGCATTTGGCAAGCCTTGACCAAGACACTTAATTGCCAGCAGTTCGGAAACTGCACGAACGCCGGTGGCTGTGGTAGTTGGCACTGGACTGGCACTGAGTAACTCTTTGAATCTCGTTCTAGTTCATTTTCAGCTAGATACATACACCGTGAGTGAAACTTTGAGAGCACCTGTTGTGAGAAGTATGAGAAAGAAATGTGAGACAGAAGTTGCGGGATCAAGGAGCAGGAGAGAGAAGTGAAGTAATTTTCTTCTGTCTAATAAGCCCCTAACCTTGCCTTTCGTTCACCTTAAAGAGGCAGCAAGGGCAGGCTGGTGGTGACAGGCTGCCACACTGATGTAGTTGAAAATATTGAAAAGATCTTCGTTAGTGCCCACATCAGGTGTCGCTTGGTCTGGCTTGTGCTCTGAGAGCGGGCTGTGGTCTATACTGGGGTCCGACCTACTGTGGGGAAAATAATAAATCAACTACTTTGGACAAAAAGCGAGATTTATGTTTCTTTTACTCATCCTCCATGTGGGTGGAGTCTCTTTTGTATTAAATAGCATAAAAAAACAGTCTTGCAGACATGATATTGGTTGACTATGGTGATTTACTTCCTACATGATGGTTCCACACACTCTGCAGTACTCTCTGTCTACACTCCAGCTACAGCTACATCACCGTTGGTTGTGGTCCAACCATTCTTCCAGGCAACAATGTAGTCGTTAGATGATCCTGCGAAACCCTGAATTATGCCACAATTTTTAAAATCTCACTCCCAAGTCAAATCACATATTCCTTGGAGTAACTTTTAAACGTAGTGGTTACTCTTACCTTTAGCGTCACTTTTCAGCTTGCAAAGTATAGTCCAATAAACTTGCAATGTTCTCTTCTGCGTTTAAGGTTGATACAGTAGTCAAGCAAACCACAGCCCAATGTCTGCTGACGTATATGTGGTGACACCGTATTGTGGTTTTGAAGTAACAGTAAATTTTTTCTGTGTTAAACCACAATCTTTCCTTAACTGTAACCAAGTGCCTAAACGTAACCAAAAACACTCTCTTTTCCCTAACGTTAACTAAGGCACATTTGTTGCTTTAACCTAACCACAGTTGGACTCTGGATGCGAAGTCTCTGGTATGGCAGTTGTGCGCTTTGTAGGCCTTAAGTACGTCCACTCCAACCTTGTGGTGACTTCACTGCCATTAATAAATGTAGAGCTCCGTTCATTCAAAAACTAAGTTGCCTGGACGATGAAAAATTACACTACAGGAGAACCCAGTGACTTAAAAACTTACACCAAGGGGCCCTGACCAAGCGTCCGTATGTGATGAGTTGGGAGTTAGAACATGCCAACATTGGTTATGACTCGGTTAGGGTTATCCAGCAGTTGGAAGCTAAGAGCCAACATAAACAAATAAAAGATGCTAACTGCACCAACTATCCTGATATGTCTGCTAGTTTCTGATTTTGACTCTTCATCTGAGTCTGGGTCTTCCAGCGTCCAGCCCCAGTTTTTCTCTTTTTTTCCACTTTTTATGAGGGAAAAACCATGTTAAACAAATATTCATCAGCCGATATTAGCAGAGAATTTTTTACATAAAGAACTTTAATAAAAAAAAGACCTGTGAGGTGTATCTCCTGTATGAAAGTCAGATGCGCTCTACGCCCATGCACCACCCCTACCTCTGCATCCTTACTTCGGTCTTACTAGATGAAAACCATAGTATTTGTTGTATTAGCACTGAGCATAGGCAGTGGAGGTAAAGCGTAAGTTCCAATAAAGAAATGGCTACAAGACTGCAAGTACAACCTGTCTAGTGGTACGACAGAACACAAACCAATTATGATGATTGTAGTTAGAATTCCAACTTGAATCTTTCAACCCAAACAAGTCGGTGCAGCAATATTTAACCTCTAGTATTGACTGTGGAGATTGCCTCAAAAATGTTTTCCTAACTAGTCAACATTAAACTTTAAACTGACTCCACTGCAGGGCTGTACCCCTTTAAGACAAGCTGTGTAACAACACATAAAACAATACACAACACAGTCTTGTGCCGTGCCTTGATTTTTTTTGTTTGGTGTGGAAACAGACTTGGCGAATAAATGATGGTGTATGTGAAATGTGTGACTTATTTATAACTCAAGATTCTGCAACACTGAAGAAGAAACACAGAATAACGTCAGATGAAACATCAGATCTGTGTGGAGTGATAAGGGGACTGTAACCTTTCTCAAATTAATACATGAAACAAGCATAAATGCCACATTTACATTGTGTGCCACCAACTGTTCTCAGTGAATAGCTGATATTCACATAACAGTTGTGCATGGAGCTGCACATTGACATTCTGTTTAGCCAAGTTTCTAGAGACGCTGTTAAATCTGCATTACATCTGTATGGAAACCTGGTTACTGTTACATTAGTGGCATTTATGTAACAGATTTTCAACAGCATTGCAGATGAATGTTTAAACTTGATTTCTGCCAAGTGCTTGACCTGCAGTGCTGCTTAGCAACATTTTACTTAATTTAGATGTTTAGGATTATGAGGTGTTATTCTGTTTATTGGTCCCGTGATTAACACTTTTCCTGTGTTTTATTTGAAGTTCTGATATCCATAACTTTTGCAGTGATTGCTTTCTTGTTACAGAAGTCCTGACGGCTGCTTTTAAGGCTCAGGTTCTGAATACAGGCTTTGATACTTTCACAGTATTAATATAGAACCTAGACCTGCTTTATAACAAAACAACATGGAAATATTACTTTATACAATAATATCTGGATGTACTTGATTTGAATGAGCAACTGTAAAAGGTTAATGATTTTTCTTAGAGGGCATGAAGATGCAAAAAGAAGCAATAAAATTAAATTCAGTTTTATTTAGTGCCAAATCACAACATACATGATCTCAAGGCACTTTACAGAGGAAGGTCAAGACTTTACACTGTTATAGAGAGAAGCCCGACAGTTCCCACAATGAGCAAGCACAGGAGAGAGAGAGAGGAGAAAGAGAGGAGGGAGGGAGAGCAAGAAACCAGGAACAGCTGTATATATTTTTGTATGTAAGCACTATTGTTATAGTGAAAATAACAATAGCAATACCCATAGGTGTAATGGGGTTATCAATAATAACAGCAGCAATGAAAGCAACAGGCTGGTGATGAAGGACGCTGGATAAAGAACAAGCCTCTTACAGGACCTCATGTAACATCTGCATCATATCCAACTATTAGACCTTAGTGAAAGGAAAGCGTGTTCTTGTGTAGGTAATTAAAGTAGACAGAGAGACAGAATCTCCAACTCAAAGGTTTGGCAAAGAGCAGGCTCACATTTCAAAGAGGGAGAACTGAATCCCTCATTGAAGTAGACTAACCGAAACATCTGTGGAGCTGAGGATCTACAGTGCATTCATTGTGTGCCACTTCACAACACAGCATGCACACTAAAAAGAATAGCAGGTGGCCTCTGAGAGATAAAGACATCTAATTTAACATAATTTAACACATGCCTTTAAACAGTGGTAAAAAAAAGTTTACCCGTTAAAATGCTGGAATATAAAAAAGATAGATTGTCCACTGCATTAAATTGAGCACGAGTGTGTATATTTATGCTGCTAATATCAGAATTTCAAATCAGTAAATGTCAAACATATTTCTAAAGGCATTAATGAGAGTTTTGGAGATGTTGTGTGATGTGTTTTTATTCATTACATAACCACTTCAAAGAGAAACAGAAGCCTTCTCAACTCTTTTTTTTTTAATTCTCACACTCTTTCATACAAGTTACCTAGTGAACAGAGAAAATCAAAGTAACGAGACTGTCTCTGACTACAAAAAGGAAGACAGATGAGAGAAGGCGTATAGTCAAACAAGTGAGATCCATTTCAGCTGCATACATTAAAGTTGAACACGAGTAAGACGGACGGAAAATCCCTGACATGTTCGACTGAATGAAATGACATAAACTCTTTTTTAAGACGACGTGATGGCGAGATTTACAGTCAGGTTAAATCTGGTGTGTTTCAGTAAGGAGAGCAGCAGCAAATGCAATCCAAGTGACAGGGTGGAACATGGGCGCTGGTAGGGTTTAGAGGCCACACACATGGGAAACCTGTGTGGGGCAACACTTAGAGTGGAATAATTCAGTTGGCACAGCAGAGGAAGTGTTTAGAAAATGACTCGAGTTTTCATGCGATTCTGAGGGAAAAACCTGCTGATGCTGATTCTTCCTGACAGGGCGAAAAGTAGGAGCTTGCTGGAAATTCAGCAGCGTTGGTTAAAAAAATTAGAGAGTAAAGAGACAAAGACACAAATATGACAGGATACTCCCCCCCCCCCCCCCCCCCACCGTCTTTGTAGGGCGTGTAAAGTAGAGACTGAATTTGTTAGCATCTCCAGAAGTACCTATTGACATCCTGTCATAGGACTGGTAGAAGGGTAATTGTTAAATGAAGAATGAAATATGAGAGGTTGACAAGAGCAGGGTGCTGACAACTGACAAATTGGTGGAGAGGACTTGAGAAGACAGGGATCATATTTCTTTAATGGTGACTGAGAATGTCAATATCCTTTTATAAAGGGTCATACATTAAAAATGTATACTGTCATGCAAATTAGATAGTTACATACCTGTACTGCATACTGTATGTGAGCAGGTGTGTAGTGAGGACTCTCGCAGAATTGATATCGCTTTTTACAACAGGCCTCACACCTCAATCAGGCAAAAGATTGTTACTCATTTTATCTCAAATGTTACAATGCTCAAAGAGTGATGGAGTGGCACATTAACTCTGTACAGACAGCATCTTAATTGAGCCCCATTCCAATTGCAATTGTCCATAAAAGTGGAGCTCCGCTGAGAACAACCTATGTTGCTTCATATGAAGGTACTCTTAGACACGCAAATTTAAGGGAGTTTCAGAGGAAAGATTTCAAGACAGAGAGAGAGAACGGCGTTAAAACAGAATGTCAAGTATAAGCCTTGTTAGCTGGCCGTTTACAGGGAAAATCTTATGAAAGAAAAGAGAGGAAAGAGAAAATTACAGGCAGATAATGACGAGATAAGAAAGGCAGCAGAAAATGAGATGGGATGGAATTTTCTTTCCTCTGGTCAGTCATTTTAAAATGTTAAAGCGAAAAGTACACTGGTAATGTGAAAATATGAAAATCAGTTTGAAAAAAAAAAGTTTCTTGGTTGGAATAGTTGAGCTGTTTTCATGTACACTTAATGCTCTGTCTCTGTCTTCTGTCTTCCAAAACACATAATAACATAAAGTCTCGTTTTTGTTTTGCTCTCTCCAGTTCTCTTTTTTATAATAGGAATATTTTGATCACAAAACTGGAGGTGCTGTCATGTATATTATTAATAAATCAGTAATGCATATTTTCAAGTTGTTAAAGATGCTGCCTGTACTCTATGTTTGAACACATTTATTATGGGCTGTCAGATCGCGGCGCTTGACATTCGCAATAAAGTAATGAATTATAAATAATGATAAATCATAAACCCAATCCCAAATGTCCAGGCTGCCATAACTGGTGGTCATTTGCAGTTATACAGCATGGTCCATAGCTCTGCTCCTAACATAAATACAGTTAATCAACACTATAATACATTCTCTCACCCAGTGGTTAAGCAGCATCGGACACATCAGCAAGTCAAATCATGTCTGTGGGTATTGCAAGAAAACTGTCTCTTAGATGGATTTAATATTTGTAACATTATGAAAAACTATGATGTGGGTTGCAAGAGTGGGCAGCAAATCTGTAATAATAGCAGAAGACAGTGGTTTAAACATCCTGCAATACCCTTAAAGCTGGGGTGCAGGCAGAAATCTAAAGGAAAAAAAAATGCAATATAAGCAATACAACTGCAGCCGTGAGTCTTTGGCAATGATTAGCAGAAGGCTAAACTATTAGCAACATTCAACAAAGCCACTCATCATCTGCTTTCATGCTAAATCTACCTACACAAACAACCACCACAACACATTTAGATATTAGATATTACGAGAACGTGACGTTACCTGTCCAGGAGAAGGACAGCAAGTTCTCGCTATCTCTGCACATGCATCTGCATTTGTAGAACAGCCAATAGGAATGCTCTCCCTGAAGAGACCTGTGATTGGCCAAAGTCTCCCATCACCTCAAACATAGACAAGTGGAGGTGCAGAGGTCTAGTTTGCACTTGAATTACAATATGCTGCAAGGTGCACTTTTTGCCCATTGAGGCGGAACACAAAATGACGAAAAACTAAAGCTGTTCTTCAGAGCTAAAAGCTTTCAGAAAATCTAAAAATTCATATTAAAGGTACCTCCAATATAGATACTTTCTATATACTTAGAATAAATCAACATGTCCAGCTGTCAGAAGTCTTAAAATAAAAAGAGTTCTAGTTTAGTGTAGTTTATTCAATTACAAGACAATTAACACTCAATACTAGCGAATTGAATTGCTTAAAATTCAAATACTAGGAAGTTGAGTCACTTAAATTAAGGCTCGTGCTATTCTTGTTTCTAGATTTAAAAAAGAAAAAATTCTGTCAAACTATTCAACTGGATTTTGAACTTGCACCCTTCAGACATGCCAACCACTGAGCTACTATGTTAATTAGCTGTCAGTCATTTGGTTCTGCCCATGGCAAAGTCAATCGATTGGTCTACCATTTTGGTCCACACTGAAATATCAACTACTAGATGGATTACCATGAAATTTTGTACAGACATTTACGGTACCTGGAGAATAAATGTGTCAGGGATTGAGACAAGGATTCAATCACTCCACGGTACCCAGAGGATGAATCTCAATGGTTTTTTTTTTCTTCCTCTGAATTTTCATTTAGCGTTGCAATACTTGGTTTGGTATTTGGTATTTAATAATAATGATCAAATGATAGCAAACTAACACTGTGGACCGAAAATATCAACTATGATGACACATTTGACCAATAATGGCGAAGTTTATTCAAAGTTAGTCCCTTTTTGGCTACTGCATTGCCTGGCACATCTGTCAATAATTGCTGTAGATGTGCAATATGTGCTATACTTGGTGATATATGTTTCATCATAAGAGAAGGATGTTAGGTGTAATTATTATCTAGTCTTTAGTCTATATTTTTATTTCATTGTGTAACTGAATGAGATGTAAACTATCTGAAGCCCTATTGGTGTCAGTTAGTTGAGAATGTACCTTCATCCAGGCAAAAATACTTTACGCTTGAAATAAGATGATTTTGTCTTGAAACTTCAGATATGACTCAACTCTCTTTTTGACATTGTTATCCCTCCACTTCAAGTGACGGTAGCTGTTTCCTAACTGTGCAGACGTGTCTTCTAAAATAACTTGATGTGAATTGTGAATCTCACTGGTCTCCTGAACCATCAGTTGATGTAATCCCCTTCCTGAGTTCACCGTCTACCTGATACGAACAAAACATAAGTAACTCACTTCCTTCCTGTCATGTAATTGTCTCATTGTGATTAGAAAAATGAAGCCCACAGCAAGTGTTCCTGCTGCTTGCTGCACCCTTATTTATTCAGAAATCTCAGTGGCGGGTTTGGGGATGGTTAAGGAGGCTCTTCAGATGCTGGATGGTGAGGAAAGGGCCTGAGGTCGGCCTCCCTGCTGTTTTTATGTCCTCTCTTGCTGAGAGGCTGGACAGATAACAGTACAGCGAGAAACTGCCATGCTAATCAGTTGCTGAGGGCACAAGCAGTAGTCCCTGGGGGTGGGCAATAGCTACTGGCTTCCCATGGATGATGGTGTGGTAGATGTGAGTGGGTGTGAGTGAACCCTGAAGCATGTTGAGTTAAAGCTGAAGGGTGGGCATGAGTGCTCCAGCAAAGTTAAGATCACAAAAAAATAGACTGAAGAGGTTTGGGAGAGATTATGTAGCAGCAGCCAAGGGACCAACTGATTGTCATTTCCACCATCAAGCTCAAAAATTTATTTTTACCGATGCCTACGGCTGTTTGGTGCCAGTGCAGTACATGTTAATAATAACATGGTCTGCTACTAGAATTCTGCAGAGGCCAGCATCTCAACAAACATTATCTGCTTCATCAGTTAGTAGATCAACTCTGCCTTTTCCCACTATCGGAGAGATGAACACAGTTACACTTCCTGAACCCTGAGTAATCCTGAATAAAATTTAGGAAACAGTTGTATTAATAAAGCCTAATTTTGACAAACTTGTATCATTAAGTCAGTCCCACAATTTATATCCAGAATCAACAAACATTTCTAATGTTACATAAAAGCTAACACCAACAGACCATTTACATTCATATTTCAAGATTACAGCAAGAACATAAATATGATAAAAACAGGTTAAATGCCACACTTTTTTATAGACAGACATTTTAGGAGGAGACTCTGGGAGGAAAATATTTGATTTTTAAATTTTATTTCATGTATTATTACTCAAATGATGTACATATTGTCCATGAGAGGGTTGTAAAGGAATGGCTCATTGTACCAAGTGATAATATTAATAAAGATTTTATGCATGAGGTGAGGATATGTGTTTATTCTGGGATTTACATGTATTGCATGTTGAGGAATTAAAGAAAAAAAAGTGTTTGCTCTTGATAAAAATTTTGAAAATTGCAATGGCACCCATTGCCACTCTTCGTAGAATGACTCAGTACAGGCACTTTAAGAGTAAAAGTTGTGGCTATGGCTGACTTTACAATGATCGTCAGTCCACATGTTCGTTGACATTACCACATTTATGTCAGATGTAGTAGCTGAAATCTCTCTAACACCTGCCTCTTTGTGGCTGTGATATCCTCACATTTTCTGGAGGTAGTACAAGAGTTTGGAAGCCTTACTCTACACTGAAATATCACCGTAGCTAGCCCCCACAGTAGCTCCTCTGCTAGATCTTAAAATCGCTGTCCTGCAACAGGGTGGGAGGGCCTGATACGCGACCTGTAAGGTTTGGGTCTGGTTGCTGAATCCTATCTGTTACAACAGCAAGCCACAGAATGTGAAACACAAGCTACTGCCTGTTGCACAAGCTAGGTCAATGTGTGAATGTGCTCAATAATCAAATTCATGTCACAGAACTAATAGGGAATCAAAGATCACTAAGCAGCATTTAACTCTAACAACGGCTACTTCTGTAGTGCAGGAAATCCAGGCTGCTCTGAACATTGCTGCAATGTCTTTTAAAATGACCCGAGAGCACTTGATATTTTAATATGAAATGAGGAGTTTGTATAAATGTGTCTGTTACTTCAGCACCACGGACAGCGTCATGGTTTTATCCACACACAGCACAGTGAGGTTGTGGGCTGCAGAGGGAGGGTAGCAGGTTAACAACAGTTTGTGCTGACATGTCTATGAATAAATTGGAAAAATCAGTCAAATTAGCAGGTATCTTGAACAAATATACTCAATATCTATAAAACTACTAACGGTATAATTCAATAAAAACAGAATGACAGTGTCAAATATGACAAAAACATATACTTAGACTAATTCGTTGACGTATCACAGGGTACAGCAAAGTAGTCTATCTCCCATAGTAGAGAGTTGGGCTGCAATAGTTGTAAGTGTCGACATAGAATCTACATCATCGCATCATGCCGTAGCCGTCCCTTCAACTGTCACTGCTTAAAGTTACTTCATGTTTATGCTTCTGGATCTGATTCAATGACCATAGCACAATTGATTACTTATAATTGATAATGTATAATGGATAATGTTGCGATTACGTCATTTTTGATATCCTCATTATAATGAATTTGGGAAGTTTTTGTGAAAGTGCAAACATGAAAACACAAGTAATGCAAGTCAAAGTATTCAGTCATCCAGCAAATTATTTCATCTACCAGGTGGATTTGCATAAAATTCTGTACAGATGTTCATGGTTCCAAGAGGATGAATTCATGACTTTCACAATCTGTTGACTTTTCATCTAGTGCCACAAGCCGCATTTCTGTTATTCAAACTCAATTTCAACAATTATTGGATAGATTCCAATGAAATTGGGTACAGACATTAATCTAGTGTTTTCATTTTGACAGGCTTTCTATCTAGCACGAATAAAAATTTGGTTTGTCCAAATACACACTCCCATTATCCTCGGCTGAACTTTGTTTCTGGTGCCAATTAGTAAATGGCAGCATGTTAACATGCTAAACTAAGATTGTGAACCTGTTAAACGTTATACTTGCTAAACAACAGTATGTTAAATTGTCATAGTGAGTTAGCATGTTTACATTAGCGCTTAGCTCAAAGCACCACTAATTACTGCTTTATCAGCCACTGGTATAGCTCAAGACTTGTATTGTTGTTTCTATCCACACCTTTCCACGCAAGACCAGCATTTTCTGACTTAGCCAAGCTGTGCAGGTCTTTATAAATGCACAGTTTTTGTAGTCGGAAGAAGCAGCTTAGTGCGGATAGGTGAAACAAACGGAGAAATTGTATCCACATGGGAAATGGACAGTTAGATACTCTCAACCAACCTAATTAATTTCTCCTGTACTGTGCTGTACCTCATGTAGTCTTTCAATTTTTTATCCGTTTTCTGTTGCAACTGTGACAACCACTGCTAATGAGTTGAACTGTGTGGTGTAGGACCTCCTGTCCACATGGAGAATCATAGACTCAGACAGAGCACAAGCCCCTGTGGAGGTCCACAGTTCACTAATTATTTTACACTATTGCCACTGTGTACTCTTGTGTGAACCACTGATGGAAATCATTTTAATTCCTTCCGTAATTTCTCTGTCAGTGGTGGCAGCTTTCTTGCTGTGCCTTACTATCACTGAATGGATGATAGATGTACAGTGAACAATGAATGTGTGAGGAATTCAAATATCACCTTGTATTACTATGACTGGTGCTGTGTCACTCCCTCCATTTGGACAGGAACTCATTTTGTTGGTTGGAGGCACTTTCAGCGATATGCTCAGTCAGACAGATCATAATTGCTTTTTTATAATCGTGGCCTGCTGTTCAACAGCTAAAATATGGCAAACATGAAAAAAAAAAACAGAAGAGGAGAACATTTCACCCTCCACATCACCAACACACAGACTAAGACAAATATTTTCTTTTTTTGCCATGTCCCCAGTTCCTCTGGCCTCGTCTATGGCAAGCCCCCCAGTGGTTGAGTCAGCTGGCCATGAACATCAGGACTATGCCCTCCCTGAACCTGAAACCTTCCGGTGCACCCCACCAAATCCATCTGTTCAGACCTCTGGTGCTGGACAGCCCCACAATGTCTCCACACAGCCAGGGAACTGTTGGACCCACACACCTTCCTGTTTGGCTGGCTGGATGATTGCTGTCTCTCACTCTCCTGTGTATACATTCTCACACACACACACACACACACACACACACACACACACACACTTTTGCCTCTCTGAGCTTCTCTTGTTGGTCCTTACAATGAGTATGCATGGCAGTGTTTTGTGCACACAAAGGGGTTAGATTAGCATGTGTAAATGCATATACCATAATGAATATGTAGGCTGGATGTCATTCCATGCACTTGTTAAATTATGCTTAGTGTGATAGGTTAGTATGATGTATGCAGTGCAACTGAACATTGAAACAATAATTTTCAAATCATTTGTACAGAACATACCCATATGGTGGCCTTTTCAAACTGAAAGTTAATTAATTTATACATACAGTAAACAAACATACAGATTCAGACAGTACAAATATTTCCTTATTTAAATTCACTTAACACACCCACACACACAAACACACACACACACACACACACACACACACACACACAGAGCCTTCAGCCGTACTAGAGACTCTGTAAGATTCTATTTAGTGCTTTGCGTGAAAAAATGCTAACAGGTGCATGCTAACATGCTTTTCCATCATGTTCATCATCTTGATTTAGCGTGTTAGCACGCTAACATTTACTAATTAGCATTAAACAAAGTATAGCTGAGGCTGATAGAAATGTCATTAGTTCTGCAAGGATTTAGCCATGAATTAAAGAAATTTAAATTCTGTCCCGATCATGGCACTATACAAAATCACAAGCAGGGCAGCAGCATACAGCTGTTCCTGGTCTCTCTCCCTTCCTCCTCCCCCCTCTTTCTCCTCACCCCCATTTCTCTCCTCGCAACCCAATCATTGGAGGCACACAACCGCCTCTGAGGCCGGTTATGTCGTTGGCTTCTTCCTGTTAAAAGCGACTTTTTCCTCTCCACTGTCGCCAAGTGCTCATGATGGGAACTTCTGGGTTTCTCTCTAAAATATTGTCAGGTCTTAACCTCACTCTGTAAAGTGCCCTGAAAAACTGTATGTTATAATTTGGCGGTATACAAATAAAACATAAACCCCATGGTGATGCTGGAAGAAAAGTCAGGGGATGTTTAGGGAGTCTTTAAGATTCATCCCTTGGGAAGCATAAATGTCTGTTCCAAATTTAGTGTCCATCCATCCAGTATTCAGTGAACATTTTGGTATGCTGGAGATGCTTGAGGAAAAATCAGGGCATCACGAAAGTCTTTAGGATTCATCCTCTGGGAACTATGAATACATGTACGAAGGTCATGGCAATTCCATTATATAGTTGCGGAGATATTTCAGTCTGGGCCAAAGTGCTTAACCAACAGATTGCCTTCCCTAGAGGAATGCCACTAGCATGGCTAACAATGAAAATTACATCAACAAAAGACAGCCACTATATGGTAATAAAGAGAAGTACATGTATTGATAATAGGATTTATCAAATAGTGCCACTGGGTAATACTGCTCAGATTATTATGCACAGTGAGGCAAGCTCCAAGTCTTTAGCTGCTCTTAACAAAGTCTATGAATAGCTTCCTTGTTTTCAAAAAATAGGCTTTGATGTTTTTAGACGCGTCATATCAGGTTCGGGTGCAATGGCATCTCAAAAGGAGTTTAAATATTGATGGAGCACCTTTTCTGTGATAAACATATCTATCAGACTTTGATTTAAATTGTAGATCTGCCGCCAGATCTCATTAATGAAAAGAGGCAGCATCTTAGCTGGAGGCAATTCCAAAAATCTGTATTTGCCAAATTATGAAATCCAACACCACTGAATGTTTTATAGAAATGAGATGAACAGACAACCTCTCCAGGAGCGCACCCTAGCCACCAGTCTAATAGCATTTCTGATCTCCTGTCTGTTGTGTTACTTGAAGATCTAGGCTACATACAAGGCACTTCTGTAAATGAACTGCTTTTAGTTGTCTGCAGGGACATCATACAAACAGATGTATTCTGTTCTTTTTTAATCGATTGATTTAGGAATAAATCAGCATATTACACACCTAAACTGTTTAACTCTGTGTGCCATAGTGGGGACAGGAGTTGCTGGGAAGGAAACAACATTAGTAGTCAAAGGTAAAATTACTGAAACCAATAACAGGGATTAATTAAAACTTTATTACATTGATTCTGGTGAACCTAAACTGAGGCCACTTGAGGAGTGCTCAGGGGTGCTACCACTTACCTCAGGTGCAGCACAGAAAACCTCACAGTAAAAGTGCTGTAAAAGACATTCACCTCTCGGTGCTTTTACTCACATGCATTAAGTGTAGGGGTGTCTAGCCTCTCAGCAATATGGCACTCAGCTGCAAATAAACAACCCGGTTGATTGGCAAAAGCAAAAAGAGACAACTCCAACAAAATAGAGCATATGGGCAAGCAAAGGAAAAAACTGTAAAACCAACAGGTGAGCCGACAAAAGAACAAGGATTAGCCAGGCTCAGCATGCTGCATGAAAAACACATTTTGATATTTTTCCTCTACACACCACCTCTGGGTAAATGGGCAAAAATGGGCAGACCGGCAACACGGTTCAGATCAGATCAGTATAGAAGTAACTACATTACCTGTATCACCAAACACTACCGGCCACAACAAGAACAGGACCGGAACCATATAACCTGGCCCTGAATAGGGAGTTGGTTGGAGGAAGAGCCAGGCTTAGTGTTGCATTCACATACACTACCCATAATATTATATTGACCTAGAATAGGGGGGCATCCTCTAAATACAATTTTGTGTTCATTTCAAAGTTTAGATTATTGACATTATTCCAAATTATTATCTGCAGAGGAGGAAACGACAAGGCTGGCAGTTATGTTTTTTAAGTATCAATTTAAGGACACATACCAGATGTTTTCGTGTCTGCAGTAAAGCCTGTTTGCTGTTTCAGCTACTTCATGTACATTGGGATTTAATCACTTAATCTTTGTCACATTTTCTTTTCGCAGTTTTTTAAAAAGATTTTTTTTTCAATGTTTCTTTTTTCTTCTGAGCAAATTGACAGTGCACATAAAAACAGGTGGATGTACTTTATTCCAAGGGCTGCAATTGTAAATACTTTCTAGAGCACCAAATGTGTATTCATCCGCAGCTATTTAAATTTAGTTTGAGTTGTATTTGCACAAAACCACAATGTTCTTGATAAAACTATATATTTCTCTCCTGTATTTAAAGTATAGATCTTTCCTGGAAAATAATGGGCTCAACCTTGAGCGCTGCAGACATGGTGGGTGAGAGTATTGAGAGACAAACTTAAACATTGCTGCTCTTGGTCTTTTTATGGGATTTGTGGACAATAAGAAAATATAGAATAACATTAATGATGATCAATAAGACATGTTTTTTTCTCATTAACCGTTGTCTTTTTTAGTAGACGCATTTGATGAACAATAGCACTAAGTGCTAAGCTCACTGAGAAACACACTGCATTTCCTGTGACTGTTATGTTCAGTGTAATAGTTCTGAATCCAGTCACGAGGTAAAAGCTCAATCAAAGGCAGTGCACTGTCAAGTTGTTAGAGCATTTGGCGTTAGTCTGTGGGGCAGGCAGGGTTACAGGTAGCCGAACCAGGGCAGACAGCGGAGTGGAGCAGATGGAGGCGGCTGGAATATTCAGCCAGACAGAGGAGACAAATGAGGTACTGAACATAGCAGGAAAACCAGGTAATCAGGGAACGATGGACCTGAGGCACAGGTAAAAATGGGATTGGCCAGGACCTGAAAAAAAAATAGAATTACCATCTCTCGGTTGTATGCCTCTGCCAACCAGGAAATATGGTCACAATCTCTCCTTCCTGAGTTACAGCATTGAATAATAGTCAGACATGTTTTTACATAACATTGTGATGTCACAGTGAAGTTAACCTTTGACCACTTGGATATAAAATATCATCACTTCATTTTATCCTATTAGACATTTGAGTCAAATTGTGTCATAATTAGTGAATGAATTTGTGAGTAATGGCCAAAAAAGTGTTTTGTGAGGTCAGTGGGTCAGAAGTAATCAAATTCCCTCTGGGTGTTCCTGCTACATTGTATTCACAACAGCATATGATTGTCGACTGTGAACTTTGACCGTTGACCACTACAATCTAATCAGTTCATCTTTAAGTCCAAGTGAATGTTCGTTCCAAACTTGAAGAAGTTCCATAAAGACATTACTGAGATATCATGTTCAAGAGAATTGGACAGACGGATTTACAACCCAAAAACAATATGCCTCGGGCTCCGGCTGTCACTGGCGCAGAGGCATAAAAACACAGCACAAGGACATTTTCTAGGAAATATAGCAGAGTTGGCTGAATGTTTAATACCACAGAGAAACACAGAACAGAGGAGAACAGAACTCCAACAGGTGGAGTTGATGAGATGACAGGTAGGAGGTGTGCAGATGAATTGGTGGGAGGAGGAAACTGGATTTCCACACCCAGGCTGAGACTCTCCCTCTCACACATACGCACACGCGCGCAGACACACACACACACACAGAGAGAGAGAGAGAGAGAGAGAGACAGAAACCAACAGGATAGACAAGAAACACAAGGGAAGGGAAAACAGCAGAAACACAATGAATGAGGGAGGGAGCTACTGATGAACCCTAACAGTGACCACTTCACAATACAAGTATACATACTTATAATATAACATAACTTAATAATACAAACATTATCCATTCATGGTTTTATGTTATTACCAGACTTTTTCTCCCCTCATCTCTTGACAGTTTTGTACTGTTCACTGTCCATCAAAAAGGTATAAAAATTATACCTTTAAAAAATTATACAATGAAAGATATTCAGGCGAATCCTCTGCCCTGCCTCATCACCCCAAAGTGAATTCCTCAGTCAGACTTCATTGGGGGGGATCACGGATCAGCAACTGAATACCAAGTTCTGACATTTAACAACCTGCGTCTTCTGCTGGAAACTCCAGTGTTAACAGACAAGTGATAACCAGCTTCATGAAACCGATTATCCACCATCACCAGTGTTAACCCTAACCCTAACCCACCTGGTGGCTGGCTGCAGTACAGGTCATAAACCGCTGTTATTCTGATAAGGTTGATTTCAATTAGTTATTTGATGCTATAAAACAGGAGTGTGACATCATGATTGACAGCTGTTACTGACTCGCGATTGGGTCAGGCAGCTTTATGGGCAGGACTGCGGCTCCACGACCAAATCACTACTGCACAAACATCACCAGTGCGCCATTTGTCGTCCATTTTGTATCACACCCTCTGATTTACTTTTGTGGTTAATTAGCAAATTTTAAAATGCTAACACTCTAAAATAAGATGATCAACATGATACATATTAGACCTGCGTAGCTTCAAAATGTTAGCATTGTCACTGGGAGCATGTTAGCGTGCTGATGCTAGCATTTATCTCAAAGCACTGCTAAGTGCAGCCTCACAGAGCGAGTATGGCTGCAGACTCTTAGTCTTGCATCCTGATGAATGCAAATAAATGCAACTCCTCAGATGATACAGCGCAGCTCATAGTTAGGGAAGGAGTAATGACATCCCTCAGACATATTTCATATATTTTTTTGGCTCAAGCTCTTTGATAAAAATTGCCTCTGGCTGAAATCTATTTAGACTTTTGTTGCATGGCAGCCTTGTTCGTCATCCTCCAGACTGGTAGTGAGACACTGGCTTAAACCAAAACGTGGCCATGATCTTCACCTTACCGTTATCTCTATAATTTAACCCTGACATGAAAGAAAAGGGCAGAAATCAGTCGTTAGGTCGATTGGTCAGTCAGTCAGTCAGCCAGACAGTCAGACAGACCAGCGGTGAAAGACAGTGAATAGACTAAATGAACAACTAAAGATCCAAGCGGAGATAGATGCTGCACATGTAGCAGGAGAGAGAGGTGTGAGGTGGGGTCAGGGCAGGGTACGCTGAGACTCTCATTAAATAATTACAGCCTGTGGTCAAAAAGCTGTGAAAAAATGTGACAAGGTCGCTCTCCTCGTCAGTGGAGGACACTCTCAGAAAAAAGTAATAGTTGAGCCTTAGCCGTCTTTTCAAACTATCAAAGACACGATATAAAAAGATGATGAAACCAAAAAAGGAATCAAAAAAGGCTTTGATATATACTGTATCAGGCCCCTTCCTGTGATATGGCATTTTGTGACATGACAGCCCTCTTGTAGGGATACTTTTCCTGTTTTCCCTAAAAGTGAGTGCAGCGCATTAATATTGGCAGCCCCCATCAGCAGATCGGAAGGGTCCAATTGGACTGTAATAGCGTTTTAATGGGAATCACATGGAACAAGCTCAAACAAACAAACATTAGGCTCCGAGATAATGAGCTTGGCTGCACAACATAAATGACCTGCACAAGGCTGTTACGTCCTTCAGAGTAGCTGCAGCGTCGACCATGAGAAATCC
Source organism: Seriola lalandi dorsalis (assembly GCF_002814215.2). Classification (NCBI taxonomy): domain Eukaryota; kingdom Metazoa; phylum Chordata; class Actinopteri; order Carangiformes; family Carangidae; genus Seriola; species Seriola lalandi. Next base: position 404,734 of record NW_019525473.1, on the reverse strand, counting down.
AGCTTGTTAACAAGAGGCAGCATGCAAAATTTAAAGTGCGGGCAAGCGTGTGAATGAGTGAGGCGGTGAGTCTAGACAGAACTTCAATGCTCACATGATATTAGGCATCTTGTGCAGGAGAGGGAGTGGTGGAGCTAGGAAGAGAAGTGCTCAGTGTATGTCAGTAATGGATTTAAAATGTATTTTGTACTTTACACCTTAATTAATGTCCATCGTGAGTCCTGCTTTTCACTGCTGGAGCTCGTAATGTCATCATAAAACCTTCTCTGGAATTTTGTCATTTATTAGATAGAATAAAAAATTTGTCCAACAGCCCGACAGAGTCCAAGCATAATTCATTCATACTGTTAGTAGATGGCTAGAATAAAGGTTGAAATTTAGAGATCTTTTCTGACCTTTTTTTTTATTTTGTTCTCTTTTCTTCAGTGTCTGCTTCTGAAGCTTTTTCATCAATGTTATGACATCCATTTCAGAAACATTAGCAGCTCCAACATAGCTTGTGACTTTTACAGGTTTGTTGATTGAATAGACTGACAGGAAACAAGGGGATAGAGAGGAGTACGACATGCAACAAAGACCCTCAGTGGGAATTAATACTGTATATATGACAGAAGTTGCGCAGCAGCTCCAGTGCTCCGTGTGTGTGTGTGTGTGTGTGTGTGCGTGTGTGTGTACACAGGATGCGATCAGACACTGTATTGAGTTGTGGGTCACCTTTTACAGGAGAATTTAGACCGACATCTAAAGTTGGCAGCACATTTATATAATGAAGTGAAAAGGACTTAAATGATCTGACTTAACAACTAAATTGTCATATGACTGCCTCACTCGCTGTTGAACTAATAGCAGGTAACTGACAGACTGACAAGCTACACCTCAGTTGTGGAGGGCAAGGCACATCATCCTCATCTAAACCCATTAGTGATGTTTTTGCCGTTGAGGGTTCCTGTACATGAAAAACCCAGGTGGACTCAGACTCAGTGACCTTTTCAGTGAAATACATATAGTCTTTCTTTTGGACATGAGTGTCAGCCAAGTGTCACTGCATGTATGCATTTGCCAGACAGAGAAAGAAGTAGTTTGAGGCCACATCAGAGACAGGGGATACTTATGGCCAGGATAATGATGGCCGTCTGGAAAGAATTTTAAAATTCATATTTCTGTTTTTTATCTCTTGTATCTAGACGACAGCTGCCATCTTGATAAAGCTGCAGGAGAAATAGTTGTAACTGTTTTACACCAATGTAAACTTAACAGTTCCTATCATGGTTGAATGACTGAAGCTGTGTGTTAAAGGCTCTGTTAACGTCCACAGACATTTTCAATTTGTATGAGATCAATACAGCTCTAACATTGGCTATTCTGCTCTGTGTGTCTTCTTTGTTTTTTTATATACCTCTCCTCTGTCCAGCACAAAGCAAGATAAGAAACTTCAAATTACATTCCTCGATCTTTTCTAAATCAAATGAGGTTTCTGGGTTGTTTTATAAAACTCCCTGTGCACGGGGCAGCTAATCCAATCATGGAGTGCAAAGTTTCACTTCACCCCAGTCCAAGATAACATGCACAGAATCAAATAATCTTATTTGAAAGGAATTTATTAATGAAGCAACCGTAGAACAGTCCCCTGTTCTTGTTAGTGAGAAAAATTCCCAAGTGACATTAACCAGGAGAGGGCTCACTGACTGTGTCTCCTGTGACTCATGACAAAAGTGTGCACTTATCTAAGGACGCGCTTTAAAAGTAGCTGCCGTTCTGGATACGAAGCGAGATGAAAAATCAATTTTTAATATTTTCTTAGGTTCAGCTCAAGCACACATCATGTCTACAAACTGAATGAGGTTAGTAATGCATATTTTTCTTCCCATTCAAAGAGGATCAATCTTCCTTATGAGATACTTGTTATTGCTCAGCTGCTTTGGCAGAAGAGAAGGGTTGAGGAGCTGTTTCCCTCCACCTCACAGGTGACCACCTCAGGCAATGAAGGAATGGGAATTAATGCTGCTGAAAGATGATTGATTAAAGGAGGAACACTGGATTAAAATCAATATCTGCACTGCAATGCTCCAGTAGAATTTTATTGTTTTAAGTGTGTTGCCTGCCCCAGCTACAGTTAAGGATTGATTTATCGAGCAGTGTTTTGTGCACTGGTGGCAGATTCTAAGCAAAAGAGGAAATATTCATGTCTGTTTAAGTGTTTCAGTGACTCAGGGAGTTAGTCAGAGGTAAAGACGCATTCAGAAAATCATTACTGGGGGGGCTGGTTTTGGAAACTGCGCAGCGCTTTATGACAGCATTCACTGTGGCAGCTCGGGGTTGTATGAGATGTTATTCACCACCCCTCAGCAAGACATTGCTTTAATGGCCAACATGGGAATATTGTCAGTCGGTTTAAAAGTTCAAACTGAAATGTAGAATTTTTTTTTTTTTTTTTTTACTTGAGACAAAAGAGACAGCTTAAAACCAATCAGAGCTCTGCACTGTAACGCACAGCGACATAGGCAGGAGGCTGAATGTTAAGACAGTGAGGGAAAGTTTGGCACTAAGGAGAAGGCTCAGGAGAACATCCACTTTTCATACTACAACTGGCGAATTGGTGTAAAAAAAAAAAAAGAATAAAAATAAAAAATACAGCACTGACATGAAATTTCTTACAAAAGAAATGGAAATGATAAAACCCCAACTCTGAGTTATACTGGGTTAAAAATAGGAAATGCACATTTTCAGTTTTCTTTCAAGGGATGAGCACCAGCAGCTTTAGAAAGACTAACTGGTGGTGTTTTTCTTTTGCTATCAGTGAAATACAATGACACAGGAGTAATAAAACTAGATAATAAGGTGCAGTAACACTCATCCTAATACGACAATTAATCAGTGTACTTTGACGACTGTACAGTGCCCATTAGAGACTGCAGAACACCACTGTGTCATGAGAGATTAATGTACATGGCTGAGGGTAGTACAGCTGTCTGCTACTACAGTGCACTGTAGTACAAAGCCTTTCTGCAGGCTGCTGCTTTGATGAGCATCTTTTCAAATCTGTATTCCATTCTTTCAGAGAGACCGAGACTCATAATCATGATGTCTTCCAATGGAGGGGGCAGGGAAAATTACTAAAAAAGGATGCAGGGTCTCCACTGCACTGTCATTACCACCTGGATTGTGGGGCTGTCTTTCCTCTCCATAGCGTCAGTGTCTGTTTGCAGAAGCGATGTAAGCAGCTGACAAACGTGGCGGAGCTGAGGATAACCGTCTACGTTGCAACCGGTAATCTAGACAAAGTGGCAGGATACAGGCAGGAGTCCTTGATGATAAATTGCCATATTTATATCAAGTTGCTTCCTTGCTCATTTTTTTCTGCCTCATCGACAACACGTGTAAAACGTTTCATGTTCAACGCCCCACATGTTACAATTTATGGAGCGGGTCATTAGACTGTATGTTGATGAATGGCTGGAATTCTAATGTCATCTGTGTTCATACGTGTGTGTGTGTGTGTGTGTGTGTGTGTGTGTGTGTGTGTATGTGTGTGTGTGTGTATGTGTGTGTGTGTGTGTGTGTGGGCATTAGATAATAATAAACTAAATCCATAAATGCTAGAAACTGATTCTAACTGTTAGGTCTAATCTAAATTCTAACTCCCAAAAATCCTCCTCTCATGAAATGAAAATGGATGAGCTCCAGCTGACACACCCATTCTGACAAACATTTACATTCACATTAGCTGAAACGTAGGCTATTCATTTGTATTGTGTTTATTTATTTATTTTTTTTTTTTAATTCAACTAAATGACTTTTTAAGTCTGCAATATTATGCAGCTCCAGCCTTTCCAAAGCTTACGGGACACATAGTCTGAACTTTGTTAATTCTTCAGTATTTGTGCAACTTAGGTGCCAGATGGAAGTTTTCAGCCATATGGGTCAGTATTTAGAGTGTCAGTAAGTTTTGGCAATAAAAGTGAAAAATGTGACAGAGAATCTGTTAAGCTCCTGTGATTGACACAGTGTTCCTGAACCTCATCTGAATCTTAACACAAAAGCTGCTGCTACTGATACTTTTTGACATGGGTTTGCTGTGAACTATCTTCGGCTGTGAGAGTGCATGAACTGCCATGTGAATAACTCTGCTCTTTTGACATAGCAGTTGTGGGTCTCCTAGGAGGAGGTGTGGATCTACTGTTTGAGTTTTCTGTTGTCCTGCACCTGGAGGTGATGTCCTGAAGCAATGAGGATGTTCTTAGCATATGCGTGACATTATCAAATTTCACGCAAATATATAATAGACTCATGAACAATATATTGGCACCATCCGCTGTTGGTGTCAGTGTTGGATGATAATTGAGAAGACATTGCAGTATGAAAATGAAGTGTTGGGTGGTTGCTTTATAATTGTGGCATGTAGCACTAACATCTTCAGGGCAGAATAGAGGCTACATTAAGCCGCAATAAGAAAGTGACAAGATGGGCTGATATGGTCTGGCTGGTTAGCATGCTAACTTCAGTAGAAGAAAAGGTGATTGAAATATAGTTAGCAGTGACATAGCTTTCCACTGGTGGAGACAGCTCTTGGCAAGTAAAGTAAAGGAATGAAGTTTGATGCTGAACTCACAACATTTCTTCTAGACTTGTAAGTAAACAGCTGTTAATGCTAATGTTGGCTATGTAGCAATAGCAAAACCTACAAGCTCTTTTCACACCAAGTAACATTTACTATTAAGCAATACAATAAACAAATGCAATTGTTATTTTGTGGTGACCCAAACTAGACATCACGAAATAAATGAGTTGCGATGTTGCATTATCGGAAACATTACACAACAATGCTGCACAACCAACAACTCCTCCGACCCGAACAACCATACAGGTTGTTTATTTCAACCCTCTGATACAACCCATAGGAGTGTCCTGAAATAGCCCCCCTACAGCGGCAGGAACTCAGTTGTCATGGTTAAAATAAGAAACATGCGGACTGTACGGACATTGGCGTACCTACCTTTGTTGCCATGGTTACTATAATAACAGTCATGGTGTCATGGTCTCAGCCTGGAGGTTCCAGGGTTTTGGTTTTTTGGACTTTTTTGGACTTTCTTGATGATTTAGTTTTCTGTGTTTTGGGTTTCTGTTCTGGGTTTTGAGTATTTCTGGTTTGAGTATTTCTGGTTTGAGTATTTCTGGTTTGGGTATTTCTAGTGTCTAGTGTAGTCTGCCCTGTCTTGTGCTCTGTTTCCCCGTGCACTTCCTGTTTTATTTTGATAGTTATTTCTACTTTTTCCTTTGGTTAATCATCCCTGATGTGTCCCACCTGTGTCTGCTTCCCCACCTGTTCTCCATCGTTAATCAGTTCCATTCCTTTAATTAGCCCTTGCTCTGTCTTGTCTTTGTGGGGATCATTGTTGGATTATGAGGTTTGGTGGCTGGTTCATTGTCGGTGCATGTATGGACTTTGGTTTCTTGTTTGAATAAATTCTTTCACACTGGTTCCTCCTCTGCATCTGAGTCTCTCACCCTCACCCCTGCCTCAACAGTCCGTGACACATGGCTTGGTTAGGTTTAGACACTAAAACTACTTGGTTAGTAGGTTTAGGAAAAGGTTGTGATTTGGGTTAAAATAACAAGTTCCTTAACATTACAGGGTTTTTGCTGTCATGGTTACAATATAAACTACTGCTTTCACATGGGAATCGAACACCACTCTCCTGTGTCATATTCTGTGTTTTGTTGACCCATCCGTCCACCAACCTCCTCCTTACATGGACTTTTTCTCTCTTTGTACTACGTCACCGCACTTTTCCCTTTGCTCCTGTTGTAATTACTATGACCACTAGATGTCTGCTAGCAACGAAACGTAACTCTGGGTCATTATAACCTGCTGCACAAACGACCTATGGCCTTGGTTTTTTAAATGAGGACAATCTCTGGACAACATAGTTCAGCAGTGTCACTACTCAGCAGCCCTGTATAAATGCAAAAACAAGTTTATTTTTATTTTTCACACCTTACTATACGTAGGCCTCCTTGGTCATGATTCTTTAATTACCAAAATTAATGGATCACCGTCAAAAATCTATGGACTAAATAAATGAAAAATGGTGTTAGCCTCAAAAACCCTACTATCAGTTAAGCTCTTCTACACTCCATTAGAGTACATTTGTTTGATAGGGCAGGCTGGATCTAGATCTGTATAGGACAACATTGTTCTCTCTTCCATGTCAACGCTGCTCACACAATCATGTCCCTCTTAGCAAGACCAGTGTGTGGCGCAATGCCGCCCAAGTCAATTAAATATGAATGGGCACTCATCTCCTTATACACAACAACGATACAATATTTAGCACATCACGATCTGTGTGAGGAGTACTCTCCTTTCCCTTGCATCTAACATCGAGAGCCTTGAAGAGCAATTAGGGCCCTTTTTTTTTTTCAAGAGGAGGAGAGACGGCTGGGACTTTAAAGGGCTGTGTTTTAGAAGCAGCAATACTCCAGATCAAAGCCCGCCTGTCAGAGCCTCTTATAAACCATTTTTGGTCTCTGGCTTGTGTCTCGTCAATAAAAAGTAGGCCATGTACTTGTAGGGCAGCTGTATGTTTCTATATATGTTTAGAATTCAAAGAGCAGCACAGTTTTTCACTGCGTGCTTGAAGTACAAACAAAAAGAAACATTTTTTTTCACTTAACACCAGTGGTTTGGTGAATTGCTTTTATTTGCCCAGGTTTTAAGATATTTGGCTCTCACATTTCTGCCTATTCACCAAGCAAATTCAAATAAATGTTCAAAATTCAACAATTTCCTGAAAATGTGTCCTTATTATTCTTAGTCATCTACAGCGCATGCTGATAACTCTTTTCATAGGGGCTGTTTCTTTGGTGCAAAGTGGTTAGGGATTATCCAGAGCATCCACAGCCTAAGTGAACTGCTATTTTCTTTTCACTTTATCATCAGTGTGGCGTAGTGTTCATATTAAACATTTTCTGTTTTCGAGTAAAACTTATTTTGTCCTAACCGACTCAATTTATAGCAAACACTTATTGTTTTGTTAAATTAAATGCGTTACCCCTTTTTATTTGCATTTTCAATTTGCAATAAAAAAAAACGAGTGGAAACATAAAATTCAATAGAAACATGCAGACTTAATAAATCATTATGAGCATGAAGCATGTGACTTAAATGCCCACTGTAGCTTCTGCTCTGCTGGAGGGACAAAAATTTGCCGCAGTGGTAAACATCAGAGCTGCGTGGCGTGATAAAGACACTGTAATGTTCCTCAAATCAGTGCAAAAAAAACAACAAATATAAATGAAAAAAAAAGATGTTTTTCGCAAGATTTTCAGTTTGAGGTTTGACTGGCGTTCTTTTACTTGGTAGTGGTAGTGGCTGGAAAAACAGTGATTCACCTTTTTTTTTTTTTTTGCTGTCTTTTTGGATGTTTGGTTCAAATTTGGGCTGCATTTGGATGGAAGCTAGCTATTTACAGCTAACCAAAATGCAGATAGCAGATAGAAGTAAGTGATGATTTCTTGGGGCAGTTAGAATCTATCAGCACTTGTCTTGTTGTTATATATTGTTTTATATCTTACATATGTTCATATATTGTCATGTTTTGGGCACATCAACCTAAACAGTTGTCATTTCTGGTGCTTCTTTTCCATTTTAGTTGCTCTGGCACGGGGAAATGATGCACCCATTCTTCATCCTGTCTACAAAGCTCTAATTGATTTGGCTGCATTTCCAACTGGGAAAAAATCTGAGATGTAGGCTTCGATTCAGACGTCTGGAACCAGGATACAGTAACATGGCCACCGTTTTCTGGAAAATGAGATCTGTGGTGGCAGAAATGTAAGTAACCCATTTGTGTTGTTTTTTCTTTGTTTTTCCTTTTTTGCGCAGGTAATAATAATAATAAGAGAACAAACATGCATGCTGCATGGAAATACATTTTATGATATGAAATCTGACACATGATGTTGTGCATGAAATAACATGCCAGGTATGTGTTGTTGTAGTGTGACAGTTACATCATGGGGCTGCAGGACGTGTGACCTTTACAATGAAACATGGAGGGTCTTCATATGGGCTCAAACAGGAAGAGGCAAATGGAAGTGACAGGCTTATATATCTCACACCACTAACTTCAGTAGCCTGCGGTGAGTCTCATAGCTTATTCAACATGTCTCTTGAACCTGCTTCTGTCAGCCTCGACTTTACTTAGGGGGTGTGGGGTGGGGGGTTCTCAAGCTCTGCCCAGGAAGGGGTGACAGCAAGTATGTATTGTAGTCAAAACAATTTTCTTTGTGACATTTTGATAACTATTATTTTTCTTGCATGACGAGGAGTGTGCCGGTATGCCATTTAATTTAGTAGCAGGATGTGGGCTATGAAGTCTGAAAGAAAGCTCGCAGTGGTGAGAAAAAGCCTATTATTTTTATGTCTAACAGAAAATGATGAGCGTATACATAACAGAAACAATACAATGGGAGAGAGACAGTAAAAGGAAGGACACAGCTGAATGACAGGAATCACTTGAAAGGGTAAAAAAGGTGACAGACTGGAGCAAAAGTAAACCTGGGCAAAAACAAAGAGATCGTAAGTATGACAGGAGATAAATCAACATGAAGGGATAAAAGGGAGAAAGAAAGTGTGAAACAGAAAAAAAAACAAGCAAGAGATCACATCTTTGAAAGCAACAGAGACCAGTGAACATTGCTAAGTGCATACAGTGTCAGAAAGCATGAGCATCTGGGTTGTCATAAGAAATGGGCATTTCGTGTACTCCCTTTGGTCGCTGTGCAGTGGATCGTGGCTGTTGAGCTGTTGACCTCCTCGTCTGATCCTGGGCTCCCATCCATCACCTCGGGGAAACATATTAATGTGGCAGCATGTTTTTAGCTCATCCATCACAACATCAGATGGCCCACACAGTAGTCAGGTAAGGACACAGTTCAGTCACTTAGACAATTGATTAATCAGACCTCGTCTGACTCTCTTAAAAGGAAAGATCATGTGGAATTTAGATATTTCTTTGGTCTTTGAGGAGCCAAAGCAGGTGAAGTGAAGTGTGTTCATTAGTTCTTTGGTAGTAGCTGAACCATGAGGTTAATTTAAATAAATAAGAAATGTGTCCATGTGTGTGAGAGCAACGGAAAAACACTTTTTTTTGTCTTTTTGCAGGTGTAGAGTTATATTAAATCTCATTAATCCTGTTGCATTCATAGACTCATGCTTTAGACGGCCCTCCTGGACCTCATTTTTGTTTGCACTTCTTGACCTACACCTGGTCAGCTTTGTCCGAGGCCTTGGCCGGGTCATTATCAATGAGCAAGAGCTGATTTGGGCTCCGGTGCTTCCTGGAGGCAGGTGGGAGGCAGTTGCTCCTGGAACGGTTTTCAGCCCTGTGTTCCTTTCCTTCATCCATGACCTGCATCCAAGGGCTGTTCGAATTGGTCGTCCTTGCGTGACCTCTCGGGGGCAGTGGTCAGACCCTCCTGCACCCGCTGCCCTCCTGTGAGAATTCAGGGAGTCCAACATCTGGAAAATTCTGGCCCCTCCATTTTCAGAGGCTCATAGCCAGGTGTGACCTGTTCTATCATTTTTTAGTATTATAATCAGAACTTACAGATGTTACAAAGTGGAGCACAGGAAAAACTAAAATGATTATGCACATGAAATGTAGATGTCATGTACTGTACATTAAACTATATTTATATAGGGACATATAAGACAAGCATTAACCAAGGAAAATAAGCCAAATGTGAGTTTTTACAATTCCTTGAAACAGAATGAAAAATTCACATCACAATTATAGTGACCAAAGTTATCACAGTATGTGCCAAAAATGTTCAAAAAGTACTGATAACACCACCCGAAACTGTTGAAACAATGTTTGTATTGAAAACCACCACCAATAAAATTAGCAGCACTATGCAGTTTCCTGATGCAAACATATGAAAACCTTATCAAATGTGTGTTAACATTAAATATGTTATGAAGTTATAAAGTATAAGAATTGACCTCATGAAAATTTACATAAATACAAATAATAGTGATAGTAATTGCAGAGGAGTCTAGTGTTTCCCCTGTTGGAACACTTTTGCAACCAATTCAACCACTGCCAGATGTGTGTGCAGACACATGATGTACACAGCAGCAGAACAAGAGTAGGTAACACTAAAAGTCCCCCATCATGCATTTCATACCGCTGCCTCGTTACATGTCATGACACATTAATTCTGATCCAAACTAACCCTAGTATTAATAGACTGCAAGTCAGAGACAGGACGAAGAGGCGACGTCTTGTACAGAAATAATTTGGGGTTTATAACTGTGGGATCGCTGTCACACACTTTTTCATGATCTTAATGAAGTGACAAGAACATGGAGTAGGATATAAGCACAGCAGTTTTAACAGCTTTTGACTTAATAATCAGGGGAAATACCACGGAAGTTACCATGGTTACTAAATCATTTGCACAAATATATACATAGCTTATACAAATCAATTATAAGATGGCCTCCTGAACACATTTCACAATCAGCAGATGGTTTTATGTTTAGCCTTTGAAATCGTGCTAAAATCATGTATCTGCTGTCTTAAAATCCTGTGACCACAAACAAACCACACCAGAATCCGCTTCAGGGCAAACTAAGACCCACCTTTTCAAGCATATATGGTTCAGGTCTTCAGACCTACACCCGGGTTCAATTGACAGCTTTCAATAAACTAACCAATCAAGGAAGCAGTAGAATGTTCTGTCAGGTAAAACTGATGGCTTTGTAGAGAACCTAGATTCAGAAAGAGTTGTCTGATGACAAGGTAAAGCAGTGTAAATATTCTATATAGTACACTTAAACTTTTATATGTATATATACATATAGTATGTCTTCCTTAAGCTGGGGTCCTCTACCAGAGGCCCGGGAGTTTGAGGGTTCTGCGCAGTATCTTAGCTGCTTTGCTGTTCCTAGGATTGCGCTCTTCTGGACAGAGACCCCAGATGTTGTACCTGGTAACTGCTGGAGCCACTCTCCCGGTCTGTGGTTCACAACCCCCAATTGCTCACAATGACCACTGGCACCGCTATTGCCTTTACTCCCCACATCTTTTCTAGTTCCTCTTTCAGCCCTTGGTATTTTTTTGAGCTTCTCGTGTTCCTTCTTGCTGATGTTGCTCTCGCTCGGGATTGTTACATCTATCACCCCTGCCTTCTCATGTTGTTTGTTGATCAGAACCATGTCTGGTTGGTTAGCCATCACAAGTTTGTCAGTCTGGATATGGAAGTCCCACAGGAGGTCCACCTATGTTTTGTTCCAGTAGCCCTTTTCTCATCAGGTTGCCCCGGTTCCCCAACACCGGACATCCTTGTTGACCCGCGTGATGTCTGAGCCGGTATGACTCATCCTGAGATAGGCTAGTAGCACCAAGGGCCTTGCCTGAGGGTCCACACTGGATACGTACATATACAGTAGAAAGATAGATCCAAGTGGAGGCGAGACTTCGAAACAGAAACAGAGACAATCTAGCCTGATCGTTAACAGTCAATGTCATTTGTAGATGGCAGACTCAACGCTTGTTATCCATCACAGTGTCAACGGTATTTACAATTCAAACCTTCGTACTTATAGCTAAACCACATAAATAAAACAACTTCAAGATTTCCTTTGAAATACTACAGGGTGAAATTAAGGTATTAAAGGTATGATAATAACATAATAATAAGTAATATTTTCAGGAATCAGTTCTTTATTTTATTGTATGCTGACATAATTTCAGCAGTGTACAGATCCAGACATAGGTTAGCTGTATAATTATCAAGTATTAATTTAGTTGCACAGACTTTGTGTTTCAGCAGCGTTGCAGTAATGTCATCATATAAAGTGTGGAGGATGTTGAACAGATGTTTTAAAGTACTGTGATATACGTGTTGCGATCTAACATTTCCTAACAATGTAGTAGCAATGTAATGAACGGTACTGTTGTAACTGTAATGTTGCAGTAACACCGTTACAGCATCACAAATACTGTGTTTGCGGGGCTGTTGAAACTCCAAACTTTACGTTTGCACAATTGAAGTCGTCTTGGATGATGCAAAATCCATGGGAATGAACTGTGTGCTGATCGCTGATGCTGCTGCTGTACAGCTCTCACAGGTAGACTGCTTCAATAACAGCTGCGGTGAACACTTGGCGACTGTAAACTCAACCTGCAGAGACCAGCTTACGGACACCAACCGCAGCATTCGTGCACCTTCTAAATGCTACTAGAGACTACTCTACTGTGTCTGTCTAATGTAGTTCTGGAGGGATCTTTGTCAAATCTGAGAAATTAACCCTGATGATGTCATCGGGGTTATCTCAGTTTGGGCTTGGAGACTACGAGCTTTTCAAACATTGCTTGTGCAGCAGATATGGAGCGTGCCGTGGGGTATATGTGGGCATTTTCTCATTTTCTCTGTCTAATCACAAACACCAGTGAGTGAAGTGTATTTGGAAGTCTGACCTGAACTAGGGACTACGGATAGGGGACTCAGGATATCTCAGCCTGTGCTATTTTGACCATTCTGCTTTTAAATCAGTCTCTCAGAAGTCTCACAATGTTATGGAACATTTTTTTTTTTTTTGCTTTCCTAGAAGAAGTAAAGGAAGATGTCAGAGGAGATTGTTGTTGTGGAGACGCTTGGAGTGATGACAGGAGGAGATGGACAAGGAGCAGACCAGAGACTCTAGCTGTATCACCAAAGTGTGTGTCTGTTTCTCTCCAGTGTACAAATTTCGGTTTCGGTGTCTCCATCTTGTGAAACTTTTTTTTTTTTTTTTTTTGTCTGGATGACTCTTGTCATCGTCATCATGGAAACCTCCTGGCGCCTGTGAAATACCTCTTCATCTTATAACTGAGACCTGTATGGGCGGGGCGGGGGAAGCTTTAAGGAAGATAGAGGAAGAGAAGGGGACAATAGGTTTTATTTTGCCACCAGCATTAGGGTTAGAACCTTACTTTCTTCCTCTATTGTTGCATTTCATGTGCAACCTCTCCATTCCCAAGAGGATTTGCAAGAGGAAGACAGGTATCACAATGGTTATGAAAAATGTTTTCTATATTTCATCACTCTTCCTTACTTCCCTCTATATTTGGCTTCTATCTCTCTTATCATTCTCTCTTTCATAAATTACTACCTCCACTTCACAGGAAATGACAACAATCCTCCAGCAGCATGAAGAGAGCTACTCATGTGAAATCAGAATGCACGTCATGTGCCGGCACATCAAAAGCATGCTGTGTTGGCATGCTCCTCCACCTCACAAGAGACATTAAGAATGCTTGCTTGGATAGCTTTCAGTGGTTGATGCATCTAAATTAAATGTAAAGGGAAAAAAAAGTAGATATTTCATGCTCTAGATTAGAAATGATCTCCCATCTCCTGATAGCTGAATACATGTGTGTGAGCAGATGTGGTTGTTTTGTCTGGGTCTGTTACGGGATGAACTGTATCCAAGCAGTGCCCCCTTGTGGCCACATGTGACAGAATCCTCCTCTGACAAAATTGTCCACTGAAGCCTCTACACACGTTTCTATCGAAAGGTGAGAAACATTCACATCTAATCTAAGAATCCACCAGCAACTTTTATTATTTGTCTTAAAAAAAAAGGAAGTCATGATTTAAAGATCTGTGCTTGTGAAGGTGTAGATTCAGCTCCGCCTCTGGTCATAATTCTAAATTGAGCCATATCGGACAATTTGAGCCGGATATAAATGTAAGATCAATGGGGGGGGGGGCAGATTGGGTGGGGGCCTGAGGACACTAAGTGTGAATCATACTTGAAGAGCAGTTATTTTTGAGCTCTACATAATAAAAGCGCACAGTACAACATGTGGATGCAGTCAAGGATACGATTGCCAAAGCAAAAGCTTTTCTTCTCACCACGCTGTCGCCTTGGGCTCGAGGAGGCTTCCTTTTTTTTCTTTTTTTTTGAAGGAGGGGAGGTGAGATTTTCCTGAAGAGGAATAACATTAGAAAACTCTCCACCTTTCCAGAAAGGTCAAATATCATTCAGCCCCCTCCTATCCAAGGGCTAAAGGAGAGGCAGCACCTAAAAAAGCAATACCGGACTCCCAGGACTGCTTAGTTCTTTTTATGCCCTCCCCACCCCACCCCCCGCTCCACGGCGAGGAACACTTTGAGATGAGAGCACGGTGTGTGTCTTTCATCTGCACAGTGTGAACCTACTGTTGGATCTGTTACTCCTGCTCCTCTTTCTCTCCCAGGCGCTTAAATTCATAAACATGCATGTGCGGGCATAGAAACACGATGCACATGCACGCAGAACATCAGACGTCAAGGTCTTCCTCTGCTGCTCAGGTGTGTGGGTGTGTTGGTAGTTGAGAGTCTACCTGTACCTTTAGGTTATTTGCTGACATTCCAACGAGAGCCGCTCATTGGCTGATGCGAGCCGCATGCTCCTGCACTCTCGCTTGTACAGCAACCGCTGACTTTTTTTTTTTTTTTTGGTGATTCAAGATCTGTCAGATGCGGAGGAGAGCTGCAGTGCAGGGGAGAAAACAACATGGGACAAGATGAGATGTCAAAATGGCAGCTTTGTACAACTCGTGTAGAATTCGAGAGCAGGGGCACAGCAAAAAAGAGAAAGACGTGAATTAAATTAGGGCTGTTTAACAAGTTTTCAACAGTGAGCTAAACAATGGCCATTTGCAAAATGTCACTAAACACTTCAAGCTATGGCAAACCACAAATGTCAACAACAAAATCAACCATGGCACACTGACTCAGACTGACAACAGCCAAACAACAGAGGCAACAGCTGAGCATTTATCACCCTCCAAGTCAGCAACACATCCGATTGGCACGGAGGGTAAACTTGGCTCCGCTTAACGTTGCCACGAGAACAGCTCAGCCTGGGAAGAAGCAATTGATGGTAAGAAAAAGGAGAAGAATGGGAAAGATTGCAAGACAGATGGGGATGGGAGAGTGTGTGTCTGGTTGCATGAAGCTGATCATGTTTCTATTAGTGCCAAACTGGAGAGTAATTTCCTGTGGTTACGGTGTTGATGTGGTAAGTACCACCCACTCTACTTTCCAGAGCTTGTCTCAGTATATTAACCTGTTACCAATGGAGACAGTTTATATTTATCTACCTGGGTCTTACACCCAGACTGACAGCGATTGGGGCAGAAAGAGCAAGTTTTTTTTTTCTTTTTTCAGCTTTCCACATAAAAAATTTATACAACTCATCTCCACACTTCTCTTAGAGTCTGACCAAAGGTAAACCCTGGAAGTAGTCCCCAACTTTTCCAGCTGACTTACCTGCCATATTCATACGCACATATGCTAAAGTTCTGCTGCCTGACCCACCAGGCTGGTTTGGATATTTTAAAATACATTTCACGATGACATTTCATTTGCGTCCATGCACGTCATGTGTTGCCAGGAGATAATGTCCAGGTGGAAAAACTGAAGGCGTCTAGCCAGTGGCCATTAGCTGTCCATTAGCCTGGTGAGCCGATGCTCAATAACGGATGAAAAAAAAGCAAAACGTCAGGTCCAGGTCTGTCTTCTGGCAGTACTAGTTGGTTTAATGAGTCACATTATGAAGTTGTTATGGCAAATGTACCAACAAACAGTTGCACTCTGTGGGTTGTCTGAGATATATATTTTTTTATATATATTTTTATTTGCTTGCAGGACTTCCAGTCGTGAGTCACAAGATGGGCCCATATCCCAGTAAAATTATTTGGATGCCGTGTGGCCCACACAGCCGACGTGGAGCAACATTATCGTTCATTTGGAGTTGAAGTTTTAGCCAATTGCACATCTGCAAGTTCAATATTCACTCTCCTTTTCACCCTGTTTTGGTTTCCATCAAGCTCTGAGGCATATCTGGCTCTTAAGCTGCTAAATGCTTCACCAGTTGGTCTTTAACTTTGTCTGTTGTTTGTTGCTGTGGTAGTGTCAATGGGTTTTTCTTGAAAACAGCTGTCTGCTGCAGCTGGAAATGAAGCTGATGAGAGCAGAGAGAGTGAACTTGAACTGTCAACTTAAACTGAAACAATGATTCCAAAGATGCTCCCATTATTAGAGCTAAGGGGAACAGCAGAGTTGTGATTGTCACTATATGTCGCACCTTTCACATTATAGACATTCATTACATCCGTTCATTAAAATAAAATTATTAGAGCAGCTTTAAATATACAAATACAGGCTGGGTTAGAGTCCCAGCATGCCTGTTAATGGTTTTCGAATGTGAGGCCGTGGCTCACATTTGATTGCCTTGTATGTGCAGCGAATACAAGAAGATAGTTTCTGTCTGCAAGTTCCTGAACTACAAAAATAAAAATAAAAAAGTGGAGGTCTGCATCATGTAGTTTTCAACAACACAGGTGGATCTGTCATGCTATACACTTTGCTACAGCAGCTACCTGGATTTCCAGGAGTACGACTTTATGTTTTTAATGAAGCAAAGCCTGGAAGCTAGTTTAGGAAGTCAGCTCAGGTCTGCTGATACACTCACATGGCATACACTCCCCACTGCAACATACTGTGTATCCACTGCACCATACTCATCAGTTAAAGTTTTGATAGGCAGTAATTTTTTGGCATCAAGGGGCAAAAGAAGAAAGAAAGAAAGAAAAAAAAAAGAATCGCCTTTCAGCATATTGTAATTCAAGTGGTCTGAGAGCAAACCAGATGTCTGCACCTCCTCTTGGCTCCGTTTTCAGACTTCTAGAAAATCTAGCCTGTAACAGGACACTTTGGCCAATCACACATCTGGGAGCGGGTTCCTATTGGCTGTTCTACAAACGGAGCTTAGCATAAGCTCAATCAGGAAGACTATCTTTACGCCTCACTTCATTCACAATTCTCCCTCCGCTCCTTGTAATCAGCTGACTATGAACGTTATCGGTAAACTAAACATATTTCGCCACAGCCAATCATGTCGTTTCTGTCACACTTTAACTCCTTTCTCCCTTTTTGCTGTCAGCTGTGGTTTCTGGTGGATTGCTGCGACCTTCCTCCCGCCCTTTCGCCTACAGGCTTTATGTCCAGTGTCTAGGTTGAGCTCTCCACAATCCATTTCTCATCACATCCAGATCTTCTGCATACTCTTCATTCCATCACCACGACGACCAACACTGTCTAGATTGGGGGGGACAATTCCTACACTACGCGCAGCATCTTCCCCACTTCTGATATGATGACATCACAAGGGGGTCTAACTGCCAAAGACTCTCTCTCCTGGGTGAAATGTGCACGTCCCTTCAGATGGATATGTGTCAATATCGGCGAAGCATTTCAGAGATGCAGAGAACTTGTTGTACTTCTTCTGGACATGTGACACGCTGCTAACTTTTCCTGTAATATCTAAACGTGTTGTAGTGGTTGGTTGTGTTGGTAGATTAACCATGAAAGCAGGTGATGAGTGGCTATGTCGAATGTTGCTAACGTTTTAGCCTTCTGCTAACTGTTAAATGTCCCTTTCAAGAAGAACCAGGGCCCTGAGATTCGAAGAGGCAAAGAGCAGGCTGCATGTTTTCCTCCTGTGTAAAACTTTTTGCTGCCAAGTTAGTGTGTAGATACTGCAAGAAGCATCAATGTGTGTGCATCTGTGTGTGTCTGTGTGTCTGTGTGTGGCTGATTGTTAGCGTCTGCCCTCTTGTCCCTCTCCTTTACTCACCTCTACTCACTGGCTGCTCCAGTCTCTTGTACTCTGTTTGGTCCCTCTTGGCCCTGCGGTCAGTGATCCCGATGGCCGCCGTGGTGACCTCCATGTCGGCTGTGCAGCTGCTTCTGCTTCTTCTCCAGCTTCTGCTTCTTCTTCATTTCTCTGGAGATCTGACAGACCTGGAGGTCCAGCTCGAGCTGAATTTGGAAACACCAAAGAGCGAAAGGAAGAATAAAAAAGATGCCCAGAGCTGGTGTGCTACACTTCTGGAGTTATGTATGCCAGTGACGTCCAGTAGGACTGTCTCCTGCTGGGGCTTTCTACCTTTCTGACTTCACCCTCTCCAAAGCAAAGTATCCTTTATCTGACAGAGTTCACCAGTTACTCATGTACAAAGTAACATTTCCCTTATTGATTTTGGGTGTTTGTTCAGCAGAAAGCCCGGTGGCTCTTTCTTTTATCCTCTACCTGTAAAAAGACTGGAGATGAGCAGTGCAATGAGCAGAAAATCTGACTCTTTGCACGTCCGATTTATTCTACTTAACATGCAGCTCTGAGGTCAGACCTATGGCAATCTGCAATGCTAATTAAACGCCTACAGCTGAGAGTGGAGCTTTAAAACTTGCAGTCAATCTATAAAAATGTATCCCGCAACAATTATTCTCCAATCAACTGGCTCTTTAGGACTTCCGTCTCTTGCTGGTAGGTGATGACCTTTGTTTTAAAGGGAAATTCTGATTTTACGCATGAATTTGTGTTTGGGCAGTATCACTACATATGAAAAAAAAGTTGATTAAAGCCTTTTTGCTGTCAGAGAGAGCAGTGTGATAAATGTCCTCAAGGGATATCGTCGGTGTTGGCTGAGGATGAAGACGATAACATGAAAATGACAAAAGTCTTGGGGTGTGGAGTTAGAAAGAAGTGAGTTTACCAGGACTTTGTAGCCCGCTCCTCATTGAAGCTCAAGGCTACATTAGCCACTACTAACGTTACATAAAAGCTGTCAGCGGTCAAGTTGCATTGTGGGTAATGTAGGTGCCGGGTTTTGACAAGCAAGAAGAATAAAATAGATGATACCTCTGCTGCACTGATTTTCATACTTATCTATTCAAACTGTCCATCATAAGTCTGAAAGGGTTGTCCTAATGCTAAATTGCTATGAGCACTCTTTACCATTAGATGACCATCACGCTCCATTCAGTATCTTTAAGTTAGTGCATGCTGTGACCTTTCATGTTTATGTGGCATTTCATGTGATGGCTGGAATGAAAGCAAAAATAATTATCAGAATATTAACATTTTTCATCAGTATATGTCATGACATGGCAAATGTTTGCAAAAAATTTTTAAATAACTAAACTAAACCAGCTAATGGTAATGGTCATCTTTCTCATCCTGAAGGAGACGTTCATGTGAAATCATACACACCTGATATTATCATGCCACAGATGTATAGATGGCTGAGTGATTGCAGTCAAATGACAGGACAGTGCATCCCCTCAGATTCTACCACCGCTATGGTCTGACGCTACATCTGTTAGAATATCTGCAGTAATGTTTGTCTTTCACACAACTGCTAATTGGACTAGGTAAAATAGTTCCTAATTGTATAGTCACAGTTTGAACAGCAATAATTGTCAAATAATGAAGCCTAGCAAAAGCTAGTCAGGAAGACACAACCGCACCGTTTCCGCTATCTCCAAGCTCCGCCAGCTCATTCTTGCCAGCCAATCACAACCTGACATGCTGGCCTTTAGACATTCACTTGTAACTTTAAAAGCGTTCTCTCTCTCTCTCTCTCTCTCTCTCTGCTGTCATTAAGCTGTCTAACGTGAAGATTTTGTGACCTGCCTCCACACCCCTTCACCACCTCAACCGTGGATTCCTGACCATCTCTTGATCATAAGTTTCCCTCTCACGAAGATGTCCCAGCATCCTCGAGCTCCATTCCTCATCACCACCACCAGTGTCTCGGCTCTGGGGGAGGTTTCCTCTAATTGGATGGACCTTAAACCCACGGATCGCTTCCTGTGGTGATCCACTTCCTGCAGGGGTCTTAGCGCCAGATTTCTCATATTCTTTTGTTCCTATTATTAGTCTCTCCTGATTGAACTAAGATTTTTGAACCTTCTAAATTAACATAAAAAGACAATAATCTTCATGTTTTCTGCATAGCTAAGAGAGGGTCATTAAAAAGTTCAATGCGAGAACTATAACCTTCAGTGGCCAATCAAATCATCTGGAGATTTAAAAAACATGTAGGCCTACTGCATCAGTAGATGAGTCTAATTCTATCAATTCACTGAGCTAAATGATTGTAGACATACTCAAACCATTTTCTAAAGCAAAAGGAAAATGATCCATTACGTGTAAAAATCCTGCATTTTCTATATTATCAGACTGTTATACTTATGAGTTAGCTCTTAGCACAGGTTGAGTCATTATAGTGGGTGATTTCAACATTCATATAGATGTTGACACCGACAGCCTCAGTTCTGCGTTTACTTCACTATTAAACTCAATTTTCTCAATGTGTAAATGCACCCACTCACTGTTTCGGTCACACCCTCCATCTTGTTCTGACATGACATGAGGAATTGAACATTTAATAATATTTACTCAAACAGTCCGACCATGTGAGTTCACAATAATGGATTACACAGCATATGAGGCTGTCTGATAATCCTGTAACCAAATTTAAAGAAAGCCATTATTTACTCCATATGTCAGTTCGGTGGGGAACAGCTATCTCAGCTTCAACCCCACACAAGCTGATGATCTTGTTGATAGTGCAGCAGCCTCACTGCAAATGACACTTGACGGATAGCTCTGTGATTGAATTCACATTCAGCACAGTACGTGCTTTAAAGCAGATTTCACGAAAGCGGGATGGGAAGTGGCGTTCCACTGATCTAGAAGAATTTCCCCAGCCTGGAAAGATAATTTAATAACTTAACTAATTTAATAATTTAAAGAACCCTTTGTAATGTCTGAACTTCCTACTATTCATAATTAATAGAAGAAAATAACAGCCCCAAGTTTCTGTTCAGCACTGTGGCCAGGCTGGCAGTCATAGCTCCACTGAGCTATTTATCTATTCCTGTAACTCACAGTGTGAAGCTGTCCTCGTTAAGGAAGCTTATAGTCAGAGCTGGCTCAGGTGAGTCCTGAACCATCCCTTAGTGATGCTGCTATAAGCCCAGACTGCTGGGGGTAGTCCCATGATGCACTGAGCACATCCTCTCTCTCTCTCTCTGTCTCTCTCTCTCTCTCGGTTCTTTCTCTCCCCATCACACACTCTCTGTAACACTGCTGTATGTCATTAATTTTATGTTTCCTTTCTCCCATAGTTTGTGCTTGTCCTCTCTGTCCTCTCGCTCCCTGTCCTCATTCCGCAGGTATATCGGACTGCAGGATCTGGATCTGTCCCTATAGTCAACGTATTATTATTATAATTATTATCATTATTATTAACATTATTAACATTATTAACATTATTAACATTATTAACATTATTAATATTATTATTACAGGTGCTACTATCATTGCTGCTGTTATTATAAATAACACTATTACACATATATCACTATTATTGTTGTTATCATTGTAACAAACAGCCTGACAGTGCTTGAATACAACAGTATCTACAGCTGTTCCTGGTTTCTCTCTCCCTCTCTCTCTCTCTCTCTCTCTCTCTCCTCTTTCCCACACTTGTCTCCTCTCAGCCCAACCCTGAGTCTGATTTTCCTCTTCACTGTCGTCAAGTGCCGCTCACTGTGGAAACTGTTGGGTTTGTCTCTGTAATATAGACGGTCTCGACCTTCCTCTGTAAAGTGCCTTGAGATAATGTGCGTTATGATTTGGAGCTATACAATTAAAATTGGATTGAATTCAACTGCTTTGAATATAACCTTAACGTATCAAAAGTAAATGTGCTCATTCTGCTGAAAATGGCCTCTGACTGATATATCATCAGATTATTCACAGTGATGCATCAATGCTTCAGCAGCGTTTTACTATTGTAGCTTTTGGAGGTCCAGTTATCTGGTTTAACCAAGTGGTTCCCAGCGTAGGCGTCAGGCCCCTCCAAGCTTTACAAGATAAATCAAAGGGGTTTTGAGATCATTAAGAATTAAGAGAAAGGAAAGAAGAAAACAAGTTTTATGAAACACTGCATTTCAGCCATGAGATTATGATGAAATTATACTTCAGAATATGTTATTGGTAAATGGACTGCATCTATATAGCCCACGGCTCTTCTAGTCTTGTTGATCACTTAAAGATTTTTCTATCACTCACAGACATCTTGCCCAAGGATATGTCATGCAGACTGGAGGAGCTGGGAACTGAACCACCCAATCTTCAATAAGTTGACAACACACTCTACTTCCTGAGCCACAGCCGCCATAACACAATTCAAGGCATGTATTTCTGAAATTATGAGTTTTATTGTACTGAAGTTGAAGGAAAGAGGGCACATGTCTTGCAATTTTGTTAATGGGCAAATGATTAATTGGAGGCGGCACCGCAGGCCTGTCTAATGAACCCTTCCACATTATTTTCATTGTTCATCAAGGTTCTTTCACTAATCAACAGAACAAAACAGAAAAGTGTTTCCATGAGATTTAATTACTATTATCAGGTGTAGCTAGCTACATGTGTGATCCAGGACAAACTGTGCCCATAATTATAGCAAAGCTGTGGAAAAATAGGCTCTGTGCAAACTGCTGTTGAGACTTTGGGTCACGTTTTGTACAGAAATTGAAAATGGAAACCCAAACTCAGTGTTAGGGAGTACTGAACAACATGTAATTAAACAGGTACTTTAACTACATTTTGCAGTAGTTTCCTGGTAGTTCAACTACGTTCATATGTGCATAGTTACATTTTCACCATTTTTATGTAGTTAACTACTGAACTGGAAACAATTTTGAGAAACAAAAAGGAATGATTTTTTTTTATTTTTATATTTCCATTGCTTTTCTACTGTAATGGAACCCCCTTCGACCTGCTGTGGATGCATACCCAAGCAGCCACCACCACACCCGTTGTGTACGTGCATGCTCAATGGTCTCACAGCTTCAGCATCTTCATGGATGAACCTCCTGAATCTGACATTCCAGCACTTTCCCATCAATAGAGGGGTATTTTATTTTTTTGGTTTACGTATGACCAGTGGCACTTTTTACTATAAACTCAATTGACCGACTTGTCTAGTACGTGACTTTTTTGTAAAATATTTTGTGATAATTTCATATCACATATACTTTGTCAATTTGATCATGTTTTTTTTCCAAAGTAGTTTGAACTACTTTCTCTAAGCAGCTTTAGGTAACCAAGGTAGATTTCTCCCTACAATAGCTTTGCTGTAGTTCCAGTGTGAAGTAATTGGTAGCTATAGCTTCCCCAACACTGCCCAGCCTGTCACTGGCTTCTTTTGTTTTGTTGTTTGTTGTTGATTAACACTAGATGGCAGCTTCACACAGTTCATGGACCATGATAAAGCGCTCATTATGCATCAGTGTTTGCACCTGTTTTAACACACTGCACATTTAGATGACTGCAGGAGCTGAAGTTAGTGTTGGGTGTTAGATGATAGCTAGGCCGTTTGTACGGTTCCTATTTCCCCAGTCCGATTTCTTTTTTCTTTTTTTTTAATATTGCGCAAATTCCATCTTATTGAAAATAAATAACGAACTACAATTTTATGAAAAACAAAGTATAACAGAGGCGGTATCAAATTGCTGCGTGTGCATGTCCTTACACTGTTTTCACGAAAACAGAACAACAGTATGATCTCAGCTGTTGTCTGGGAACACTGAGCTCTCTGAAGAGGATTATTCAGTCGTCAAATTCCGCTGATGAAAAAGCCAAAAGCCCCATCCAGGATCCAGCATCCTCATATTATCGCAGCACTGTGACTCCACACACACCTGTGTGCCCGCTGCTGCCTGTTGCCTCTTCCGGTTTCGTAGTGTGCTGATGACTGGAGGACGTCATTAAAAACAACGACACCCCTGCCCACGATCAAGCAGGACGGGAGGAAAGTGTTATTTATCTACTCCCGAGGAAACTGCCTCATCGAGGTGCAAGCAGCCGTCATCAGTCGGATTAATAGTGTTCAGTCAAAGCCGCGGTAAAGCTCTGCAGCCTCTTGTCATGGGCAACAATGTGTCAGGCATATCGACGCTTCAAAGAGGACAGCAGCAGGGGTTTCAAAGACTAAGAAACTCTCGGAAAGGTCAGTAACAACCACAAACAAACTGAAAACAAAATGACTGACAACTTAACGCATAATTAAGCAGCAAATTATGAGGGTGTGTGGTTGAAAACGAGCAGTTAATGTGTGTTATATACATCCTGAGTTAGAGTACTGAACTTAAATAGTGCATGAGGAGGACAGGAGTAATATGGAAAGGTGCTGAAGCCACTTCTGATCCACTCAGTGCTGCAGCTGGTGCTCCTGTGTTCTGCTGTGAGGTGGTGCTGAAGAACAGCTCCCGTCTCAGGCTGCAGGAGGCGGCCTGTTGCTGTCTGTGGTGGTTGCGCTGGTTGGTACATGGTAGCGAGGTGTAACCTGTTCAGTCCATAACTTATCAAAGAGGCAAACTCACACCAAACACAGCATTAATTGATTGAATTGAAGAAGGTGATTTATTTATACTTAAGTAAAAGTAGTAATACCACACCATAAACAAAAGTACCATATTCCTTTGTTTTAGTAAACTAAAAGTATAGAAGTGTAAGCAACACAATGTACTTTACATATCAAAAATAAAAGTACAGAGACAGGTCATGTCAGTGTTTTATTATCATATCACTGGATCATTATTATTATTGATGTATTATTATGTAAGTGGTACTTTCATGTTAGAGCTGGTCAATGTGTAACTAATTTTAAATACTTCATATACTGCTGGACAGTTTAATGTATTATAATGCATAGTGATCATATCTTTTAGATATAAAAGATTCTTCTCTGGAGTAAAATGTAAAATATTTCCCTTTGAAATTAAGTATAAAGTAGAATAAAATGGGAATACTATAAAATTCCAGGAGCGTACCTCAAATTTGATAAAATGCAAAATACCATGTAAGCAAAATATGTTGAGTAAAATGCACTTCACTGGCAAAAACCTGAGGTAGTTGCCCAAATTTCCCAGTTAGTAATCCAGCCTTGTCCAACCATATCTAATATCACCCTACCTACCACTTCATCAGTGAATAAAATAATTGCTGTTCATAGTGTAATGTACAAATCTTATTGATAGGAATCTTAATGTTCCAGTCAAAAGTCTTTCACAACTTTGATCAAATCTGGCTGTTATTGACAAAACAATCTAAACTCAAGGTCCACTTAGAAGCTGATGTGGAGATTTCAATCATATCATCAGCAGGCGGAGTTGGTGCAGCTGTCATTGAATTTATAAATGTTAAAATTCAATTTTTCTGACAACTTCAAGTCCTTCTCACCCAAACTGACTCGAAGGTTGAGCTGCACAATTTATTATTTACCACGAAAATATCAGCTGACAAAACAAAAATAACCTCAACTAACCTCATTTAAAGAATGAATTTTGATAAGAAAAAGCTCAGAAAAATGGACATTTGCAATAAACGTCTGCAGCAACACTATCTGCTAAAGAAGATCATGTGGTATGGTCCAGAGCACTATAACAGGTACTAAATGGACCTTGGTGTGAGGTTGTTTTGCCAACTGCTGCTTCCAAAGACAAGAATAAACTTTGAATGTGTCCATAACAGTATAGTAAGAGATATAAAATATTTGATAGACTTGTAACCAAATTGTTTTGTGTTTCCAGCATTGAACCATAATGTTATTTGCTGTTAAAACAAGTACCTTTTAAAATGGAAGCCATTACTTAGCAAATATAGAGCAAGATACATTGGGAGGAGTGTGTTTGTAGGTATCGATAACATCATTTTTAATGGATTGTGTAGGTTTGTTGGTTATATAAAACATATAGATTTGTGCACAGTGGGCTGGAAGCACATGTTTGAAATACAATCCAGTATAGTCATTAATTACAATGTGAGAATCACATTTTCATTGCAAACATTAATTTGGATTACTTAGTTGTATGATTTATACACAGAAGATGGAAAATAATGAAATAAAGCACTTTTTTAAGTATAGTAACAAAATCCATCTGAGTACTTTAATCATCAGAAGCTGAGCAATAAAATGTGTTTTGCACAGCCAAATTTGTTATCCTCACATACCCACTCTAAAGCTCTTTCCAGGACCCTCTGGGCTGAGTCCCATTTGTAATACAATCATGTAAAGTACAAAAGAAGTCCACCTCCACATCCCCCAATCCTGATCCCACCGTTACATCTGGATTACAGAGCGAGGAAATGAGCCTGAGGGAACAGTTTAAAACATAGCTGTCATCGGGATAATCAGCATAAGTACACAGTTTGCCCTTTCACATCCTCTTTCTCTACCTCGAACACACTGTCTCAGATCGCACAGCTATTTTCACATGGCAGG
This sequence comes from Seriola lalandi dorsalis, assembly GCF_002814215.2. Lineage (NCBI taxonomy): Eukaryota > Metazoa > Chordata > Actinopteri > Carangiformes > Carangidae > Seriola > Seriola lalandi. The sequence goes on along the minus strand of NW_019525473.1, from coordinate 378,554 downwards.
AATACAGCGCAGAACAAGTGAGTCAGGCTAGGAGAGGCAAGGCAGTGCATGAGAGAAGAGGACCATTATTCAGCCAGGTTTCCTTGACGACCACCCATAACATGTGCAACAGTTCCCATGGTGATGGTTTCCAGAGTGCGTTATCAGCGGGAGATGATGACTGATTGGGATGAGGACCAGACGACGTCACTGGCAGCCGTTCAGTAATGAAAGGACGGGGATGTGTATGTGCTGCTCTGCATCCCAGTTTATTAGGGTAGTGTTTGGACATTTTGCAGCGATTGGCTGGACATGGAACAGAGATATCTGCAGATCAATGTTCAGCCGAGGCAATGATGAATGCACTCAGTCGCATACACAGTTTATAACCCCCCATAAACACCCACATCCCCCCAGCTCATGTCCCAGACACACTCACTCCTTCAGTAGAGACAGACTGTACATTAATTTGTTTTGAGCAGGATAAATGGCCTTCTCTTAGCTCTGCTGACTCAGCTTTTTGCTGATGACTTCCCATTCATTGTCAGATCAATGTTCATCTAATTTCTTACATAAACCACAAAAGTGCATTGAAATACTTTCAACTATTTGGCAGTTTTTTTTCACTTTTCCCTGCAATGCTCCATTTTAAGTATGCTGTTGTGATATGGGTATATCGTTCTGTTACTGTAGGACTGTAATATTGAAAGTTTATGCCATGTAATGTTGAATATTAATCATTGACAAATAAACTCCCATAATCAATTATTTGATGGAGCACAGTTTTTAAGTATACTAATTTCAGTTATTTTTCAAGAAAAAAAGAGTGAAAATTGCGACACGTTCTCTGTTCCACCTTCTGAACATTTGAAGAGACTGAAGACTCTGGGAAGTTGTGATTGAATGTGAATGTCCCTTTTCCTTTTTTTGACATTTCATAAACAAAAGGTTTTCTTGATTAATTGAAAAAATAACTGCTACTAAGTACTCGATAAAGAAAAGAATCATGATTTTCTGCCCCACTACATTTTTTTATTCACATAAGATGAATATGTATATTTTCTGGAAATTTTAATGAGGAACAGTTTATAAATAGAGTGAAATAGATCATTATAATAATTAAATACTTGAAATATCAAGGTATTTCATTTCACAATGATGCAGAACTCCACTATAGCCATAAGGAAGGCTTACTCATTAATTTGTAACATAACTAACAGTGGCCTAATACAAGCAGAGATACTGTGATTTTGCACTATAGAAATGAAATTGTGTTTAAAATGTTATTGCATATGGAAATTGCAACATCTCAGGCAGTTGACAAATATAATCTGAAGGTTAAGAAAGGGCTAACAAGTTTGACTGGGAGTAAAACTAAAGCAGTTTATGCTTCATTATTTTATTTCATTTTTATTTTATAATATCAGGTTGTAGGCTACATTTAGCTGATGAATCTTTCTGTGTTTTAATTTATTTACTGTGATAATTGTGTTTCTTCTACTTGTGTTAAAAAACCCCAAATAAAAATCCAATAAAAGACAAAATAATTAGGCCACTAACTCTAACATGCACAACAGCTAGTCTTGAGCAAGCTGCAGCAGTGAGTCTTGCCAACCTCACAGGCTGACAAACACTGTCTGAAGTGCTACATTAAGCTAGGAGCTAGCTGCAGTAGCATTCTTTGGACATGTGGGGGCAGCGGAAAGAAGTTGCACTGACATATCAATTTTGTCTGTTAGCAACATTCACACATCAAGCAGTGAGCAGCATTAGCATTCAGTCTAAGAGTCTAATATTCAATCTCTTTTGTGTGTGTTTTTGCCTCTCTTCAGCTGCTAAATGCTAAATGTTCACCAGCTAACATTGCTAACTGCCTGTCAGCTGTTTGGTGCTGAGAGCTGAGAGTGAATCAGCACAGTAAAGTTATGAGCAGGACAGATAAACAGTGACTTAAAACTCACTTTAAATCGCCATAAAGCCAAGGGGGGGCTGCAGCTCCAGGTGATGATTCTCCACAGGTTCACTACTACAAGCAGCCCCTTTCACATTATCGCATTGTTTTCACATTCTCATTTGATGTATTGTTATTATAAAAAATATTGATTAAGTTATAGTTGCTTTAACAGCCAGATATTTCCCTCAGGAACTGGTGCATTGCCAAACAGAGGTAAAAGGAGAGTGACTGTTTGACTTACAATCATCAGGTGGACACAAAGAATGAATGCTAATGTTGCTCTGTCTCTGCTGGATGTGTAAATAACCCACTGTTTTCCTAAGAAGTTGCCAACTGAAAGGCAATGATATGTGTTTGTTGTTTTTACAGCTTGTCCCTCCTGAGAAAAAGTCAGTTGTAGCTGCTTTAAAGTAAACTACAATATGTCACAGTACTCGAGTGAGTCTCTAATCCTTCCTCGATCGCTGACAGCTAGCTTTGGATTATACAAATGCCATGAGGTAAAAGAAGGTCACAGTGCAAGGCTACGCTATTTCCATGAAGAGGTTTGTACCAGCTCTGCACTGGTACCAAATTTAGAAAAGACACGTTGCAAAATATTTGTTCATGCATTTTTTTGCCAGGTCTTGTATCATCACATTTTGGCTGCTGCGGACTTACTGACATGTTATTGTATGAGCCTGTATTGTAATCTATGATGCTTCAAGTGCCGCTAAGCGTAGCTGATCATGTGACAGAGAGGTTGCACAAACAGCATTTAGACATCATCCTCAGGGATGCTGCATCACCAAATGCATTTGAACATGGCGTTTAGTTGCAGCCACTGACACAAACATAATGTTAAAAAACAAGTACACGCTGTTGTATGTTCACACTAAGCGCACGCATACAGGAAGAACTGAGATGTAGCGGAAGAAGACATGGTAGTTTGACATTGTGAGCGTGTGTGTTCATACGTGTCTCCCAGGAAATGCAGAATGAGTGCTAGATAAAGTGAGATGCAGACATGGGGAATGCAAATGAACCACAGAACAAGATGTAGAGTAATTCCTCATGGGTAAACAACAGTTTAGTTCCAGCCCATTTCTCCATCTTTTTTGAGATGAACACCACCTCACTGAGAAAATCCTGCCTGAGCAAATGTGCATTGTTAAGTAGTTCATATGAATAGAATAAAGTTAATTTTTTGAAAATTTATCCAAGCAGGAAAATGTATTAATTTAATGTCTTCTTCAAGGACATTTTGTTGAGGAGAGCAAATCATCCACTTCCTTTTTCTTTTGAGTGGCAGTCGTAACACTGAAGGGCAAAGTTGTGCAGTTACTTCTCATCCTGATCATCTCATAGAAACTATGACAGGACAGAAAATGCATTTGTGGAAAGTGTTTCATTGGCGGTCGGGGGTTTGCTTCATTGAGTTGTGATACAGCCCATTTAGACAGAGACGGGGGGGAGGAGTCAAATAACCAGGCTGAGCTGTACATCATCGCTTTTTCATTACAGCAAACTGACTTGAGCTCAGTTCATCCTATGCTGCGAAGGCACCACAAGGGCATGCTGTTACCTCACACACACACACTGACACACACACACACACACTTACACATATAGACACTGACTGGTTCACGTACTGTATTAGCATTAGCGGAAGTTACTGTTGTCTCAAACCGAAGATCAGATCAGGTCAGTTTTATTTATAAAGCCTAAAATCACAAAATCTGCCTTTAAGGGCTTTACAGTCCGTATACAGTATACAACACCCTCTGTCTGTGGGTCCTCAATCTGGATACAGAAAAGCATCCCAAAAGTAACTTTTGTTACAATATTGCTTAATTTTTGCCACAATATCTTTATTTAAATTGTAACATCACGAAATACAGTCTCCAGCATTTGCATAATATACTGTGAACTTTAACATATGATAGCTACATTCACTCAGAAAATTTAAAATAAATAAGAAATAAAAAGAATAAGAAATCAATTAAAAAACAAACAAACAAATGCTCCTCCTTCCTTAACAATTGGCAATCTATATAAAATGGGATATATTAATTATAATTATACAAAATATAAGTGTTTGAAAGAAAAGAGAAAAAAATATAGAGACATTGCATTGCTCACAGAAATTAGTCACTCACATAAAACACATAAATGCTAATTCACCCTCTCACAGACAGAGTTTAGGATCCAGTGAAATTTGTTTTGAAAATAATCTTTTTGATCATAATCACAATTCTTACCTCTTCCCAGAACATTTTAATCTTTCTACATTACAGTGAAACAATGAGCCCTTAGTTTCCGTATATTTCGTGCATACATCTGGTATGTTTTTGTTGTATCAATTTAGTTCCACCAGTATAACATGCGTCCGCATCGACCATTTATACTGTATTAGTTTAAGGCGTGTATTTATAGACTCAGTATGAGCATTAGTGCAAGCTACTTTCCAGTCTTCATCTGAGATCTCAATCTGCAAGTTTTCCTTCATGATACACTTTCATCATTTCAATATAGCTTAGTTACTATAGTGACAGGACTGATGTTGCTTTGTGTATGTTGGGTGTGTAAATAAGCAATACACACATTAGCCATAACAACAGTCAGTGTCAACTAGTTCTGCTGCCTTCAGGAGGCTGAAACATCCATTGTCGCAATTTTAACTGACAATCTGTGTCAGCAATGTTCATTTTGACAACAATGTACCGGTGAAAGCTGCACTTCAGCTGTGGTTGCTGAAGTTTTTGCTAATTAGCCTCTATCTAGCAGCTTGAGCAAAATAGCAGGTCAGCTAATAGAAGCTACAGCAAAACTCTTTGTGTGGAATATTTTCTTGAAGAAATGAGGCCTATTTCTGGTGAAGGTAATGATCTTCAGAGTTTGAATGTTAAAGGAAACTGTTAGTCATTTGAACTTAGGACAAAGCTAATCAGAACTACATGTACTTACTCTTTGGGGAGTGGTCATTAAATGAAATTATACTGTAGGGCTATTAGTTTTGTAATTAGGGGACATAAGACCATATTTCAAGCATTGTACAGCTACAAAAGACGCTAATAATACACCCCAGGAAATAGTCATAAAACATTTCAACCATTTTCTACACTTCCTGCTGTAAGCACTGACCTCTCCGGTTTCTCTCATGTGACAGTTGACCGCGCTTATGTAACATGGCACTGACAGTAGAGCTGCCTGCCCGGGGTGTTTTCGAACATCCTTAACACCTGCCTAAATAAGAAACACAAATACAGCGAGGTGATACAGGCACAGTGTCACTCCCGGGAGGTTTTTCTAGCTCCTCGGGCATTGAAATGCAGTGTTCACACTTTGTAAACATTGGTTATTAAAAAAAATATATAAAAATAAAGACTGCCAGCGTTTTCCAGCCCAGACAGTTGCCTGTGCTAGATGAGCTCATCAGGTTAGACGATGTCTCATACTTATATAAGACAATTCAAAGACAAGCAGCTATCACAAGATTGCTATTAATGTATTTTGAATAGTGTGCCTCAGTAACAGTGAGGCACTGTTTTGCTTTAAAAAATGTATTATTATTTTATTATTGTTATACTGAATTCGTGTCTTTGAAGGTCACAAATATTTGATGAAAATGATAAAGTGATGCATTTTTACTTCTAGATCAGGGAAACAGTGAAAAATATATTAATGCGACTGCTTTATAGTTGCTTTAGTTTCTTGCCTTGGTGCCGTTGTTTGTCGTCCTACCTTCACTCTACGGTAACCAGGACAGAATTATGGCACTTTGTTCATCACGGGCCTTGTAACTGTTATCCAAGTGTACAAACGTATTGCCTCCCCCCCTATAAAGATGGGAATATTGCCTCCTTGTACGCACAGCGACAGATGTGTGTTTTAATGGTACTTTACGGCGATGTGGGGCCAAGCAGTTTGCCTTGTGTACTCAGCAGCTCTGCAGGTTTTATTAGGGAGGAAGAGCTTGAATCATCATCATGTGCCTTTCATACATGTGCAAGGAGTTCTATAAAAAACATGGTGAATCATGTAAACCTCAGAATAGATGCGGGAAATGGTACGTTAAATTTAAGTCAGTGATTCATTAAGTCTTTAGAATTGTGTCGGATCGCTGAGTTGTTGTCATCTCATGAATTATAAAGTCTCAGAGGTCAGCGGTAGTGGTAGAGATCCAGGTGGCTTTATAGTGCCTTCCAAGGGCACATTTTCTGCATTCTGGTGCAGCAGTGATGTTTTGTGGGAATGGAGCCGTAAATGTGTGGCTCTAAGTTTTGTTTTGAGAAGTCCACCAAAACAAATTGGAGCTTGATAATTACTTTTTTTATGCATTCTTTCCAGAGATGCTATGATATCAAGTCCTTTCACCGATGATCTTCAGTTTAGCATTATAAGGATCATCCAGGCAAAGCTTGAAAAACAACCTGGTAGCCCTGGAGCCCCGGCCCACAATGCAATAGGGGCTCATTTCATTCATATATAATAGTTGCATGAGATAGTATATTGATGCTTAAAACCTGAAAACACCTTTTCACTCCAGTGGAACCATGTTTACAAAACGTTCCAAAATTCACCACAAGACTTGAATGATTTGTCCAATGGAAATATTTTAAGCATAATGTTTTCCAATAATTGACTAGGCTTGTGTGGCACTGATAATAGCTTAATTCATGATAGATTAAATCTTGTTACGCAACAGGGATCAAATGAAACAGAACATAAAGGCATTTTGTGGTGAGCCCTCTGCAGCGTGGAGCCACGGCGGTTGGATAATGAACTGACTTGGAGAGGCCAATACCTTGTCCTAATGTGAACTAATATCAAATGAAGTGTTTTTCTTTTTGACCAGACCACCAAACAAATTGTTTCTATATGGCACCAGATCAAAAGCAGCACATCAAGCCCACAAATGGTTTTGATTGTACAATTAAAAAAGAGAAGAAGTTGGAATGGGGAAAGTAAATGTTGGCAAAATGACAAGTTAATCAGGATGTGAAGTGATGCCTTGCATTTTGTTGCATGCTAGCACCGAGAACATTATGACAGGAAGGTGATTATTTTTAAATTAAACAGACAGAGTAACACTTCATTTAAAATTCATTTTGCATGTTGTTGCATGCCGGAAAACAGTAAAATGTGACTATGGTGTGATTATTTTAAAAAGGAAAATATGTGTAACACAGTAAAAAAAAACCATGACAATGTCTGAAGCTGAAGGATTTCAGCATCCGACAATCATGCTGTATATGGGCCAGACTCGGGCGTATACTGGGCCAGGAGAAACTGTCATTTGATCATCTGACTACTTTTTGTTCGCTTATTAATTATTTATTTTGCCGAATGCATTTTAGCGATAGCGTTACGTCATGGGTTCTTTGTGCTGTAGCCTAAATGTTGCTGGACCAGCAAGTTTCTCCAATTCCATTTAGTTAGTCTGAGTTAGGCAGCACTAAAAGTGTTTCTCTAGTCCACTTTAACTTATCAGAGTTTCAAACTGTTTTGCTGCCACAGTGGAAATAAATGAAAATAGAAAATGTGTCGAAATCGACTCGAGAGGAAGACAGACGGAAAGATGCTGACTACCAGAGAATATTATTCTGACCAGTTTTGCTTAAATGTCATTCTATTAATGCAATATTTATTACATATTTGGGTGGCTGAGGTGGCTCTTCCACTTCCTCTCTCTTTATGAGCTCTGCGGAGTTGCTTAGTACACAAGGTGGGCTGTTTGCTCCTCATCCACAGAATGATCCCATTAAAACACATCTGTCACTGTACGTAAAAGCAGGTAATGTTCCCATCTTTATGAGGGGGGAGTCAACACATTTCCGTGCTTGGACAACATGATTATAAAACTGCCATAAGTGTATCCTGGCTGGCACACAGGTAGAAACTATAAATCACTTCAGTGAATAACACTGTTTAGTGTTATCCGTGTGTGAATCTGCGGGAGCTCTGTTCCACTGATGATGACGTTACAAATAAGTATTCACATGATGATTACAAGCAAATCTGAGTGTTGCACATGACTGTATTCGCCTCTCATCACCTTTATCACTCCAAAAGCAAAGGCTGCGATTTAGGCACACACACACACACACACACACACACACACATACAAAGAGGGACCCCCCCCCCTCCGGCCGGCTGCTCCGCGGAGCTGCTGCAGTGTTTCTGATGGGATAATCTGTGCGTTGTGCTACAGCCCATGTGAGGAAGGGATTACATATTTATTTGGGGAGTTTTCATCCCGCCTTTACCATCTGTCACCAGTGGTGTGGCCATGGGACATTTACAAGAGCTTTATAGTGGAGTGATAGGACAAGAGTGGGTGTGAGAGAGATTGTGTATGAGTGAGGGTGCATGAGCAATAGAGAGAGAGAGAGAGAGAGAGAAAAAAAAAGAAAAGAGGAAGTAGGGAGTGGCAGCTACTGACGGTTGCCTTCTTGACAAGCATATCCCAGGACCCAGCTGTAAACCCTTAGAGCATTGAACCACCTGCAGTTTCCGGTGTACCCACAATCCCCATTAACACCTGCTGTGGAAGAATATTCAGCAAAGTGAAAAGTCCTGTGATTTCCAGTTAAGTCCAGCAGCAGTTGTGTCTGGGCCTTTTCCCATGCTCTCTGCTGGGAGAGGGAAGTTTCTCCGCATATCCTCTTTTTAGCCCCAGGGTGATTAAGAGCCAACTCAGCGCTGATGTCATAATCCGCATCCTTGTCACTTACATTATAGCTGCAACTTGATGGGTGGTCTGGCTCACTAGGCTGGCTCTGCCTACCTCAAGAAAAGGTGGAGTGGGGGTGGGGGGGTCTGAGAGAGGCTTCAAAACAAGTGAAATCATATGTAAAACATTAAGGAATGGCCTTTATTCATATAAAGCTCATAGAGTATATTTCATTATATTTCATTAAATATAATTAGATGTTTGAGACTGTTTATGGTCTGTATTTGTTTCCTGTAATTGCCTTATCTTATCTACCTTTCATCACTAGCTGTTAATGGCAGAGTCCACCTCCTCCACACAGGATGTGCACATTTCATATAATGTGAAAGACAACATCAAATCATGATTTGAGTATAACCATGTCAGAGGGCTTTGTTCACCGTCTTCTTTAGTTCTTTAGTTCTTCTTCAGAATAATGTGATGTCATGAATCCTCTCAGCACATGGTTTGTTTGGCTTTGGCATAAACAGATATATGAATCATTCTTTTGCTGTTGCATTTCTGACAGAATAACTGCTCAGCGTGTTTTTGCTGCCCGCAGTGGAAACCTGGAACTTGTAGTAGTAATGCAACATTTAATGTTACGACCAGGTAACAGGTGTCGCCTAATTCAGTGGGTCTCAAACTTTTTCACATGAAAGACCCCTACACTGACACAAATTAGACCATGGACCCCTATTTGATGAGTTTTTTGCTTCTAAATGTTTTATTACAGAAAGTGTTTGAAACCCATGACCAGCATAGCCATGCATTCATTGTGTTATTTAAGGATGGAATTATAGTGAAAATATATTATTCCCCTTTTTGCAGGCCCGACTTTTTGTACCGCTCCAGTACCGATAGCAGAACCGTTAAGGTCGGAGCTTATTGAGGCTGCGGTCTTGAATAATGTAGCCCCGAGGCCCGTTCAATACCGGGGCTCGGTATCCATCCCTAATGCAGATTGCTCATGACCGTGCTGGTCTGATGTCCTAAAGCTGGGTGTTAAACCTTCTGCTAGCTGCTATTTCTAAAATCACATTCCTGTGTCATGCTGGATCAAATTCAGGGCTCATGTCACAATATTCCCAAACTCAAACTATTTAACCTACTTAGACGTGGCGGAAAAGTGTGTTTTTGCGTTTACGGCGTGTGATCCACAGGTTGCTCCACAGCGGGGCGACCCACAGTGACTCAGGAATTACAGATTTCACTCATCTCGCATCATCCCTTTTGTTGACATAACATTTTGTGGGGAAGAATGTCTCCACACAAAATAATTAACCAATCACATATTAGCAGCAGTGTTTCTCATAGTTAGCATAACCAAATACATCTGTCCTGTCTTTTCTCTGTTTACATGGTCACCTCACCACATTTTTCCTCTATTGCAAAGCCTACATCACAACCACTAGGTTTACACACAGACTCCCACAAAAATCCTTCTGGTGGCTGCAGCCTCCTTCCAGGCACAGTAAGTTCCCACCCTACTCCTGATCGGTGATTCTGCCTCTGTTCAGATGGCCCTAAATGCAGGATTACTCTCCAATAAAACTTTTATTCTAAACAACTTCAAATAAACAACTTTTTCTTAGACACTTTAATTAGAATTTTTGTTGCTACCGAGACTGACTGAAGTTTCGCTCGCTGTCTGGACTGTTTGTGCCAGACTTCTTCAGCCCCTCCAGCACCCTTGGCTACAGTGCAGAATAAGCTCATATTTTTACAAGTTGTTTTAAACGCTGCCAGTTGCATTTTAAGATGTAACTTTTTTCACCAGTCTAAATCTCTGCTGTCGTGCAGCCAGAGACATACCAAGTCTGACACGCCTTTAATATTCACATCTCTCCGCTATTCTGCTTGTCTGATGCAAATTTGCCTCGTTATACCTCTGTGTTCCTCTTTGTTTGCTACAAAAGTATTAAAACAAATAGGCTACTACAGTTCATTTCTTCTTGCTCTGACTGACAAACATGTTGTGAACACAGCGTTGACGTAGTTCATGTGGCGATCTCATTAGGAAACAGTTGCCTTTTTTTTACATGGAATCAGCATTCATTTAGAGACCTTTTGGGCCAGAAGGGGAACGTAAGTCCAATACTCTATTCCTCTTTTAGCTCCGTTTTTGGTCCCTACCAACTACTGAAGGAAATAACTGGCTCCACTTTGTTCACTAACTGTTTTCTGTCTGTTTGTTGCTGTGCAGGTCGTGTACAGTGGTTCTTTTAGAGTGACTCTGACAGCAGGGACAGTGAACCAAAACAGTACATTTGCAGACCAGAGGCTTAGACCTAACCACAGCAGCCTATTTTTGAATCCAACCTGTGGCCCTTTGCTGCATGTCATCCTCTCTCTCTCTCTCTCTCTCTCTCTCTCCCCTTGAATTTCCTGTCTCTCTTTCACTGTGACGTAAAGTAGTCGTAAAGTAATTGTAAAGGGAACACCCAAAAAAAATAACTTAAAAAATAAATTTGCAATAAAGCTCCCTAACACCGAGAGGAGCTGCAAATTCAGCTGATAATTCTCTGCAGGTTCATGATTATGAGCAACTCCTTTCACGTTGTTGCATTCATAGGTGTCGTGCTGCCACCACTTTTGTTTTCTCCAAGTTTGTTAATGTCAGGCATCATTTTATTCTGAAAATCCCATTAGAACAGACAGGTGAACTGCAGCACTTTCAGGTGAGCTCTGATGTGATAGTGAAAGATCTGGACCTAAGCTGTGAACAAACTTGTGTTGCCCAAATCAACACACTAAAAGGACACAGCCACAGAACAGCAGATAGCTGGTTCAAACAGAGTAGAACAGGGTTTTATTTTCTTGTGAAAATTATTATTTTTTAAATATATCACATTAAGTTTTGATACAAATTTTTGTCATTCAAAAACTTTTAAACATACATTTGAAAAAGGAGAAAAAAAAATAATGATACAAGTCCAGTTTCAGGCAAGTTATATAAGCCAATACATATTCAATAAGGAAAACTTTTTGCAGTCAGGCAGTACAGTATGTGTATGTGTATGTGTATGTGTATGTGTGCATAGGAATGAGAAAAGATCTGTCGAGATCAAGTGCACATACACAATTATTTTTTTCAGCTGTCCGACAAAAAGTGTCTCTGCCAAAGATAAAACTGAACCTACGCCCTCATTCAATTCCAGTCCAGAATCTATGAATATGCAAATGTGTTTGACACAAGATGTCTCCTACTCCACTGAATCGCCCATTCTTAGTGTATGTGCGCTGGAGGCTTCAAGTTTTCACATCACAATTTCTTTAAAGTGAGCACAGAGAAACTTTCCTCCTCCAACAGATGAATGTGAAAACGAACTCTGTGCATACATTACTCTGCACAGTGATGCTGCGTTCTGCTCGAACATCCAAGTGAATTAACAGGAAGAAAAAACTCTTTTGGGACTTGTCATCAAACAAGTGCATTTGGTCAAGAAAAAATAGAATTGATAAAATAAACTAATTCTCTTAAAGTGAACTGATTGTATTGTTAGCTTAGCATTTTGTGGATGGATGATTGGTTCCTGTGCTGGGTCGCAGCCGAGTCAAGGACAATATAAAGCAACTTGGCTCTCAAACCTTTTCACATCAAAGACCCCAAAACTGGCACAAATTAAATCACAGCCTCCCATTTGATAAGATTTTTGCTTGTAGTTGTTTTATTACGAGACTGTCCTGTAAAAAACGAGCCTATAGGTCGTTTGTGTGGAAGGTGATTATGACCCATAGTTACGTTTTGTCGCTAGGTCGAAGCCGTCGTTAGGCCGTCGCATGCTACGACAGAAGCAAAGGGGAAAAAAGGGCAAAGTGGAAAAAGTCCATGTCAGGAGGAGTTCTGGTGGATGGATGGGTCAACACAACACAGGAATATGACACAGGAGAGCGGTGTTCCATTCCCATGTGAAGGTAGCAGTTTATGTTGTTTCTATTATCCACGACCGTTCGACAGAGTTAACCACATTCTTATTATTGTAACCATGACCGAGATCAAGACCGTGTAATATTGAGGAAGTATTTATTTCAATTCAAATCACAATCTTTTCCTAAACCTAACCAAGCCAAGACCATCGTTATCGTAACCGTGGCAACAAAGGTAGGCATGCCTCTCTTGGTACACTCCGCGCGTTTATTATTGTAACAATGACAACTAAGGGCCGTACGCATGCCGCCGTGAGGGACCTATTTCAGAAGACACTCGTAAAAATGTGTTTAAAAAAAAAATAGTGATACAGTCTGTCATTGTGTTACTTATGGATGGAATTGAATGGATGGAATGGAATTATAGCAAAAATAAATGATTCCCTTTTTTGCTGGGGACCCCCTGCAGAACAAACAGTAATCATTAATCTGTACTTTGAGAAACAAATAAAATATATTCTTTTCTTTCTTTCTTTCTTTCTTTCTTTCTTTCTTTCTTTCTTTCTTTCTTTCTTTCTTTCTTTCTTTCCTTCCAGCAGTAGAAAATAGTGGAAAAACTAGTCAAAACATTATTATTGACCATACAGTATTTCCATGTAAATCAGTTATCCAGAGTGTGAGAGTGCGCGGCTACAGCCTCACATCTTGTACAGTGTCTGTGATCTTTGCTGAATCCTGTGACTACTCTTTCTTTTCAGTTTTTCCGTCCAGGCTCGGAGCAAAGCATGAGACATATTCATGTGTTTTTCAGTCTTGCCAGAGAGAAATTGATGCTCAAGTCTGACCTGTGCGAACAAGAGGAAAAGATGCTCTAAAAACAGCACCTCGATCTGCTTATCTCTGTTATGCTCCCAACTGAAAAGAGGAACAGATTAGCCCAGGGTAATATCTTTGATGGCCTCTCCTGTGTCTAATTAAAAAGGTTATCGTTTTAGTGAGTACATAAAAAGCAGTGACTGGGGTAATTTTCATTCTGAGCTGTGCCAGCTCTATGGGACAATCAAAACACTTTCAAGAACTCCATTTTCTTTTGATCTCATTTCAGCTCAACCCAGCTCCTCAAGGATCTTAACGCAGCATAAAAACCTAGAGAGAGAAGACGAACACAGGTTGTAAATGTGATAAATGAGAGGAAAGATAAAGTGAGGGCCACATAAATGGATAAAAGAAAGCTTTGGTAATCTATCTCAGTGTCTGTTAGTATCCTTTTACCACCTTTCCGTTAGTGACATGAGCCAGTGGGTGTCGAGAGGGATACAGTGCTGATTCACAGAGGGCACAGTTAGGAAACCGCTAAAGCAGCAGAGCAGCTGATTGATGGCGCCGAAAATCCATGCAAACGCATACACATGCTTCCCCACGCAGCAGCTGCCCCATATTAATCTAATGTAATGAACAATAAACACCCCATCATGATCGGAATTGCAATTTAAAAGTCTCGCTGATCTGTTCTGGGACGAATTACAACCACATGTACCCCTGCCCGTAAGAGAGGGGAGAGCTACAGGAAACAATGAGTTTCCCCATAAAATCTTTTTTTTGTTTTTTTTGGACATATGTATTTGTCATGGCGTTGCCGTGGAGATGGCAATGGCGGTCTGTCAGTTCAGTGGTCGGTCAGTCGGAGCACCAAAATATCCCAATAACTACAGCCATGAAGTCAACTGGGTTCAGTGATCCCCTTTATTTCTCTCTGTAGCACCACCGTTAGACTGACATTTTTGTTTTTTAGTTGAATGTCTGGAGTAGGAAGAGAGGATCAGTACCATCAGTACCATGTCTTAGAGGTAAATATGAAGCCACAACCAGCAACCGCTTCAGCTCAGCACAAAGACTGTAAACATGAGGAAACAGCTAGCCTGGCTCCATCCGCCATGACAAACATCCACCTACCAGCTCTTCTAAAGCCGCTACTAGAGTTGCAAAGCGTGAGGGAGCACTGGTCCTGAAAGGCTTTCCCCATTATGCATTCCCGTTTTTATTTTTTTACTTAACAAAGAATTGCAGGACTCTCCAAGATAATGTAATTATCATTTTGGTTTATGTTAATTAACTTTGATGAACTGATTAGTTTTAATTATTTCAACTTATGTTGCCTCCCTAATTTTGGCAGATGGCTCTAAATGCTTTAACACCCATGAGCCTCGGGGCACCGTTGCAGTGGAGAGGAGGCCGGTCAGAGGCGCCAGTCAGAACAGTGCAGAACAGGGAATTCGACACGCTTTGTTGTTGCAGTTGTTAACAAAATGTGTCACCATACCTGCTGAACTCTATCAAAACAAAGAATTTAGAAATGAACTAATCTACAGATTGTATGCCTGATGCACTAAGGGAGTGGTGTTGCACAAATTTGCTCTACAGTTTTTACAGAGTTTGCGGCCACAACCTGAGTATATTCAGCGCCTGGAAACAGAAACACCTACAAACAGCTCCTTTAAATTCAGGGCCTGTCCTGTCTCCTGATTTTGTGCTGCCTGTCTTTCCTGTGATGAAAAGTCTCTGCTGCATCTTGCTGCTCTCTGCCTGGACACCTTCACCTTTTCTGCCCTCCTCCCTGGCTGAGGAAGAATTAAGATTATTCCTCTGAACTGACACTAAACATATCAAATGTGCAATATAGAGGAAAAATATATCTAAAAAAAAAAAAAACAAAACACTTCTAAGGTAATCTTAAAAATGTTTACCATTAACTGACAATGACTCACTCCAGTGACAATGCAGAATCCTGTATTTTCCTGCCTCAGCATTGTTAACCTTTCCTGGCTCATCGCGCAGACTGTGGTTGTGAAGCACAATGAGACGAGGGAATGTGTTCTGAGATCAGATGTAAGGATTGTTTTAATTCATGTCTATTTTTCTGCTTTCACTGGATATGCACTGCTTACCTTACTTGCACTGATGGCACGTCACTGCTGCAGATACACATGTAAAAATGTATCACCTTGCACATTGGGAGTCACAGTTAACATCCCCTCTAGAAATGTTACATTCACAAAGCTTGTACCTTCAGTGTCTTATCATGGAACCTTATATGTTCTACAAAGCTGTTCATCATTTGGATTGACACTTAAACCTGGGGAGTTTCATGCTGTTTCCAAGCTGTAGAAATGCTCCAACTGTGAGTTGCACAACACTGACTTTAGGAAAAATAAATGGGACTTCCAGAAGTAAAGGGCTCCTGAAATAGCTGAATAGCTCATTTTAGCATGCTAACACCCTGAATTAAGATGGTTTAAATTGTAAACATTATACCTGCCAAACATGAACAGTCTAGCACGGTCAGTGTTAGACTGTATTTAGACAGAAGCAACCTCAAAGAGCCACTAGCCTGGCTGTAGACTCTTCGTCTTCTTTAACCATTAATACAGAGAAAATACACCGGACAACATGTACGCCTTATGAAATAACCAGCTCAGGTCCTTTCATATTCACAGTGATACGGCACTAAAGTCCATCACTCTTCACCAGCACATTTTGCTGCGGCCTATCAGACATGGAAACGGTATTTTCAGTTCCTGAGCAGCAAAGACAATAAGGCATTTCTTTGCAACAATCCAGCCCAGGGCCAAGCAGCTCGGAGAGATATTAAAGCAGAGTGACAGATCTAATTATCACCTCCCCACTTCTTCTGCTCCAACTCTGATGAAAAGTACTGCATTACACCAGACATCCTTTGCCCTCAAACTAACTTTCACCTTTGCTAATAACTAAGAGTGTAGTTATCTGGAATACCTGCTGAGGGCATGTCTCAGAATAGACAGAAAGGGATTTGCAATAAGGCTGGATTTATGAAAGGAGGAGACCATCATTATTCCAATGCTTGCTGCAGTAGCTGTGCAAATGCCCCCTACCTGCTATCTCTCACATTCCCCCCCCCCTTCTTTTTTTTTTCCATTTTTCTCATTTTCTCTTTTTTGCATTACATAACAATCCTGTCACTTTTTCAAAAAATTTGACAGTGTCACAGTTTCCTACATTCTCTCCACCTCTCCCCCCTTTTCTCTCCATCTCGTCCTGTTTCTGGATCTCTCTGAGGTTCCGTCGTTACTCATATTGCAAATGGCCTTGTGATGGGACTCCTGAGGCCCCGCTGAATGGGAGGTTTTGTTTGCACACACGCGCTGAGCAGCACTCCAGACAATACCAGCTGTAGGAGACCCACTCTGCTGACCGCCCCGCCGCTCGGCATCTGCTGCCAGATTCGCTTTCACCTCCATACAGATCACTTAGAAAGAGATGGCAGGCCCCATTCTGCTGGCAGGATGTTTTGTCACCCCTGTACACTGTATACCCTGTCTACTGGTATACTATACTGGTACACAGCTCACACCCTGCTGTGCTATTATTCTGCCAAACTGCTATTTGTTGTTTTTCTTTTTTACTCACTTTATTGCTAGTATTAATGGACACTGTCTCATTGGACTAATGGGCTGTGAGTGTTTGTGTGTGCTTACATATGCATCCCTGTTAGACGTACGTAATTCCTTTCAAGCAGTGGTTGTCGTGGTAACCTCGGTCAGGTCTGGTCTCCAGCTGCTGTCAAAAAACGAAGCATGCTGGGACATGTGGCTATTAGGGTTGGTTAATCATCAGCCACCATGTCAGGTCTGCAGCCACATGATGGCTGACGGCTGCAGTCTGTTGATTTCAAAACCATGAAAAACTTGAATTTTTATGCAGAGAAAGAAGAATCAGTCAAAGATGTTGCAGCTAAAATTGTGACAACCTAATAAGTACGTGAAATATATATGTAACTTAATTCCATCTCCATCATTAACCACTACTTTACTGTGTCTAAACTCAAGATGAATTCCTGTGGGTGTGTGAAGAACACAAGCCAGTGGCTGTTCACATAGAAAGTGATTTCATTATTCAAAGAATTAGCAAGTCAAAGACTAGAACTGAGTAAATATAGCTGTTAGTAGTGTTAGTACTTGAAACTCCTAAGAAGATAATAACAAACCCACGTATATGACGACACACAATGAGGATTTTCACCTTTTTGTTGTCTTTTCCCAGTTTGCTCTCATTATTATTCTGTTACCTTGAACATACAAGAAGTAGATACCTGAATGAGATTCACCTTTATTGGCTCAGCATGTTTAAACATCGAAGAAAAGAACAAATAGTTGGGTTGGGAAAGATAAACATATAAGATAGATAGATAGATAGATAGATATCCCTATCTATAACCCTAACCACTGTGACCACTAGCACTGTGTTTTAATGATAATGTCCTCCTATAAAAAACAAGGCCGTAGGTCGCCTGAGCAAGCAGCTTATTACGACCTGTAGTTATTTTATTGTACAGTGACCTAGAGTAGTGTAAAGAGCAACAAACTCCACATTAAGATGTATTTGGGGTGGATGGATGGGTCGACAAAACACAGGACTTTCACACAGGAATCCGATGTTTGTTTACTTGACTGTTCCGCAGACGTGTGTTTATTATTGTAACCGTGACAACAAAGGTCCTCTAACCTTAAGGAAGTACTTCTGTTAACCACAATCTTTTCCTAAACCTAACTAAGTAGTTTTGGTGCCTCGTCCTAACCAAACCATGACCCTTCATACAACCTTGGTGTTTATTATTGTTACCATGACGACGTAGGTTAATGGATTTTTCTTTTTTCTGTTGTCATTCAGCACATTTGATATTTAAAATGAGTGATTACAAAAATGTAAAAAGTAACAAAAGATTGTCATATCCAAGTCTAGCCATAAAGAATCTGTTATCGTCTCTAAATGAAATGAAAATGTGTATTTATGCTTGTAAAATACACACACAAAACAACTCTAGACGATACTAAGAACAAGATGCTGCACTTCTGAAACGTTTCCAGTGGACAGAGTCAGAGCTCAGCTGCAACCCGACGCTGTGGAACTCGGCGTAACAAGGACCTTCCATCTAAAAAACAAAACAACCGTTCCAACCTTCCAAACAGATGAATGTGAGCTATTCTGGCTTCAGTGTCTTCCAAAACCACTATCATCAAAACAATAATTCATAAAAATCGACTTCTGATCGGCCATCTTTCCAGTACGCCGTTGATCAGGTTTAGGCAATACAACTTTCAGTTAATATAGGGATAGATTGTGGTCAAACAAGTTTAGGTTCAGTGTTGACTGTTGGTGTGGAACAGGATCTGAACAGTGGGATCTGGTGTCAAAGTCACTTGACACTTTGTACACCCAACCACTCACCCTGAACTCTCATTCATCAATTAGCTTTAACTATTGGACAACCTTTTCAGGCATAGTGGAGGTTTAATGCTAACAGAAGCTAATAAAACTTAACAAAGATTACTCATCTCAATTTATCAATTGATCATTTTTGCTATAAAATGGCAGAAAACAGTTTCACAAGGTCCAAAATGACGTCTTCAAACGTCTTGTTTTGTCCAATCAACGGTACAAACCCAAACATATTGGGTTTACTGTGATATAAACAGAGAAAAATCATCACATTTGAAGATATTACTAATTGTTTCAACTCTAACTGACATGCTTTGTGCTGCACGACAACATTTAAACTGTAATTGATTTCATTTGGGATTCAATGAAAATACTGTTGCTGTTTACTTAGAAAAAGCTGCTATCCTCACACCATGTATTAGACTGTGACCTATTAGTGTTTGAGACACATTTGTTGTTAAAAAATCTTTATTGATTGTTACACAAGTCTCTTATTTACATCGTCATCTGCTGTAGATTTAAATGATGCAAGCTATGATAGCTTTCATTAGTGAGCCAAATGTTTTTGTTGAAGGGCCAGACTTGGCCCACTTCACACTACTTCTTTGGTACTTAAAGAACAGTCATTATTCACACAAGAGGACACTAGTCAGGAATTTGTGCTTCAGCAAAACACCAGTGCTGTCATTTTTCCAGTGACGACAATCTTGAGAAAACTCTTTGTATATTAAAAGCATATGTGCTCTCAGAATTCCAGATTAATGTACTGTGTCCATCCAAATATCTGCAGTCTTTATTCATGTGCAGACACCAGATAACTGTAAAGGGATTGTCAGAAAGCTTAAGCATCCATGGTTCAGCAAAGCTGAACCGAACAGAGCAGAATAAACATCTGCTGATGATGCTGCAGGCATTAGCCAGAGATGTCCCCTTAAGACAAGAAAATATGGATGGAATTCACATGAAACATGTAACCTGTCAGACAGGCAGTATATCAACGTTGTATGCCTAGTCCTGTCTGACATCAGCTGAACGGCTGCAAACCACGAGCCACACTGCATTATGTGACTGAGTTATGTAATGCAATTTTATGTACAGACTGAGAGATGAACCTCAATCAAGACTGCGGGCCAAAGGAGGCTTTCTTGTTCAAAGGTTAAGGCTAACAGAGTGATGGCTAGGCATTATTAAAAGGAAGTAAAAGGTACTGTACAAAGGAAGGATGTTCTAGCAATGTATTCATGTATAGCACCAACATCAAGCCAGGCAAAGGAAGTGCACTTTACTTCAGGCCCTTCCTGTAGAGTGTATCTGCAAGGTTACATGACATGTTAATACCCGGCCTGATGTTTCTTCCTGAAACTTGTCTGGCCAGCGCTCATTCTTACAGCCGTGTCCGTGGCACGCAAAGCTGTTATACCTTAGTGTGATCACGTCATCCCTAGAGAGACTTAAGAATCAAGTTGTTGGTGTTTGTTTTATTGCTGGTTTTGTCAGAACATATAAAAAAGATGTATCTGTTGACTTGAGCTCATTCTGTCCTGTTACTAATCATCCTTAATCGAATTTATCAACATTCTTTTTGATAGAATCGTTTTGTCTTGACCTGTACTGATTTATCTCCTAGTGAATGCAATAAGGACGCTAATTTCAGTTGTGTGATATGTCTTCCATTGTCTTAAATCAACTCGGCTTCTTTAAAAATCCTCAACCCAGATTTTTACAATTGTCTGCAGAGGTGATACATGAAACCAAATGTGGTTAGCCTCTCATTGTGCTATGAGCGCTTTCCACCAACTGTCTTCACCAATGTGCTCACCATGTGTGTGTGTCTACATTGTCTCATGTAGCAAACTGAACCTTGAGGTTGTGGTCCTGATTTCATTTTGATCAACATCCCAGGCGGGCTTGAGTATTTGTTATGGTTACATGGTCGGTATCATTAAACATGATGGGGAAATGTGGACATGTAAATATTTTTACCTGCAGAATTTAGTGGGTAATGCTTTAAACATAAACAGAGGATATATAATATCATGCAGCCAGTTGTTTTATACTCATTAAACTCCTCTGTTCCTTTCACAAAAGGATGGTGTCTTTGTAATTTCATCATATCCCTAAATGACTTGTAGCTGCATTTTAACAACCAGAGTTGCCTGCTTTTCTGAATAAAAGTATAATGTTTCTATATACAATATTTCATTTTTAAAACAAGCGATGAAACAAGGACTGATCATTTTAAGTAACTGATACATGACTCAGAGTGTGACAGACGTGGTGTAAAATTGATATTAATATTGACATTGATTTACTCAAGCACTGTACACAGTTTTTAGATACGTATAATTTACAGTTCAGAGGCAATTATTGTTTTTGATGAGGTTTGAAATTCGCTTGAAAATAGAATGAATTCTCATAGATTAAACAACCCAACAGTGTATAAAGTTGATACAATTAAAATTAAGTCGACCTCCTCCAGCAACGAATGTTAAGTGCTGCATGCAGGTTTATGGAACACTGAATTGCTACGCGTTGCAGGAGCACCTTTATTTTTGTACTTCAAGTGCATTTTGCTGATAATAATTATGCTCTTGAACCTGAATACATCACTTCTACTTGCAATTTATTTGCTCTCCAGAGGAGAGTTAGATGAGAAAATCAATACCACTCTCATATCCGTCCATTAAAAGTACGACTGCAATCAGCAGCCAGTTAGCACCAAGATTGTCAACAAGGGGAAACAGCAAATCTGGCTCTGTGCAAAGGTAGCAAAATCTGTCTATCAGCATCGCTAAGCATGAACTTGGATCTTGTAACTCCTTGTATAACAACAATTTTCCTTTTTACACTTGAAATTTGACAGATTAAACAATATATAATTTATAAAAGCTTTAGTATTGATAGGTTTAGATACAGCTAGGCTTGCTGTTTAACCTTTTTTGTTTAACCATCATAACCACTGTATATATATATATATATATATATATGTGTGTGTGTGTACACATATATGTGTGTGTGTGTGTGTGTGTGTGTGTGTGTGTGTGTTTGTGTGTGTGTGTGTGTACATATATACAGCGGTAATTACGTTATCTCCCACTTTCATTTGGTAATGAACATTACAAATACCTAATACAAAAAGTTGCTAATTTAGGATAATCTATTGTGACCAGATTAACACTACCTCACCACCTTGGGATAATGTGTTAACTTTCATGTTGAAAGAACAGAGTTTTTAAATGTTAGAGTCTTACAATTTTTTCCAACATGTGCACAGTCTAACCCACAACTGTGAACACACACTACACTGAGTGTTTACACTTGGTTTAAATCTAAATAGCCTTTCCGCTAGAGATCTTGCTGTCTCTAACCCTATGTGTATCCTGCTTAAAACCGTAGTAAGCTACTTTAAAACCCCTAAAGCAAAAGGTCCAGTTCCATGCTCTCAGTAAACACACAGCTCAGTCCTTCCGCTCACTTTTTAACACACAGTTTGCCCATTCTTTCAAATATAATCAGATATGTTTATCCAGTCTGGACAATGGTTGCTTCTCTAAAAGCTCGACTAAGATCCACAGTCAAAATTTCCCCGTGGATAAATTAAGAAATTAAAAGAAAATGTAGGAAGGCTGGATGCAGGTGGAAGTCCCGTAAATGCAGGTTGATTACTTGCTGCTCAAACAACTGCCTACTTACGTAATACAACTGTAAGGTTAGGTAAGCCAGGGACCAGTGTTTCTCTCAGTTAATCTCTGCCACCGTGCACAACCCCAAAGTCCTCTTTAATACCATCAATCAGCTTGTGAACTGTCCTCCCACCACAGCAGACGCTTCCTCTCCAGCCGACCGTGACAGAATTCTTAGCTTCTTCATTGAAAAGATTGAACATATCAGGGCAAATATCACTCCTCCTACCTCTGCAGTGGAACTCCCCTGCCCCTCTTCGGGTGTGTTTAGGCCTAATTGTTTTAGACCAGTATAACTGCAGAATCTTAGGAAAACTGTCACTTCTGGAACTTCATCAGGCCCACTTGATGTTATGCTGACAAAACTGCTTAAAGTGATGGTTTGCGTTTATAACCTGCAGTAGACTTGTGTTTTAGCCATTTGAAAAACGCCCACCTAAAAACCAATATCATTTTACATATATGCTATATTTTTAATATTTTCATTCCTTTATCATGCTGTCTTTCACATTCACTTAGTAAACTTTTGTTAATACTAATTCTAGTATCTAATATCTAGTTTACCTCACCCTGTCCTTAACAGTACCATTATCTGAGAGCCTGCAGCTTCAGGCTCAGAGTTAACACAGTGGTGTCTGAGATTGAGGACTGTGAGGTCACCGCCGATACGTGATGACAACTTGAGTCAGAGGCCTTACTCTTAAGGGGTCACCCAGTCTGTCTGCCGGGGGCCTGGGGCGCATAAGGAAGTACAGAAGGTGAAAGAGTGAGTGCTGAGAGTAAAGAATGTGACCACTTGCTCCCTGAGGCTCTGGATCCATACTTAGCCTCACATTGTAGGCCTATCTCTTTTAATTTTTTTTGTGGAAGAAAGCCTACATATAGCCTACTGTATAATCCAATTCATTAATTTAATTTCTATTATTATGAAATACATGTTATACATGTGTACATCTTTCTCGTACATGTGATGATGATATATTTTGTTTATTTTTCCTGCTCACTCTCTCTCCATATGTAGCAACCCCACGGTTTGGCAGCTAGTCGCGGCAGTGACAGCGTTAAAAGCGCTCAGCCAGAGTCTCCACCTTTTATGTAAATGCTAGTGTGAGTGAGTGGGACCCGGGCGGAGAGAGCGCTCAGTGAATGAAGGGGGGGGAGTTGCCTTCACGGATGTGTCCCTGCGCTCACAAGACGGAGGTGTGGGTCCTGTCTTTCCAAGCGTTTGCATCTACTCGGAGGAGAGAAGTGATAGGTTACCTTTGGCTGCAAACGTGCAATCATGTCACGAGCGCTGTGCTGTGCAACGAGAGCATCTGAATAATCCATTCAAGCGATAAGCGGACTGTAAAGGAATAAAACAATGGGTGGCCAGATAACGCGAAATGCCTTTTACGGTAAGGCATAGTGTTTGTGGTTGTGTTCTGAGGTCTATATTAAAATACATGGTGCACTGGTTAGGCCTAAATGTGTATCTTTGTTATTTGATGTGGTTAAATGTTTAATTCACTGACGACTATTAGCTATGCTGCCAGTACAGGCTGTGTTATCAGGTACCATATTGCTACTATAGCCTATTCTTTGGTCACAGTTACGTCACTCCGCCAATTAGAATAGAGGTGTCGAGACACGCAGCTGTGTTCACTTGTGTTTTGATTAATTCGTCGTAGCAAACAGGATGTCAGCTCCTTCTCGCGCTCTAATGGAGACCTATATCCCATATGAGACTGTACTAAACTGTTTACATTGTATGTGCTAAGGAGTGCGAGCGTGTCACGTTCGGTGAAGGATGGGAAGTTGTGGAGTTTCCCTCTGTGCTGTGGTGTGGTTTCCCCTCATTAATAAAGAGACACTGTGTGCAGCTGTGCTCCACGAAATCAATACATTGATTCCCATTATCCATCGCATTCTCCCTGTATGTTAACAGTAAGGTCGAAGCATCCATCTCATGTGTGGCTATGAGCAAAACAGCTAACTGATTATTTTGTCTTCATTTCAAATTGGTGTGAAAGTAGAATTTTGTGTCTTAATACAACTATTTAATTTTGTTTAGTTCTATTGAAGAGCTCTGAGCTCTGAGCCTGTGGGTTAATAAACAGTGAAAGTCAACAGCATAGCTGCTGTTTAGGTTTATGGGTAAATATAGGTCAGCTTCAGGCCTTGTGTATCTTGTTTGATGCTCCCCATGGTGACAAGTAGCAATAAGTTAGTAGCCCTCCCTGCTCCCTCTTTCCTCTCTACTGCAACATATGAAGAACAGCAACAAAGCAGATGAACAGTGCTAAAAGTATGATTTTGAGCTCACTCCATAATTCTACAGAATTATTACTAGCACTTTATAGTGGTTTTATATAAGTGATCCTATGAGACCAAGTCCCTGCTCCTATGTCCTCTCCTGATTTTGACCACCTGATCATTCTAATTAAAGCCCCAAGATTAATCCAATTAGTTAAAGAGGGACAGACTAAGACAGCAGGAAGAGAAGACTATAACACCGTCTCTCTGGGATCAAGGTCAAACACCCCATAAAATGACTCATTGTAATGTGTGCATTCAATATACAGTATCCTGATTCATTAACTGATGGCTCGCTGCATAAATAACATTAAACTGTTGGGGGATTTTCTTATCAAACCAACAACATTTAGCTGATTTCTTTCTGTAGAGTGATATGAATGGATGTGAAGCATCCATAGCAACGGACTGTTATCCCACTTAAACCAGTAAGAGACAAATATTCAATAAAGCCGCTGCCTGACAATCACTGCTAACTTACATTCAGAAAAGTTGGAAGTGAAGAAAAAATGCCTGGGAAGATAAAAGGGTTAAACTGAAGCTAATATTAAACTACAGTTGTTGCTATGGCGACCCACAGCCATTGATAGAAAGCATTCAATTCCCTCTGCTGCTTCTGTCTTTCTTTGATCTAAATTTAAGTTATCGGAGAATCATATTTGAACCCTTCCACCGATGTGTTCCTGCATACGTGTGCTGTGGGGAAATACAGCTTTCAAAGAACTAAGCATTCCTAAATTGAAATGTATTACCCAGAAAATTGTCACAATTACATACTCAATGTTTACATTTACATAACATTTATAAGAAAGGTGTTAGTTACCGGGGAACAGATTATGCTTTCTTAAGTTGCACCTATGCAGGCTGTTCTCAGGTGGGAAGCACCAGAGCACATCAGAACAGTGTTTGCTGAGTCGGTTGCATAATTGAGTCTGCCGAGTGTGTGGGAGCTCCACTTCTGTGCTCCCGATTGACTGAAAGTGGGCCAGTGTCTGAGGCTCCACAGGCTGATTCGATGGGGCGTCTGGCTCCATTCGAAGTGAATTGGATTCTGTATCCAAATGCAAAGTAATACGGAGTTGAAGAGATGCCATTTAACAAAGTGAAGTTTCTTAACTTTTAAGGACAGATCAGATCTCAGTAATGTCGTGGGATATGCCTCAAGCTATTGAATGCCAAATAAAGGCAATAGATAGTTAATATCTCATGTGAGCCACTTGAAAATACATCCAATTATTTTTCTCCTGTCCTATCTTTTTTTCTTTCTTTCTCTGTATTAGGGCAAGAGTTAGAAACACAGAGCTTTAATCAGGACTTGACTGTTGCTATGGAGTGAGAGAAACATATGTGTCAGGGTCAGGTGGCATTGTTAAGAGCGTGTGTCAGCGTCATGCATGTGATTCTTACTTCTTCTGACTCAAGGCAGCATGTTCTGGGGCAACAGTCTGTCTCCTTGATTAACACACAGGGCACAGATCCCCTCACATGTACATATTCGCAACCCCAACCAACTTCTTTGTCCAGCAAGCATGCAAAATATTTAAGTGTTTGTGTGTGTCTGCAGCAGCCCTTTCATCCTCATGACAGGTCACCTTCAAGGCAGCACCCACATAATGACTTCCAGCCAGTACTGAATAGCGTCTTTGCCTGCTTCCAGTCAATATACACTGCATAGCATTAAGCCTCTCCACCAGCCTGCTCTCCGTCACTGCCAAAGAAGCATCATTGGATTACATTGTGCTGCGCTGCGTGCGGCCTTGCGATATTATTACTTATTGATCGCTGTCGTGAAGAAAATGTGGTAACAGCAGGGAGACTAGTGGGCTGTAGTGGGTGATGTCAACCAGACTTGATCAAACTTGCTTACTGCGCGGTCATCAGGGTGTGAATTATTGATAGCAGAGTGTCTCTACAGTAGGTAAGCCCAGGATAGGAAACTAGAGCGTATTTGTTTAAGTGGTATAGACTAGTTATTTTTCTAATGTACACAAAAATGCGTCCATATGCTGTAGAGGTCAGGACAGAGAGCAGAGCATTACAACAAGAATTTCAGTTTTTGATCAATAATTTATTTTAAGGAAAATTCCAAACACTTGCTGGTTGCAGCGTCTGAAATGTGAGGATTTACAGCTTTTCTCATATTTGTATTAATTCAAAAAGAACACATTTTGGTTTTGTGCTGCTGGTCGGTGAAAGGAAGCAATGTGAAGACATTAACATGAGCTCAAGGAAGAACAATGCTTTTTCCAATTGAGTAATTGGAAAAAGCATTGTTAGTTATAGCTTTACATTGAATCCAACAGTTACATTTTTAGCTCTGTGCCAGACCTCTGAATCATCGGCAGTATTTCTGAGTTGCAAATATATTCTATACACATTTCTCCTCTCTATTAGAAATACTGTTTGCATTCAATGATGAATTCATGAGTATTTTGATTGATGTGTTCCTCGGTCCATGTTAAACTATTCTGCATGCAACTTAACACTTCCTGCACATTTTCCACATGAATGTCTTCCATCCTTCCTTTTATTTGTAAGCTTTTAATGTAAAATTTCTGCAGGAACAGTCGAGTTTGTCTTATGCTAACTTAACATTGACTGATGAAGAGACAGCAGTGGAATGGAGAGACTGGAATTAATTGGCGAATCAAATTACTCTTACTCTTACTCTTTCCATTTTTGTGAAAAACCCAAGTTAACTGTCCCTACAACTCACCACTGCAGCCTCTGTGTCATTGAAAATGATGTCAGCTGGACAGGAAGTACAAACAACCCTTGCCCAAACAGAAAGCTTCTCATATGAAAACCACGGGCTGACTGAAAAAAGTGGGAAAAAAAGTTTGATTATGAGGCTATTGCAATGTACCATAACGCAAATAGCAGCCACCAAAGTATATTGCAGCTACCTAGTGTAAAGAGTTTTAAATTACAGGATCACCTGATGCTGCTCTGAGCGGTGTCATCATGGAAAGCCCCATCATGCAAAGTTACCACGGCTACGAGTCATCTATCAGTGCATCAACACTGAACCAATAGATTTGTCACAGTGTTGCCAAGCAGGATGTCAGGCCCTTTCGTTACCACCACTCTAATGAGTGATGAGTCCGTAATGAGTTTCTGATACCTGTCCCCAGGTAGAATAGCAGCCGGAGCTACAGTTATTATCAGGGCAGCACTAGTAGCCTCCCTGTCATTGAGACACACACAGACTATTGGGTTTCACACACGCTACCTGTATCTGTGTAGCATCTGTCACATGTATAAATGCATATGCAAGGGACTTTGGAGATCACTAAGGAGAGGAATTGTAACACCCTGTGAACTACACTGTAAAAGGCACCATTACACAAGCTTCTGTTGGAGCATATAGCACATAAAGCTATCTTGGCTGAGCTTTGCTTTTAAGCATCTAAGCCTAAATGTTAATGCGGGTAATTAATCATCGCTATTATTGTGTGATTCATTTCACAGCTGCTGTTACATCAGACTGAAATGCTTTTTTGTCATGAGTCAGTGGGGTTGAATACATCATCCAGACACTGCTATGTAAACATCATTAAGATATTGTTTGTCACTGCCCTCCAGGCTTGTTGGCGGCATTGTAAATGACACTGTCAACGGACTCACAGAGAGCAAAATCAAATAAAGAACTTAAACGGGAAGAGAAACATTTTACACTGGTAACCTTAGTAAAAGACCAGCTGCTTGCTTTTATCTTTAGTTGATAATGGTTGCTTTTTTCAAGAAAACAAATACATTTTAAAGCGTAATAGTTCACCTGATGTGAAAATAGTGCAATATATGTTTTCTTTACAGATTGTTTAGTAGCCATTACTGTACTTTAGGATCTAAAGCACAGTATGGCTACATCTCCTCACGTTGGTTTCACTTTAAATGCAAGCTTGGAAGAAGTTGTTGTTTTGTTAAACCCTACACTAGCCTGCACGCTCACATATTCTCATGATTGCCGAAGGGTTAAAGATTTTATATGCGAGGCCACAGATCCACACTGTGTTACTGTGTGTGTGTGTGTGTGTGTGTGTGTGCCTTTGTTTTTGCTAAAGTCTCAGAGGATGAGTGTTAAGCCGGGCTTTACTTAGCAACAAGTACAAGGAGTGGCTTTGTGGGCTACCTGTGCTGCACTGATAGTAGGGTGTTGTGACTGGATGCTACAGACTCGTCCATGTTTCCATGGTGCTAAAAGCATTGCATAATACTGGGTATATATGGTGGAGACATGGGTTAACAGTATCTGCAAGTCAATGTTTGTTTCAGCATACCTAGGAGACACAGGCAGGGTTTTGCTGCTTAAAACAATAGAGTGTGACAAGAAGTTTAGATCACCAATGAAATAGATATACTGTATGTAATTTATTATTCTTTTTACCCTTTAGACAAGGTTTTTGTCCCAACTCCACATGATATGATACATCTTAACTGTGTTTTTACTTTACAAGAACAGTTGTCCCGTGGAACCAGGAAATCATTTGCCTACCAAATACTGAGCAAATATTTGAATACTTTTCTCCCACCTATAAAATCCTGTTTGCACGGTAAACCACTTAGCTGATGGTCGAGGAGCAACAAAAGTGTGTGGATAGTACACACATGCACAGAAAACATGTGCACGCGCCTAGCTCACCTCTCACTCGCCGTCGTCAGCCAAATGAAATGGCGAGAGATTAGCTTAATGTTCCACAGAGATGTTCATTGGGGTATGACAGGTATTAGCAGCACACAAGCCTGTGTATTGTGATGAGGGACTGGAGCTGGCGTGTGTGTGTGTGTGTGTTGTGTGTAGTGTGTGTTGTTATTAGTGGGATAAAGACCTCTACACTCGGGGGCAGAGGAATACAAGCTTTTCACCCTATTTGTTCATAATAAGAAATCCTTGACCTTTGGCAAAATGGCTCCTGTGAGGCTGTTAAAACTGCTTTTGCCCAGATAACACAAGCATAAAGCTGTGTGCACAAACAGGAGTTTGAAAGAGGCAGCTGTCAGATTGATGTTAACAGGAGCCAGTTTCAAGCCGTTTACATGAAGGGGGTCACATCTCAGGCTCCGAGGACATGAGCATACTCCAGGATTTGTGTTGCTGAGGTAATTGGAGACTTGAGACCAGCCGTCAGGCTCGAGGCTGCTGTGGTCTGTCTAATAACTAAAAAGTACAAAATGGGATTTAAAACCACGTACTGAATCTTAACCACTAGAACTGCTATGTGGAAAAATTGCTTTCCCACCCATGAGAAAAAACTTTTTTTGCTTAAATTTTAGTACGTACAAAGCTGAACTGATACTTTGCTGTCACATACTCTGTGTCACGTGCTCAGACATACTATAGACCTCAGGCAAAACACTGTATGGGGTGGTGCTGGCGTGTTGCTACATGGTACCAGTGTGGAGATAAAATATGAGCCAGAAAGTTGAGTTTGAAGGCCTCTCAGCTTCTATTCCTCTAAGGTACGACTTAACAACTGTGGAAAGTTTTCATACAGCAGAAATGTACTGCTGCACCTTCACATTTTTTAGCTGAGCAGTAGAAGTGGCACAATGCTACAAACTACGTGCTACAAGATGACATGATCTCCCGCAATTAATGTCAGAGTAGAGAACAATTAAATCATTATTTTTATTACTTCAGACATGACAGTACACAGTTCCCATATTTTACACTTTTCCAGTGTTTTATTTGAAGTGTTGATCCGTAAGAAGATATATTTTTGGTTTTAAGTACCAAAAAAAAACCATCTCAGTGTAGTTTTATATCTCCTCCTGCTCCTCTTAGCCTCTCCTCTGATTGGCTGACTGTTTTCTGAGTGATCTAATTGAATTAAAGCAGATTTCAGGTAAACACGCGGAGAAACAAATTCCCAAATCCAGCAAGGTTGGATGGTGGGTGCAGGTGGGCTGGAGGGATGGTTGAGGGCAGTGATAGTATAGTTGTGACATCATAAAGTTCTGGAAGTCCTAATGGCTTTTTTTAAGGCTCAGTTTCTGAATAAGGCCGAGTACATTTCTCTGTGGACTGAGCGCTTTGATACTTTTACAGTATTAATATAGAACCTAGACCTGCTTTATAATCCAAAAAGACAAGGAAATCTCACTTTATACAACATGGGACCTTTAAAGTTGTTGAGGCGAACGTGTCAGTGTCATCTGGACAGGTAGTGGACAACTGGTTTATCACAGCTTTTTTATTTGCTGAAAAAACAAACAAAGTTGAGAGCGAACCAAAACAGTAAAGTTGAGGGCTGTAATTGTCAGCACATTACCTCAGTGAAGGGATGTTCACTTTTTTCATCGGTGAAATGCTAAAACTCTGGTAACCATTTGCACATAACATAGAAAGTAAACAAAACACTCACCAGCTGCAGTTTTTGCACATTCGGTTTTAGAGTGCTCATCACTGAACAAAAGAATTTTAAATGTTGTTTGCCATTGAAGTGAACAAACAGGATCGATATAAGCAATGTTTAATAAATCAAATGTGCTCACAGATATTAGAAGAGTGATCAATAATAGCAGGGTGGGTGGGTGTGTGTGTGGGTGTGATTTATACCATCATATCTTCACGACGTAACATTGGAAGGAAAAATAATAAGCAGATTAGATGCTTCAAATTGTTTGATTAAAAGATCTATCAGAATGATACAAATACATTTAGATGGTAGTTTTGCTCTGTAAACTCTTGTACCCCTTTGTTTGAATGGACTTTAAAAAAACACACACACAAGTGGAGCTGCAAAAAGCAAGAATCTCAGACTATAAATATCATTTTGTTGTGTCTGAGTAAACAAAAGGCATCTGTTGTGTCCGAGCTGATAGCCGCAGAGTGAAAGAGTGCGCTGATCGAGACCTTTAGATACGAGGGGTTGCTAAGGAACATGAATTCACACATTGCCCGTTTTCCCTCTACAGCAGCTGCGTCTCTTTGGAGCCCCGGTAATGCATTCAGCTCAATCTGCCCGGGACCATGTGCGCCACATTCAACAACCGCTCTCCTGTGGCTCTTCCTAAGACAAAAGGCCTCAACGATGCTCTTAGGTTGTGGCCAGATTGAACGGTAGACACGCGTACTGGGTGAAAAACTGGAAGGGCCATTACTAGATAAACACAGACGAGAGGGAAAAGAGGGAGACAAAGAAAGAGAGGGAGGACAAAAGCATGTTGTTTTCTAGGACTAGCTGCATACTCTTATCAGGACTCCACAGGACATCTGCTGCTGTCACAGTGTTAGCTTTCATCTGTTTGTTCCATGAATCAGGAGGCTCTGTTAAAATCATACACTTCTCTGTGATTATAACAGCAGCTATAGAGTTCAAAGCACCATAAACTGAATATTAACCATAATTTCACTTTGACATTTTCAATTATAGCCTTTTATTTTCGTGAGCAGGCAACTGCCACAGGGTGGAATGAAACTTCAGCACGCTCATAAACACTGTAACACTGTGAGAAGCAGAAGTATATCTCATATTTCATCACTTTGATTGCCGGTCTGCTTTTTCTTATTCCCACAGATCAGATAGGTGGCAAAACATTTGGTGTTGAAAGGCTTCCACTTTGCAGCATAACTGACTGGAGTTTGATTGGAAGGAAAAATAAAATCAACTAACTGATACATCAAGGGGAAACAACAAGGTTTTGCTTATGTTTATACTGATGTATCACTCTGTCAGATTTGAGGAGATGGGATTTCTGTTTAGCCAGAAAATAATACAGGGTGAAAATCAGTCAAACGAGACGGACACACCAATTCCTCCAGTGACAGTAGCCTGAGTACTCCATAATGCATCACAGCTGCAGGACGTCTAGTACTTTGACTCAGGAATGGGACTTTGTCTCTCAGCCTGCAATCACTATTGCTGTTGCTAGCATTATTGCTTTCTGGGCCGACAAGTAAAAACCCTGATGGATATAAAATGTCCAGGTGAGCAGTCTGAGGAGAATTTGGATCACTAACTGATGTAAAAAATAATGCCTGACAAGTTGAGAGAAAGTGGGCACAACAAAATGATAAATTAAACCACTTCACCACAAAATGCTGGAATGTGCAAACACAAATACTGCAACTTCTGGGAATCATTTACCATCCTAGAATGATAATGTATAATGTGTTGGAGGAGTATCAGATTGTCTCTGTCAAAGCCAAAAAATTCAACACAGTTCAACTTTAGAATACTAATTTAGCCATTTTAATCTGGCAGTTAGCAGCTCTGTGAAATTGCCCCAGCACATATTGTTTCTAGTAGCTGCTCGAGTGCTGTGGTCGTACCCCCTTCAGCCACTCTCAGTCAGACTCCATTCAAACACTCTTACTGCCCATGCATGTAATTATCAAGTCACTCAAGTCCTCCTCTGCATGTCTTCCTGCTCTTGGCAAGCAGCCATAGAGCTGCTGGGTTTTGGGGATGAAGCACATGACAGAGTGTAATATTTGGGTTGGCTGGTATTTATTGGGCTCCTAAATAACAAAAATAATGTCTTAATTGCAATTTTTACTTAGCCAAATGATGATTAATGTTAGTAATAAGTATGTGGTATGTACTATGTTGAAACATAATTATGGGGCGGCTTTGGCTCAAAGGTTGAGTAGGTCGCTAATTGAAAGGTCAGCGGTTTAATATTTCGCCTAAGGAGGCGAGATATTAAACCCGGTGGATCATCGATATGTGAATTAGTGTGTATGGTAGAAAACGTGCTATATTTGTACGAAAAAGCACAGTGTGGATGGGTGAATGTGGCTTCTGTTCTGAAACGCAAATAAGACGCTATATAAGTGCAGTCCATTGCCATTCAATATAGCCAGTCAGCACATGGCTTCTGCTGAGGACTTGTGGCGACAGATGCCCATCCAAATGGCTCACGGTACACATGGACTCATGGCCTGGCTCTCTAAAGGGCTGTTTGTCTGGGAACACAAACATTGCAGTTGTTTAGTAACTGAAGAGCACAATTTCAGTCTCGTGTTGCAATGCAGTCTTGACCTGAATGGAGATTTGATTTACACCCTGCAGGGCCCAGTGTGATTATCGCTGATTAGCTTATTACTCCATTGCTCACAAATAATCAACAAAGACCAAAACACAAGAACTCAGAAATCTTAGATTGTGCAGTAATGTCTGATATTATTTTCTGCGATGCAAAGCTTTCCATCAAATTTGAAACATCAGATACTAATCACAGTGACTAACCCCAACCTCCTGCTCCTCATTAGGACTTTTTTTTGTTGTTTTTACTGAGAAACTCATCTTTCTTTCTGCTTGTTTCTTCTTTTGTCCTCAGACTCCCTTGGTGGCCCGTTCCCCTCCACGTCGCACAGATGCCATCACAAACCCAAGAGGTGCCTGCCTATCCAGTGTGGCAGTGTCAGTGGGCCCCTTCATATCAGCCCACTCCTCTTCCATCCAAATGCCAAGGGTTCCCAAATTGTCATGGACCTGGCCCAGAAGACAGTCAAGAGGCAGGCCAGTTTCTGCAACGCAATCACCTTCAGCAACAGGCCCATAGCGCTGTATGAGCAAGTCCGCCTCAAGGTATTTTATTATGTCAGAGTGAAACACTTGAGCTCTGAAAGGTCTGAGAGCTTTTAAACTGTCAAAACTATCGGACTGTTATCTTAGGTTGACACTTTGTAGAGTCAAATAGGAGGTAGAAGTTGAGAGTTGGGGGTGATTTAGAGCCTCTTTGTCAAATAACAGTCAGCACTATTTTACTCATTTCTAGGAAATAATAAATGATACTTTTTTTTTCCCAAAATAATACCAGTAAACCCACCTTGGCTCTCCTCTCCCCAGATTACTAAAAAGCAGTGCTGCTGGAGCGGGGCTCTGCGTCTGGGCTTCACCTCCAAAGACCCGTCCAGGATAAACCCAGACAACCTGCCCAAGTACGCCTGCCCTGACCTTGTGTCCCAGAGTGGCTTCTGGGCCAAGGCCCTGCCTGAGGAATTTGCCAATGAAGGCAACGTTATCGCCTTTTGGGTTGACAAGAAGGGCAGAGTCTTCTACCGCATAAATGAGTCCAGCCCCATGCTGTTCTTCAGCGGAGTCCGCACAGCTGAGCCCCTCTGGGCCCTGATTGATGTTTATGGTCTGACGCGCGGAGTGCAGCTGCTAGGTAAGATGGCTGAAGAAGAATAAGGTGCAGAGCTAAATTACAAACCAGGGACTGGACCCACACACCCTCTGGGGCCCCAAAGGCCCCATGTTTACTGCTTGGCAATTAGCTAATTTGATTAACTGATTAATATAAAGTGGAATGGAAAAGAGTTTAAAGGAATAGTATATGATAGGGTATATATTAGAATATAAACTGGTTTCTTGGCCGGGTATTGTTACTTCCTGTCTCATTGCCTGGCAACCTTATGGTGACTCACTGCTCCCAGCCATGAAGTAATCTATCATATAACAGTCCATATACAGTATATAAAACCATACATATAAAAGGTTTTACCCTTTGGATTTCATTTGGATCAAATAAAGAAGATATAATATAATATGTTAATTAATTAACTGGGTAATTAGTGGGTGCTGCTCGTAGGTTAATTTAGCCCTGATAAGGTGTTTTTGTGAAGGACGGGATGCAAGTGTCCTGTATGACCTTATGTTTTACAGAGAACCACAAACTATGAAAAATCTTGTCTTAAATGAAACCATGTCAGATTTATATATTTTGGCACAATCTTTTATCAGAGCGTCCACGATTGTGGTCATTTTTCCTTCTTGTCACTTATGTGGTCGCAATTTATTTTTTTTCACAGCTTAAAGTGTTAAGGTTATTTTTTAGACGACCTCACATTTTAGTGCTTTCACTTTCCACAACGACAAAGCAGGTTTTCTTGTGTCTGTATGTTTACTGTAAACAGGTCTTCTACCTTCCTGTTCCTGTGTACAGTAAAGCCTCCCATGAAGTAAGAGAATAACAATGAACAAAGGCTATCTATATCTGACCAAGATTTGGCCCCGGTGTTTACACAAAAGCAGCGGGGGGGGGGCACTGTTACTAATCCACTGTTGTGCATTATCAATATGTGCTCGGTAGCTTAGCATACATACCACAAAGATATAGCTCAGGATAGTATGGCCAAGGCTTTCGTGTGAGAGAATGTAAACACATACTTCTTTTCCCTGGAGATTCAATGCTGTCATCCCCTGTGCTGTTATAAAAATAGACCAGGGGTCACATGTCCCACAGATAGCACATTCAATTGTAATTGTGCACTGTGTTGATTGACACAGTATCTCCAGGCTGGTGTGGATGAAGATTTACTATCTTGAGTTTGAGGGAATCCATATTCCCTCATTGTTTTCTCCTTTCCCATGTTTGCCTTTCCCTTGATGGCAAGTGGTATGGCATTAATGGTTCATAACTCAAAGTCCTTTTTTATCATATTCAACATACTAAATTACTGTTTACAGAGGGGAAATAACAGTGGTCTTATCAGAAAAAGGGACATCCAGAAAATGGTTCAATTATCAAATAGCAGGGAACCGAGGTTTTGTCTGATTCTGAAAAATATGACCCCTCTGAAACATTGCTTATAGCATCCATTTAAATCAAAAACCAAGATTCTCCTTTGCCCTACTTAAATTATTCCGACTGTCTTTTTTACAGTCAGACCATATGCAGGGCTGCCTACAGAGCAGGGGCTTCTGTACTTCAGGGGGTGCTGACTGACTGACATTTGCCCTCACAAACAGGGGCCTGTTCAGAGGGGTGGAACGCCACCGAAGGTCGAGATAGAAATACATCATCTAAACCAGACATGGTCCTTTGTGACGCTCAATGGCCAATTGTGTCGGCTCTGTGCATCACATTTCTGCACGCAGTGCTCCATGAACCTTTCTCTCCTCTCAGATAAGCCCTTGGGCTTTCACATCTGAGGCCTTTCCCTCGCTTTCACTCCTTATTTTATCTGGCATTTGAGGAGCTGCTGTTTTTTTCAGGCTTAGATTCTCAATTAAACCCTTGGTAGCTTGGGAAACAACAGATAAAGCAATATAAGTGGTAAAAAAGAACTGCATTTTCTTTATTTCTTTTCATTTTGTCTAAAGCTTTCAATATGTAGCCATCTGAGAACAAATTTTGTGTTAGCTGTCGCTGAAAAAAGGTTTCGATACAATTGTAGACATTTTATCATAAATCCCTTTTTACTTTAATTTAGATCCTGTATCACATCCTCACTCAATATCTCCATTTCTCCCCAGTCGACACCTCTGTTCTCTGCTGCTTTGAAATCCAAATTTCCCCTCCAGGATCAATAACATTTACAGTATATTCTCTCCATTTCAGCGATTTTCAGCAGCAAGTGAGATTATTCATTGTGCCTCTTTGGAAATACTATAATCCTCGCTACATAAAGATTGAATTAAAATTCTATGGTGGATTAAGTTTTTCGCTCAAAGACATTTTGTACAGCTTGTGTATGCAGCCCTTTCGTAATGTAAATTAGCAGGGGGCCTCCGGTAGTGTCTCCATTCAGCAGGGATAGTGCTACATACAAACACTCACTCACACACACACAACCATGCAGTTCCCACCGCCAAATCAAATCAGCCCTTTTACCTGTTTTCATATCACGCTTCTCCTTCTGGCTGTTGCATTATGTTGCTCACTTTGTCGACCATTTTATTTAATGGCTCCCTGCACGCACTGTCAGTGTATACTTTCAGTAGTTTTTTTTTTTTTTTTTCATGAACACTTAGGTGGTTGCTTTGCTTTATCATGACTAATGGTTAGATGTGGAATTCAGGTCCCGTCACAAGAGCTTGCAGGTTGTTATTCTGCCGCTCAGTGTTTTCACCTCCTGCTCTGACAATCTTCAGAAAATTAATTTTATGCTCTTTTGTCCTTTAACAAAGACACAATTAATATGGAGCTTGCTACAATTCATACAAAAAATGTAGATTCTGAAAGAGCGATTAAAGAATTACTTGACTGGAATGACTAAAAACAGAAGCCATGACTTGACTGTAAGTATATGGTGCACTTTTAAAGGTCTCATATATATATATATATAAAGGTAGATGTCCATATCTTTTTTGATTATAAAGCAGGTCTAGGTTCTATATTAATACTGTGAAAGTATCAAAGCGCTCAGTCCACAGAGAAATACTCACAGCCTGTATTGAGAAACTGAGCCTTTAAACCAGCTGTCAGGACTTCTGTAACTTTGTGATGTCACAACAAAGCAGTCAACGTTCTCAGCCATGCCCCAAGGACCACCCACCTGGACCCACCATCCAACCTTGCAGGATTTGGATAAAATTTGTTATATTTTTATTTGATCACTCAGAAAACAGAGCCTCTCTTCTGATTGGCTGACTTTTCATAGGAGAGGAGAGGCAGTGACTGCTTTGTTGTGACATCACAAAGTTTCAGACGTCCTGACGGCTGGTTTTAAGGCTCAGTTTCTCAATACAGGCTGGGTGCATTTCCCTGTGGACTGAGCGCTTTGATACTTTCACAGTATTAACATACAACCTAGACCTACTTTATAATTTGAAAAGACATGGACATCTTCCTTTATACAATATGGGACCTATGAAAGTGTACCATATACTTACAGTCAAATCATGGCTTCTGTTTTCACTAGAGTTTCAGGGAGAAACCTGAGAGAGGAAATGTAAAACTATACATTGAGATGATTTTTGGTTCTTAAAACCACAAATGTATCTTCTTATGGATCAAGACTTCAAATAAAACACAGGAGAAGTGTAAAATATGGGACTTTTAAACACCCAAAACCTGCATTAATTGATTATTGGTCTGTTACAGGCAATGGAAACATGTTGTAAAAACAGCACTGAAATATTATAATTTAAACTGACATGACTATTAGCAAAAGAGTTGCCTTTGTTGAGTCCACCCGAAGTTCATATCAACTCTCTCTTTAGCAATTTTTTGGTACCCATCAACTTCCTAAAAAAATATCTGACTCTTTAGCTGCTAAGTGCTTCACTATGTTCACTATAGTTGCTCATTTTGACTAGCTGCCATTTAATGCTGGACAGGTAACGCACAGTGGGTTTATCGGCACGTGTTCCAGTAATAACAGCTGCCTGCTACAGCTGGAAATTAGGTTGATGAGAGATGAGGTTCTGAGTGGGAAAACCAAAACAATGAACTGAAAGACACTAAAACTCTCCTTATAGGGTGCGGGTTAGAGGAAGATAATTGTCTGTGGGTTTGTTACTATGAGCTTAATTAATAATAATTAAGATTAAAACAGCAGTTTTTAATCAGTGAAATGTAATCACAGTTGATCAAAAAAGACCCTTTCATACACATTGTAGCAACTTTGCACATGTTCTTGCACGTGCCTTTGTGTCTTGAGATATATCATCTGTTCACTATCCTGAGGCTGTTCTGAGGTCAGCGCAGGAGTAGAAAGCAAAGGATGTCTCCGGGCGACATTTTGAACGCCTTTGATGTAGAAAGATTGAAATAGAAGCCGTATCGTGATAATCCGCCCCACAGGAATTACCACCAGGATACATCATACATGACAGGAACAAGGGAAGGGAGGGGGGAGGGCTGATTTAGCAGTTTAACACCTCTGCAAGCACGATGACAGGAATTTCTGTTTTCCTGGCCCAACCTGTTAATGAACCTGAGACAGAAGAAATGATGTCTCTAAATCTTATACCACGAACAAAAACATGCACTCATACTCATTCTGAATCGTCTAGCATGCATACAGATGATGGAGGTGATATGCTCACCTACACAAAGATACATATGTCAGATAGATTATGCGATAAGAGCGGTTTCTTCCTGCTTTGCTGTGATAAAGTTTGTCCTCTTAGCAACATATATATTATTGTAGGCTTGTGCTACGGGGAAAACGTGCGGGATATCTGTCACATCTCTGCTTAGGTGCCTGAGGTAGCAGCTGATTATCTGCGTCTGGCCTTGAACTGGACAAATACAATATTACAGTGGGGGGGGGGTGGCAGGATAATCTTTGGGGCGGATTGAAGCTGTCCCCACAGGCTTGAAATCTAAAAAGCCACAAAGGTTGTTTATTATGTATCCATGTCCCGGGTCCTAAGGTCAGCTGTCACTCTCATATGTACTCACACACACACACACACACACACACACATACAGCAGGACTTTACTTGACATCAGGAAGGAGGCTGAGTAACTGAGTAATTCCAGCTGTTGTGAGGTCTGCAGGACTCAGATTGTATGAGTCAGTCACAGTGGAGCTTTAATCAAAAGGGGCCCTCTGTGGGACTTCCCTGAAGGAAAAGAGAATAAAGTCTGATTGCACAGCCTTGAGGCCGCTAACACCTCTCAACCAGGCTGACTCAGAGAGAACGAGTTGGCCAATCTATCTGCCAACCCGAAGACGCAAATCAGCTACACGGTGTCCTGAAAGAGAGGCTAATCTGTGTAGTCCATCAGGAAAACTGCATTTACGTCCTGTGGTGGAAACACTGAAAGAGCCTCTGACATCTGCAGTGTTATGAGAGATTGTCCGCAGGTGATGGATTGAATTACACGGTAGAGAATGAGGTCCCATTGTCCCATCAGAATGCAGTAACATTTGCTGTCACTCTAGATGAGTGGCAGAGCAGCCGTAGGAATGAATGAAAATTTTGAAAATGGCCATTTTTGTCAAGTCACCCGGAAAATAGGATGCTAAAAAAGCTCCTCTTTCTGCTATGCTATTCTTCTGTATATATGGCACCACAATCATCTCCTCTCTTTTATGTAAGCATGCATTGTTTATTTTGCAGGACGAATCACCAGTGATTGCAGAAATGTGCTTTTGGGTAAACATGACAGATGTGGGCTAGGTGAAAGGAAAACTAATCCAGGAAACCAAAGTGCTTCAGTGAGACTGAAACAATGTGTGAAGGTTTGATGGATGAAGGTACGGCAGGCCTGGCTGTCTGTATTTTTTATTTTATTTTTTTTTTTTTGTCTTTCACAAGCCGTGTCAGAAGAGCCAACTTATTCCTGACAGCGGATCATCTCGGGAGGCAGGGTCGCCCTGTTTTGAACCTTTCATAACATGTCAGTGTTGACGAGGCTAAAACAAAGGATGCCATCTCTAATGGAAATAGCATCCCCGGTGTGTTCTCATGACGCTTTCCAGCTGGTTTGTTCGAATGCAGGTGGGAGAGTGGCTTCTACCCCTACATGTGCCCAGAGGTTTCCCTTCACTGACTTTACAGGTATGGGAAAATGGTGATAAAGCACGATTCTTCTAGGTGTCAAAATAAAACGCAGGCCTTGTCTGGGAGCATTTAGCGCCACATATGTCGAAGCCTGATGGCAACAAATCTAAGTCTCTTTCACTGTAACAACACTAATACAAAGGACAGGAAAAGGTGGGGAATTTCAAAATAACTAGTAGGATTATAATATTCAAAATTTAATGAATGGAAAGGGGTGAATGTCTGAGGAGTGGGTTGAGGAAAGAGTGGTGCATGTGAGAGATAATAAAGAGAAGTGGGTTAGCTCAGCCTTCATCAGTGGTGTAATTTAGTTTGCTTTTCCCTTCCCATGTCAGTTGGAAGTGTTGTCTTTTGCCCGTGGCAAGTGGGAGACTAATTAACATGAAAAATGTACTGTAACAAGTTGAACTTACCAAGGGATCACATAAAACGCAGACTTAATTGTATAAGTCCAAAAGTGATCAGATAAACAAACACTTATTAAATGTTTTTAAACGTTTTTTTTTTTTTTTTTTACTCGGGTGTGACACAAAGAAGAATTTAAAAGCTAAGTAACTCTTTTTTTACTTTTGAAATACTTTTGGTGACCGTACTTTCTCACTGTCTGTACTATGCTCTGACTCCAGGGTTAACATGAAGTCATCTGCACTGACCAAAGTATATCACATTTATTGCGTTATTCAGCAAAGAGAGAAATAGAGACAGACAAGGGGTTCCCATGCTTCTGGGAGAAATGATAATTTGATTATTGCGAGCACTTGTCTGGCACTGGTGTTTGACTTGGCGGGACTCGGCCTCCCAGTTAATAGCAGCAATTACGAATCCCGATGCTTCACACAGACCCTCCAACAAAAATACAAAAAGCAGAAAAAACGGTGTAAATCTGACCTTTTTGTGCAAGCTCGGGAACTGAAGTGGGTTTGCTTTTGTAAAAACCTCTAGACATCAAGTGCAGCAAACTTAACAGTGATGTGTTTCTTGGAACGAGTTTGGTTGATGGCTGTTAGTCAGAGAGCTCAAAAGGCGAAGAAGGACAAACCGAATTTGTATGATTTGGCATTTAGAATCAGTTTCATATTACTGTGCCTTTGCCGGATACTCCAGTACACTCATTTCCTCTTCAAAGAGACGGATTAGTTGATATTAGTAAAATAATTCTGTTTTGAACTTTATCAGCAGAGAGTAATTGAACTGATAAATTTGAATGGGGGTAAACTTGAGGTAACTTGTCAAGATCTATGTGGAGTCTCCTGTTTTTGCTCTCATCGCTCAAAAGAAGCGACTTTAGGCGTTCAAAGCTCGACGATCAGTTAAGATCCTGGGAAACACTCGGCCGTGGAGTGCCGCTCGCCTTCTGAAGCAGCGCCAGGAGAATCAACACCACATTTACTGTCCCGTGCTTATACGCATTTAGACCGAGACAGCATGATAACAGGAGTCACAGGGTTTACGAATGTTCCTTTCTGGCTCAGTTCAAGCAAGTGGATTTCCAAAATTAGGCAGCCATGTTTGTCATGTGCTGTGGTTATGCTCATATATAACAGATAATTCCTTTGGTCATATTTCTGGAGTTTTGCCCGTCGTTTCCTATTGGTGATATTAACACTGTACTCATCAAGTGCTGAGATCTGGGAATGATCAACGGTGAGTGAGACAGATCAAAAGGAGCCAGCTGTAAACAAAGCGGAGGTTAGCCAAACGCATTTGGAAAAGAAGACAAGTCAGATGGTAAAAGTGAAACTGTCTGTTGTAAACAGCCCAGGCCAAGTCCCTGACTCAACTCTGACTTCCTGATAATGACTTTTTTGGTCTCATTCACTTTTGGTTTTACCTCCAAATAAGGATGATTAGATTAGAGCAGCAACAATTAGGCGACTGACAGACAATAACTATTTAGATAATGGATTATTCATTTCATTCATTTTTCAAGCTGAACTGCCAAACATCGTCTGGTTCCAGCTTCTGAAATGTGACAGTTTGCTGTTTTTCTTTGTCACTTGTGTTAGTAAACTGAATACTTTTTAGACTCATAGACATTTTGTTAACATTTAATTATCGATTCATTGGGAGAATAATCGGCAGATTAATCAATAATGAACATAATCTTCGGTGTCAGCCCACATTTAGATAATGTGTCTAAACTCTTGGCTTGTTTACAAGCTGTCTGATTGGATTTCATTGAGCCTTTGTTACCAAATCTCAGCAATTACTTTGGTGAAAGCAATGTTATTGAAACTGATAGAAATGATTGCCAGATACATGAAAATTGACACTGACATGTTATTACCTCGTAAAATGGTTTACATGTAAGCCACCATTTGCCTATTTACACATCCAACACACATGTAGCAGTATTAGCATTTACATGGGTCTTTTGCCATCCAGCAATTGTCCAATATTTACTCTTATTTTAGCTCCGGTTTGGTCTCCACCAACTCCACAGGGGAAATATGTGGCTCTTTATCTGCTGAATACTATTCTGTGTTTATGAACTAGTGACTGACTGTCTGCTGGCTGGTGCTGAGCAGGTAATGTTCTGGTGAAAACTGACAAACCTCCTGCTTCCTGCTGTACGCATATTACACAAAGTGATTGGACCCATTGTTAATATGAAAATCTGAAGTAGTACAGCTTTAAGCCTTGTACCAGTTTTCTATAAATATGAATGATTGCACAGGGATTGATGTGCATGTGGTGCGGGTGTCAGTCTTCTCCCAGTAATAAATTAGCCTATTATCACCCTTCCTCCATGCTTGAGCACAAGAATAAAACAGGCGGCTTTAATATAAGAACCTTATCATAGAGGTTATTAACGCTGAGGTGCTGGCATGCTGATTGGCAGAGAAGGGGCGGCACATGTTGAATTATGCCGATGACCTAAGGGACAGGGCTTTTGTGACTTACTGGGTGTTTTGCCTGGCTCTTTGTTATGGCCATGTGTCGCCCTGGGAGCCTGCTGCTCTTTCCAAAAGCCCCGGGTTCAAAGCTGCCCAGCCCGATCAGGGACTAGGGATTGGGCATGTGCCAGGGAATAAAGAACATCCCAAACATCTAGCACAAAGACCCTCTGACTCCATCTCTCTCTTCTACAATCCCTCTCTCACTCGCTCTCGTTTTATATCTCAGTCTCTCAATCACTTGGCCAGTCAGTCTTCGTGTCTTAATCCCCCACGTCAGTCATTGAGATACACGCTGCCTCTTCCTCCCTCAACGAACCTGCGTTGTCTCCCTGCCTCTGTGCTTTATCTCTTCATGGCAAAATCTCCCTGGATATCCATCTATACCTTCTTCCTTCATAGCTGATCCGTACCGACCAGTTCCCTTTACATCTAATGTGCATCTACTCCTTATGTCCTCTTGTCTCCTCTCCTCTTTTCTGCTCTCCTCTCCTCTCTTCTCCTCTCCTTTTCAAATCACAATAAGAGCTCTCTTTACATTTTCCCCTCCTAGCTCCAGCTCTCTCTTCACCTTTGCTGACATCAGATGAAACACTCCAGAGAGTATGGATAAAGATAAGCCCTGTGAGATAGAATGTGTGCGTGAGAGAGAGTAAATCCACCCCCCCACCCCTTCTCCAACACTGGCTCAAACCCCTGGCACGTTCCATCTGCTCAGGCTAGCAAAGCCACTAAGCCAGCCTCTCCCTCTATCCACCCCACCCCCCCCATGCGCCGCATTAGCTAACCTGCTTTGTGGCTGTTCCCTAATCAAAAACATTTACAGCGTGAGCCAAAGCCTACGTGGGCCAAAATAGACACGGTGCCATTCTCCCTCCCATTACCTGCCACTCTTGTCCACCTATTTACGCTGGATTAGCCCAACAGGTGCTTAATTATTCTAATCGAAAAATGCTTAAAGGAGGAACTGAGAAAACAACGCTGGCCAAATG
This sequence comes from Seriola lalandi dorsalis, assembly GCF_002814215.2. Lineage (NCBI taxonomy): Eukaryota > Metazoa > Chordata > Actinopteri > Carangiformes > Carangidae > Seriola > Seriola lalandi. The sequence goes on along the minus strand of NW_019525473.1, from coordinate 333,742 downwards.
GGTTTGAGTCTTTTTAAAAAGTCCAATGAAAGACCTGACCCATAACTTTCACACTCCCCCTCCCCCGCATGAATTAATTAATGGCTCAGCCCAACAGGTGCTACATTTGGTTTGAAATTCAATCAAAATGAGGAATCAGGTGATGAATGCCCCTCCTCAGCCCCTCCAGGCTCACAGTGTCAGCAGCTGCATCTTCCATGGCCCCATTACAAGAGAAGCAAACACACACAGAAACACACACACACACACACACACACACTGTTTGACGCTGCTGTCAAAGTGCAAAATTCTGGCCCTGGCCAATGGGAGAGAGCATCTGTGAGTGGCGGATTTTGAAAGGGACCAATAGGACAAAGGGACTGTATCAACTAAAAACGCAGGTGCACCACGATTAGCGGGCAGCAGCTGGTGAGGTCACAAACGGGCACACGCAGACACACACATACACACTGAGTGCACAAACACACACAAGGCAAGCTTTTTTTTTTCAAATGCACAGTAAATGTTCTGCGCTCCTTTCATTCCTCTTTCTGTCCTCCAAGCGAACAACAAGCATTAGGAGCACATACAGTACAGCTACGGCTCCGTCTCACCAGCCTTTGATGAATAAAGAAGCGAAAAGAAGAATACATGGCGCACAAGCCAATATAGGTTTGAAATGACTCCTCTTTGAAAAGTGAGAGAGGCAGAGGAAGAGGGAGAGGATATAAAAAGGAACATAAACCCTGAGAGAAGCTTTTTTGAAAATAGCTGATAAAAGACTATATTTTTTAGAGGAATCAATTTACCGTGTGTATGAGTTTGTGTTCACACATTTTGCGTTTGAGTTACAGTCAGAGTGACAGAGAGAGAGAGAGAGAGAGAGGAAGATGATTCGCGGCTTTTTGGAAGCCTCCGCCGACTCCTTTCAACATAAATCCAGCATTGTCACAGGCAGCCATCCTTTCCTTCCCGGCTTTACCTCTCCTCTCTGTTCTCACTCCATCCGCTGTTATCCCCCCCAGACATGTCATCATCCTCCAGTCCTCCCTTCATGTCCCGGAGGTCTTGCAACAAAGTCGGCCCCAACGTAATCCAATTTTGGATGGAGTGATGGGCAGCAGAGAAATGGCCGGCTCTGGAAGACACACACACACACACACACACACAATTTCATTTGGTGATGTCATTCAAACCCCTCAATAATTCAGAACAAGTGGGCCGCCGACAGCTTGGCATCACTATCAGTTTGTGGTTGAGCAGTTAGCATGACTGCTCCTCACTCCATGGCCAAAGGAAAAGCCTTCCCCAGTCATCTGAGAGCAGAATTTGGGGCTTGAGCCACATTAAGGTTTCTCTGCTCCATTAAAGGCCTCCCTTCAGCAAATGGCTCTCTGTCTGAGGAAATGCCATAAAGTCCGGAAATGGACTACATGGCAGATTGGGCCGTTCGTTTGCAACTTAGTCTCATTTCCGCGGCCTGTCCCCGAAGTTCTGGTTGAGGTTTTTCGTGCAGGCCGAGAGTCCATCAGGTGGAATTGATACCAGAGCAAATAGTAGATGAAATCCGAGCTGGCATGCTAGTCATCCTCAGCTATAGCCCCGGGGACTCGCAGTTAACCGGTGCATTCTTCTGAGCAGAGAGGTGTTTAATGGTTGATTAGCAGTCTCCGGGAGCTGCCTCGTGCACCAAAGGCACTGTCCTCTCCATTTTTATGCCTCTCTGAAAAATCAATTAGCACAATTACAGGGCCTAAGTTCCATTAAACATTAATCACAAAGTGTCACGCTGTGGGTTAGCAGCTAACATTAATTGATGGCTGACACCACTTTGAGGCAGCGGCGATACTATCTGAGCTTTACAGTGTACACGGGCTCATCAGACAGCATTGCACTGATGATGCAGAAAATCAGACATGTCACTCTCAGGGGATCAAACAGTGAGGAGATTGCTGTCGTCTCCAGTTCAGATCAACACATTCGCACCATGGTACTTGATGTCAGCCGCTGCCTTTGTAAATGACTAAGGTCTACAACTTCATAGAGGTGGATTTAGTTAAGATGTGGAACTGGATCTTTGATCATGGAATGACTTTTTGATCTTGACACCTTTTGAGTAACGCAGCTTCATACTGTTTTGGTACCGAACAAAATGTATTTCGTTATTTTATTATTTTTCCATCAGTTCAGTTTGGCAGGCGGCTCTAAAAACTGCAATACCAATGAACTTTGGTTGCAGTTGCTATGAAGTTTTGTTGTTGCTCTTGGCAGCTGTGCTATATTTGTGGAATGCGCGGGGGGGGGGGCTGTACTGCAGCCAACCACCAGGGCAATCGAGATGTTATGGCTTCACTTTTGGGGAGTTGTGATGTCATCCATTTTTGTATACAGTCGTTGTTCAGGACCTCATGACATCACCGTTGAGCTACAACAGTTAAACAGGCTTGAAACTTTAATTTGAGAACTAGAACTACTTTTTTGCACAATTGCTCATCTTTTATTTTGCTTTACTTTTAATTTATGACCATCCAAGTCTCCAGTAACCGCAACTGGCAGTTACCTATCATTGTCAGTGCAGTAAATGAATGAGACTTTTATTTATGAATCCCCGGTCACGCAAATTAACTTTGACTTCGCAACCCAGGGAACAACAGAGAAACCTTGCCTGGAACATGGGGTCAGATTTGTAGACCTGTTAATTTATTTTTTTATAAAGATAGTTCTTTAGTCCTGATTTACATTTTTAAAACTTTATTAAAAATATTTTGAGACAATTTATGAAGGCAGAACTTGTATAACGTGAGAAGAAGTATTGCATCGACTCCAGTATTGATTATACCCTTGTTAAGACACTAATCTTACTGCTATCTTTTCAGTTTACCACTATTAATTAGCAACGCAATCCAGTTAGACCTATATTGAGGAACAAAATATACGTCACACCATTCCTGTTTCAGCCAGCAAACTGTCTGCTTACTTTAGGGCTGTCTCGAATCTATCTTCCTTTGGCTTGTGTCCTTTTCAGCTGTGGGAGGGCATCATAAGAGGCTTGGCTGCTCTGTTGTCACTGCTGCAGTTTGCAGTTAGCAGCGAGCAGCCTGTCCCACAGCCTTGGTAATTGAAGCTAAGAGGTTTATCTGGAGTCAGGCTCCCAGGTCGTGGTCAGATAGAGGGGCCTATAGCTGACCAGGACTGGAGAAACTCTCCAGAGACAGTCAGCGGCTGGTCGCTGTCTTTCATCCTCCACCTCTTCATTTGACTGAGGAGGGTCTCTCAGTATCTTCAAAACCTCTCGTGTGGGGGAGGGGGAGAAGAGGTCATCGTCGCTTTCTATTCTGTCTCTCCTTTCCTACGTCTCCCACTCCTGCAAATACACGTGAGTACGTCACACAAACCCAGCCAAACACCAGCCCACACAGTACAGGGGTCTCTCTCAGGACGCCAGGCTAATTTTACCCCCACCACCAGACCGGGGGAGGGGGGGCACATTTAGAGGTGTTATTTTGAGCAGCCGTGTCGAAGCGTAGGATGACACTGTAAGCAACCTGAGGGCAGCTTATCAGAGGTGGAGTCATTTGTGTATTTGTGTGCATGTGACCACCACTCTTGCTATTGAAGACATGCACAGACAATAATGGCTCTGTAGAGTGATACTCTACTATGGCTTACAAGGAGTACAACCAACACACACTCATAGACTTACACACATATACATTTCCACCGATTAACAGTATTTATTTAAAGCAGCTATTTGTAAGTTTTGCATGGTAGCTACATGTTAGCATTAACAGCTTTTACTTACCAGTCTTGCCAACAGCTTCGGCCATCGTCGCGTTCACAATAGAAGAGGTTAGAATACGTCCTCTGAGCATAAGTATTTCTTCAGGTCAGACTTGATGCTACAGTAATTGAGCTGGAGCTAGCTGGTTAGCCTGCTAACTTAAGTCGCAGTAAAGGTCAACGAGTAAAGGAAGCGAGTTTGCTGCTGACTTATGAGTAGCTCCTTTAAATTTAATTTCAGGAAATGAATTTGTTCTCTTTCCCCTCTATCATTCTGTTTAATTCAATTAAATTCCATCCAGTATGCTCTATGTGCGTAAGTATGAGGTAAAAAATGTTGCCCAAACATGAAGGTTAATACAATTCAAAAATGAGATGAGAAAAAAGAGAATAATTGATAAAAAAAAGAACAAGAAAATGGCAAAAGAAAACAGTAAACAGATGTTTTGTGTGTGTGTATAATAGGCTATGTCTAAATAATGATGACACATTCAGTGATGCTGCGTCCCTCAGTTTGTGACATGCAGTCACATACAGTGTTGTGCAGCTAAGTTTGCTGCACGTCCCTCTCCTGATAGAATATGTTGCTTTTCACTGTCACCTAGCTGTGTGAAGTCTGGGATTAACAAAGTATTCCACTCTGGTATTTATTATATTTGTCACATTTTAGGATGAAGTGCATCTTTGTCTCTACCTCAGCTGTTGTGCTGTGACCACAGACTCTTTTCTCTGTTGGTAGCTAGGAGTTCTTGTGTGTGGGCCTTTCTCTGTGGTTAGACTCAAGTCTGTATCTGGTCTGGATCTGTCTCTGCTTTGTGTCTCTGACAGCAAAGAGATACTTTGCCAGTTTATGTTCATGGTTGACAGCCAGATAGCAATTAAGTTTGATTTGAGTTTTGATTTAATTCATCCAATGTTCCAGATAGGCATCTTTTGTTAATTTAATAATCTGGTTTAGTCTGATTAGCAGTTGGAAAGCAGAGCGGGTCTGAGGTGGAACAGTATCGGGTGTTGATCAGTAGGTCTCAGGACCAGCTCACAGAAGGAACTATTTTAGAGGTTCAATTCTTTGATTTGTAGTGCCTGAAATCTCTGTGTTTTTTGGGGGATCAATTTGAGATGTATGTATGTTTTTTAATGTTAATAATCAGTTGTTTGGCGTAGTGGTGGCGTAGTGGTCTAAGCAGGCGCCCCATGTGTAGAGGCTACAGTCCTCGCTGCAGTCGGCCCCGGCTCGAGTCCTGCATCGGACGGCCTTTGCTGCATGTCATTCCCCCTCTCTCTGCCTCCCCATTTCCTGTCTCTCTTTACTATCCTGTCCAATAAAGGCACAAAAGCCCAAAAAAATATACTTTAAAAAATAAATAAATTTTTAAAAAATCATTAGTGGCTAACAGCCTGGTTCTGCTCTGAATGCACTGGTCGGTGGGAGATCTGGACTTCTTTCAGGAGACAGTTCTTAAAATGTTTACTTGCCCTTTACTGTGGCCTTGTGTTCCGTAAGGAAGGCCACCATCTGGGTATTGATAATGCTGCAAAAACCCTTCTCCAGATTACTGCTCACATAGATGAGGTCTAATTTATCACCACTCTTATGTATTGGGGAAATGAAGAATGAGATTGAACTGAAGCCGGCCCTGTCTCAGCTCAGGGCGGCTGTGTTTCATCATCTCTGTCCTGATGCTGTCAGGTCCACATTTTTGTGGTGTTTTCTAATTCTGTATTTTCATGGTAATTAGGTCATCACTGGAGTTCTTGTTATTTTTGATTGTTGATACAAGGATACGTTTTGTTGGATGAAATTTGCTCATATAGTTTTTCAAAATGATTTTTATAGGGCCAGGTTTACTTGTTTATCTCTCCCAGAACTGATTTTGACTAATGCACTCCTCATTTTCCCTTAGATCCTGATCATGATGTTGTTTTGCCGTATTATCGGTTTGTATTTTCTCAGTGTTTCAACATAGTTTTGTCTGCACAGAGAGAAATGAAGCGATGAGTGGATGTCCAAAGATGTAGCTGTTTCCAACAGGATCCACTGAGTCAGGATCACATCCTGTTCTGGCATTAAAATCTCCCATAAACAGGACGTCACCCTGGGCCTGATAAAGTCCGTTTTTCTGTTGTTGCTTTTCAAACTGTTGTTAATTATTTTCAGATGAGACGATGAGTCGTCTTTATACCACACAATAACCCAACCTCAATCTCTACCATGGCGTATGGGGCTGTAGTTCTGCTCCAGGTTTCTACCTGTTAAACTGAAGTTTTTCATTTCCAACTGTTGCCGAGTGCTTGCTCATGGGGGAACGCTGGGTCTCTGTAAATAATATTATAGAGAGTACGGTCCTGACATGATCTAAATGCAAAGTGCCCTGAGATCAATTTTGCTATTTTTGGCGCTATATAAATAACACTGAGTTGACTTGAATTAACTGACGCCACACAGCATTTTCCACCTGTATAAACCAAGATGTTTCAGCTCTGTGCAGACATGGAAGCAACCCACTACTTTCTTTAATTCCTTTATCTTAAAACACTCTTCCTGACACCCGTTTGCCGCAGCGTTGAGTAATTAGAACTACCTAACTTGTGCATCTGAAGATAAATTGCTCTCTCGTTTATATCATTATCTTGCTGTCAGACCAGCTGCACATTCAGCCCCTCTTAGAACTGTGTGCTCACAATTGGGATTCAGTTGAGTGTAAACGTCATCGTCACAGGCTTCAGGCAAATTGCTAATCAAAGCAAAACAGAGTAAGACCACTATTAACTGCTGTTCTCGCTCCGTCTCAACCTCACCTCCTCTTCTCTCCCTCCCTTTCCAGGCAGTGAGATTGTTCCTCCCGACTGCCTGCGCCCACGCTCCTTCACCACAGTGCGCTCCTCCTCCCTGCGGCGCGAAGCGGACGACTCCCGCCTGTCCGTCAGCCTGTGCGACCTCAACCTGCAGCAGGAGGATGGAGGCAACGCTCACAATCACTCCCACCGCCACACCCTCCACCTGGCCACAGCCTCCTCCTCCTCCACCTGCCCCATTCCCCAGAACTCCCTCAACTCCCAGCAGTCCTCTCTCCTGCCGTCCGCCCTCGAGAGTGACCTCCACTTCCACCAGCTGCGAGGCGCCCACATTAAGACGCTGGATGAGCAGACGGTGGCACGATCTGAGCACGCACGCGAAGAGCGCACATTGGTCTTCACCAACCGGCCCCTGCGCATCGGAGAGACCGTCTTCATCAAAGTCACAAAATCCAGCCCGGCACGCTCAGGCTCCTTGTCCTACGGCGTGACGTCCTGCGACCCAGCAGTGCTGCGCCCCAGCGACTTGCCCTATAATCCAGAGGCTCTGGTGGACAGGAAGGAGTTTTGGGCGGTGTGTCGGGTGCCCACGCCTCTCCAGAGCAGTGACATCCTGGGCTTTTTGGTCAACCAGGAAGGGGAGGTCATCCTCAGCCACAACGGCACCAACGTGGGCATGCAGGTGTGTGTGGACAACTCCCGCCCACTCTGGATGTTCTTTGGTCTTCATGGGGCTGTGACTCAGCTGAGGATTCTGGGTAAGTAAGCATGTGAAAACCATTTGAAAGACGACCTAAAAGGTAACTCAAGCAACTTAATACCATACAGTTCAGAACACATGAGAGTCTCATTTGAAAAGAATGGTCAATCTTGACCATTGATTTTTAATAAAAGTCCAAAATGCTGGATCCTGTACTAACCATAATGCAACTCACTGACCGCAGTTTGCCAGGCTTTCTGTTAGAGCCAAACAGATAAAATGACCAATATCAGCCAGTATTAGCTTATTGCAGATATATTGGCATATCTCGATGGTTATAACAATACATTTATGGTTAATATTTATCATAAATATTTAAACTTCAAACTCAAATAACCAGTATATGTTAGGGTTTACGCCCCTGAGATACCCTGACAACATCATCAGGGGTCATTTTCTCAGACTTCAGAGGAGAGTCACAGAAAAACATTTTACAACAGTTTTCAGAGGCTAAGTGGCAGTCGTTCTGACGAGTAAATTGACCTTCATGTGTAAAATTGGCTGAGTGGCCCTTTAAACTTTGAGGAAACTAATTTGCATCAGGACTGTTTGGAACAACAATCAGAACAGGCAGCCCACTCATTTATTTCACAGCAGTGAAAGTGCTCCCGCAAAAAAAAAAAAACAAGGTCATCCAGCAAAACCAAAACGCTGAAGACGACTCAGGTTGTGACTCAGGTAGTGGAGCGGGTTGGCTGCTGAGTCCTGGGTTGTGTGAGGAAAACCCATGTCAATTCGCTTATACGAATGGTGATCCACTCTGGAGGACAGGAACTCAGCACTTAGATATGTAACCTAAACATTAAAGATTAACATTAAAGATTTCTAAGCCGTATATACACATTCAATACATTACACACATACACAAGTTTATATACGTTATAATGTAGTTGTGAGCGGATTTTTATCTTTATTAATGTTTATGTCAACAGCTCCTCCTACGGGTGCCCATTATGTGGAGGCTGCTGTAGACAGATACTATGCAGCTGTAAGACTAAATACCATGAGATATGAGGTATGAGTGGAGACAAATACTGCACTTTAATAAAAACCTAAAATGTCAATATATCTACTTCAAACTATAATATAAATAAGTATTTATTAGATGTTTATATATAGTTTATAAATGCAATGGAAGATTATCAGGTGGAACAGTCTCAAAAAAGCGTAACAACTAATGTCTGACACAGATTAACAGTGTTGTTTATAATATATAACACATCCAAAGGAATATGACGGACATGATTATTTTCTTCTACGTTCTATAGTAGTAAAAACCTGACCTCACACTTCACGGACATGATTTTATCTGCCTCCTGTAAGTGGAGTAATGACAATAGCAATAAGTAATTCCTTCCTTGACCACATGCTTTCCTATTTGAAGGAGTAATTTATTGTTGGATACAACCATCCTTTCAGCTCGGTGATGAGCCCAGGGTCAGGAACTTACACGGCAGGGTAATGATCTTCATTTGGCTGCGTACAACACTGGTGAGAGCTCTGACCTCTGTGCTTAATTCACCTACTCCCTGGGGTTGAAATCTATTTGTGCTAAGTGTTCAATGCTCTGACAGTATGCCAGTTTTAGGCAAACCACATCTTCCCCTTTTTTTTTTTTTGGAAATGACAGCCACAGTCATGACCAGAGCCAAAGGGTCAAGAGGAAGAAAGTGAAAGAGCACTTTGTTATTTTGTTTGGAACAGATACCCAGAGGCAGGAGGCATGTACACACATTCATAAGATTAGCAAGAAAAGTAGATGCTCTGTCACGACACGCTAAGATGAAAAACAGGAAGCGAGCAGGCAGAGGTGGAGACAGGCTGAGAGGCTGTGACCTGCACGCAGCAGGGACGACATGACGTCTCCGCGGGGTGGACACTTTGCCGAACGGCGGTGCGCCAGGACACCTGAGGTTTGTTTACCCTTTTCTAAATGCTGATAATGATAGGGGAGCAGGAAAGATGATGTGTGGCAGTTCTGGCACTGCACTTCATTTTAGCCCTGCCAAACATATTGCCTTCCGACAATGTGCAGGCAGCTGTGGAGGGGCTGCACTTAAGAGTATGAATAGTGGAAGACAGCTCTGCAAGTGGCTGTCTTCATGAATGCCATTCTGACTGGCATTCGCTCCCACGTGTGTCAAAGAAAGTTGGCGAAATCCCATTTAAAAGAAAGGACACACAAATGTACACGTACAGACAAGATGTTATTAAAACTGTCATTTTTGAAAACAAGCTATTATTCTACATTCACTCAGGTACAGCAAAGGCTTGGCAGTAAAAAAGGCACCATCTTTGTCACCTGCATAATGCAGCAGTAAAAGTTTTCTTATGTTAACACAGCAGTTAAGAGGCATAACAGGCAAAACAGCAGCAGCCTTTCAAAGGTGTCACAAGTGTTTGTCCGTGGAGGAAGGAGCATCTATAAATACATCCTGCTTTTCTTTGGTGACAGCAGCGGAAAAAGGAAGCTCAGGTTAAAAGAGGTTAAAGGGGAAACAACCTCAGCTGTGACCAGACACGCAAGAGAGAGAGAGAGATTTAATATGACGCTTCTACCTGTCGCTTATCAAAAGACGTGAAATCTAAAGTTAGCCTTAAACTCCGCTCTTACCATTCATATATCCCTCAAGTGACCTTTCCGCCTGTCAGACTTTGGGCTCACCACGCGTGGAATAATGTTGTCCTCTGATAGCTTGACCCACTTAACATCAACCGACAACAAAGTAACCATGACAGCCATGTCGATACAAATCACAGTGAGCCTCAATAAAGCTCTGACGTGTTGATAGAGGGCGTCGGTGATCAGGTCAGGAAAAGCTAAAAAAAGGCAGAAATTCAGCTCTCGTGGACTTTTTACCTCTTTGACTTCAGATTGGCAGTAGTTGTTATTCATGTTTCCCAAAGTGCAAAAGCACAAAGTCTTGATGGTACAGTAAGCAGATCCTATGTTATCACTTACTTTACCATTAAATTACATTTTGGCTTGGCAGCTGTGCAGAACAGACCGCCCGGGGTCTCTAGGTGCATTTCTAACGATCATTTACCGAAACCAGAGAACCTTGGCGGCACAACAAAACAGGAATAGCAGAACAATGAAACAGGTCTGAGGCACATCTCCTTATCAGAGCAGATCTCGGAATTCCCACCGAGGTGTGAATCATCTTTACATTCCAGCTGCTTCGAATTAGGAAGCACCTCTTATCTCACTGTTGCAACTCTTGATCTATTGCTTTGTGCTGGCTGGAGAGCAATTTAGCTTTCAATTAAGCTGAACTTGAGCCGTGCCTTCAACTCGGAGTGAGGGATGTTAAACTTGAAAGGCTGGCTCTCCCACTGGGCTCATGCTCGACAGGATGGCAAGATAAAGCAGTCATCACAGAGGCCTCTCACTACAAACAAAGCATGAAGTAATGGGCCTTTCTAATGGGAACAGGCATGCTCAAACAAACACGTCAGGGCGGCTCAGGTCAGCCAGGAGTGCTTGTGCGTAGATGTAAAACTACATTGAGATGGTTTTATTAGAAATATATCTTCTAATGGATCAACACTTCTAATAAAACACAAGGGGAAAGTACAAATATGGGACCTTTTAATGTATTTAAAGTTAGCATGCTATGTTAGCATTAATCTCAATATACAGGTGAAGCAGACAGAAAACTGCTGATTAGTTTATTACCTTGAACTAAAGGAGAAGTGTATGGTTATAATTTGGACCACTTAATCCTCCATTGATTTTAGATCACTAGTTTGTGGTCGTGACCTAAAGTAAAAGTGCTCAATTATCATTTTGACCTTTCAGTGACACTGACAGGAGATTTTTAGGATTTGGATCCATGCCGCTGTCACTCCAACACCACACAGTGTTGGAGTGACAGTCTGACTGACTGAATGACCAGCTGTGATCACTAGATGACCAGTCGTGTGGCCGAAATGCTCCCTATACTGAATGTGGGCGGTTTACCCGGACATTCACAGACACTGACAGAATCACTGCTCTCTAAGATATTTCATTCCAAGACATGTCACCTACACTTTAACCCACTGTGATACATCCACTCACAGACTGCATGACACCACAGTATTTTTGTCTATTGTCCTAATATCTCTTATTAGTGTGATAATATGAAAAAGCAACAACAGAAAAGAGACCAGCTGACACTTGAACTTCGAAAGAGAGATATCGAGGGGACCTTGTGCTTCACGGCGTGGAAGTAGGACACCCATCCAGTGACCCACTTTGCATGTATTATGGATTCCATTAAAATGTCAGCGCGCTCATGCTCAAGTGAAGCGTCTCACCGCCCACATCCTCAGACACTGCAGCTGCCACGCTCCTCTCTCCTCCTCTTCTCATCTTCTCTCATCTCAGCTCTTCTCTTCTCTTTGTTTCTGCTCCCCTAATTATCACACATGTATTACTGCTGCAGTGTCTGACACACAACCACACACGCTGACATTCATACAAGCCCACATGCACGCACACACACACACACACACACACACACACACACAGGTGCACTAGTCATCTGCAATAAGTATTAAGGGTAGCATACAATGACATGATCGTATCTCTGTGCTATATAGTAATAATTGCCTATTCTCTCTCATGTGCATGCTCCACTTCACTTTCCCTGGGTCTGTCTGTTCAGAACTGTGCGTGTGTGTGTGTGT
>NW_019525473.1:305243-321733 GCF_002814215.2 Seriola lalandi dorsalis | reverse complement strand
GGGGGGGGGGATTCAAAGAAAATAGAAAACAGAAAAATAATTGAATGCTGTATCCTGTGTTAGTATATGTAAGAAATAACATATTAGGGAGTAAGTGATGGTGCATCTAAAGCTGCAGGTATAAGCTGCTTCTATGTAGCCTGAGAGGTTTTAGTGACTAAATAAAACTAAAACATGAGGGAGACAAAAATAGGATTTTGAAAAGTGTCCCGGAGGAAGAAAGGAACTTTCTGATATGCCTGTTTTTCCCACCGAGCTGTAATGACTGAATGATGAACTCATTTTTTTTTTGTAGCATATTGGCTAAATCATTGAGGTTTAATTAATTTCACACCCCTAGAAAACAGCAGCAGGCCTTACAGAAAAGACGGTCCATCTTTCACGCTTCAGTTGTTGATTTTTGCTAATCATAATTCTGCTTTTATTATTTCTTAGTGCAGTGATTTAGAAGGGGTTGGCATTTTCTGCTGCTGCAGCATAAGTACAGAATAAAAAACAAGTTGTTCCTGATTATCTTTTATTAATTTCAGAGCTACATTTTAAACATTCAAGCGCTTTTTCTTTTCACCCCTCCAGCTTTTTAGGTGTACTACATATATGAAGCCTGTATATACATTGTTAAACATGTATGGAAGCACACACGCTCCTCACTTTACCTGAAGAAGAGATAAACAGCTCAGGGACGTACGATTGTGTCCTCCCTCCTCAACAGCTCTTTTGTCTCTTATGATAATATCTCCACCACACACAAAAGGAGACAATTAGCTTTTAATGCAGCAGAGTGGCTATGATCTTAAACTGCGATCTGTCTGAGCTGCTTCTCCTCTCATCCAATACAAACACACACAAAAACACAGCCTAAGTGCACTTTTGTCGGGATAGTCCCCAGAACAAGAGGGTCTGTAATTAAATTAACAACCGCCCATTTTGAAATGGTTTGTGTTTGAGGATGGCATTTAACCAAGGACATGTTAATGTAAAATAATTTTTTTAAGGCCCTTTCTCTCTTCCCCTTTATTTGTTTCGATTGTTCGCTCAGGTTGTTGTTGTAAACTGTGATCAAAACCCGTGACTCACACAGGGCTGAAGGCTGTAAAGGGGGATCCTCACGCACACAAAAACATACTCCTGCCCCCAACCCTTGCCCTCCGTCATGCTCCTCATCCCCTGCCCTGCCCATCTGCCTTGTCACATACTCTGCATAGCTCCCATGCTTTGAAGGAAGAGGCTCTCTCCGTAGACATGCTGGGTATGTGCGAAAGACGAATAGATGCTTGGGTGATTAGATGAACGGGTGGAAGTAGATAGCAGGGCCACGGAGCTGCAGCCTAGTTCTCACAGCTGTTCACACAGGTCGGTTTAATCTAGTGGTGAACAGGCGGGATCAGGGCTGGGCACCACAGATCCTGCCTCAGCTGCCCTGGGTGGGAGGTGCCCGCCTGCCAAGGGGATTAACAGGGAGAGACGGACAGAGGGAAGGGGGGGGGGGGGGGGGGGCACTCATGCTACAGGGCCTCAGTGTGATCAAGCTTGAGTCATGATGATCATGGTTTGAGTTTCAGCCTTTCTACTGCCCTTCTGCTATTATTTCTTATTACAGTGCGTGTTTATAGCAGTATTAGGACATTAGGGTAATACTTAAAATATTAGGGGTCACAAGATGATTCATATGAGAGGAAAGCAGAAAAAAAAACATTTCCATTTCTAGGCTTCATAAAAGTTGGGCTTATTTTTCCAGACTTTGCTCTAATCTTAGTTTTTTTCTGATAAATAACTTGACAATTTAACCGTCCCAGGATGTTTATTCAAGATAGTCTTTGAAATAAAATGAGGAGCAAAGTAAATAAGTATGTCTTTGGCTGAAATGGACAAAACTAGAAGACTTATGCAACCGGTGATGAGGAATACAAGGGGTCACAAGTCAAAAAGGCTGATAAGATCCACAGTAGGTCACTGGAGTGGACTGGACTGGACTGGACTGGACAGATAACATAGGACAAAAATTTTGAATTATTAGTTGGAAAGAAAATGTAACATGCAGGAAAAACAGGAGAAAAGAAAAGTGATAAAACATGACTGATGCAACTGTGCATAGCCAAGAAAGAGATACGTACAACCGAACCATATCACTGAAAATACATGTTTTACCTGGTTTACAGTAGCAATGTCATTAATATGAGTTAGTAACAGTGTATATATGATGTCAGCATTACTAGTAAGATACTACTGTTTGAAGCTTATGTATTTAAAGGAAACCCATGAACGTGATTGCCAAGATTTTTGGTTGATGGTGATGTCACTAAACATTTGCCCAACAGGAGGAACCAGTGTGCAACGTTCAGACAGGTTAGTCAAATTTATATGGACGAGAGAACGAAGGCTAGTATTAGAACTGCAGCGCAGACTGTTCGTTGTAAACATCCACCACAGCTAAACTAAAGGAGTTTGGTTTTCCTGTACAATTGGACATTGCTGGCATCACTGTGGGTTTGTTTACTGCAGGTTTCTCCTCCAAACACAGCGGTTTAGATAATCAGGCGAAACCGCAGAGAATACATTTTCTTCATAAACAACACTTTAGGCATTGTTTGGTGTTGACAGGTATTCAGGATAGTTTGGGATTTCCCCACCTTGTGTCCAATGTTTACCTAAACTTGTAGCTGGTGGTGTATCTATACATAGACTGTGGGTTGACCATGTCACGCATAGACATACTATAAGGATAATGGGGACCTCCCCTGCTAAAAATGCATTCACTCGCGGTGACCTGTTACATCATGTTACACACTGCACATACATTACAGAACACACACACACACATACACTTCAAGGCGCCACGGGGCTTTGGAGCACCAGGGCAACCCCCAAACAAAAGGGGTTCTGGATATAGAGCTGTGAGCAGCCGTGACATGAAGGCTCATCCACCGTGACAAAAACACTGGTGCAGTGTTTGACCTGGCATTAGCGGGGCAGTTTCCAATAACACATTATAGGCTCGGCCCTACAGTGACATAGGGCTCCGTGCGTTGGCCCTGGGCATCAGATGGATTGATCAGACTGCTGGTGCAGATGGCAACAGAGCTGCAGCCTGGCAGACTGCTGGGACATCATTAGTGTGGGGCTGTCATCATGATGTTACTGGTCAGTGCTGACGCTGACTCTGCCACACCAGATGACCCCAGCTTCACTTTTCTTTTTTTTTTCTTTTTTTTTTTTCCTGTCATTTGTGCAGGAGAATAAACACACCATGAAATGTAACTCAGTAAGATTCACAACAGCGGAGTGATGCTAGAAAAAAAAAAGCAGCCCCTGAAATAGGACTGTTTAACATCTAATGTGCACGCAGCAGCTATTTCTGAAGCAGTTGTTAGTGTGCTACTTTTTTGACAGCAAGCTTCAGGGAAGGCAATTAAAGTAATCTGCATTTACGTTAAGAAGCAGCAAAACATTTGATGGGTGGATGGTTACATGCTTGCACTGCAAGACAGCTAATTTGCATCTTAATTTGTTTGGTATTTTGGTGTCTCTGCCGAACTTGTGATAGTAAACTATTAAAGTTATTTTAAATGACTGAGCATACCGTAAGTATTAGTTTGACTTCGCCTCCAGGAAACAACTCGCAAAGCTTTGGTATTTTATTTTATAAAACACTAAATATTGCATATCTGTGCCATTACTGCGTTTTGGATGAAATGGAAATTTTGAAGCTGCACTAAATAGCTTTGTCTGTGTTTTCCTAGTTTCTTGAGTTTATGATATTTTTTTTTTTTTGCACAATACAAAACAATACAAGATACACAGAAAATGACAAAGATTAACAATGTAAAGTGCAGGGGAGGCAGAAAACAGTGGGTAATGTTAAAAGTAGTGTTAAAATTGAAAAATTTCACAATATTAGAGAGCACAAAATTAACATATAGAAAATCATAAGACTAAAAGTAATGACTGTTACTATTAGTTTACCATCAATTTTAAATAATGTATACATAATGAAAAGAACAGTAACAACAATAATATTAAAATAAGAGCATGTGTTTGTAAGAGGGATATTGGTTTATACACCTGTGTTGACTCCTGAACAATACTAATAATACATGTCAGTATGAGTGAGACAAATACAACATGATACCTGAAAAAATAAATGGGGAAAAACAGTTAAGTGGTATTTTAAGCATCTTTTGTTACATTTTATGGAGGGCTGAATGGGAGAAGCCGTTCCATTGTTTAGTACCCTGAAATCTTATTGGAGGACCAGACGTTTGTGGAGAGTGGTAGGAAAAGTACTCACCCAAACTATATCACAATATGAAGGGGATGAATGAGACTATAATAAAGAGTGAAGAGACAGTTTGTGATGACAAGATGACTAACCCTCCTACATTATACCAATAGATGTATTTATTCTTCTGCTTACAAAGTCAGTTTTCTCTCCAATTCAAAATCTCATCAACAAAAAATCCCAGGAATCTTCCAGTTGACTGGATGAATCTAGATGAATCTCTAGAGTACAGACACTAGCTGTGAACCTTCGGCCCCCATTTTGTGACTGCACCACATGCAAATCAGACAGGTGTGCAGCCAAAAATGACTTAATTTGACATGTAAGATTTACCTAAGTTAAAAAGCAAATGATTTTATTTACGTGGGTGGGAAAGAGTACAATCACAGTAATCTTTGGCAGTGTGGACCTGCGCTGTATCTCCTTCCGTGGTGCAGGAGAACTTGTTTGCATGCAGAGAGAGTGACAGAGGAGAGATGCCGCTCGTCACGGTTTTACAGACGATTATGCAACACAAGATCAAACTATGTCGATATAAATGAAATTGTCTCATTCTAAAGCTCGTTTGACATATTGATATACCTTAAAATGAAAGCCGCTGACTACGAGCAAAACTTTTATAATTACATACAGTCGTTTGATCCATTGTTAATATAAAAACGTATTAATTAGTGCAGCTAATCACATGTTCAAATTATGTGACACTAATGACTTTAAATCCAGTTTTTCATGTCAGCCTCTAACAGTCTGACCTGTCTTTCAAGGCATCGCTGGCATCTCAACACATGTTCCCTAAACTTGTCCTTCCAATTCCCATTTCCGTTTCCCTGGCCACCGTGTAAAGATAGGATGTGGAAAGAATCGAGGACACCTACGCTCTTCTGAAATACTCTTTCCTAAAAAAAAAAAAAGAGGAGGGGGAAGAGCTCCTCTCTTCAGTGATGAATATGTGCACATGGAAAAAATGACTGCTCTCACAAATTGGAGTGCTCACTCTCTGCTTTTATGACTATAAATGTAATTCCTGGAAAGTGGAGAAAAAAAATCCAAATCCTGCTCTAGTTCATTGTCTGTGCTTCTGTTGACCAAAGTAACAAAAGAAAAATAATTAAAAAAAGAAGCCCTCAATGAGAAAGGCCTGTAATATCTTGTGCTGTTTCATCCCTAGCTCTTTGTATACAGCCTGTTCATGGTGGGAATGTTGCACCTTTTATTTTGCCGTTCTGTATAAAAGGTACAAATTTGGGGCCATTGTTGTTCTGGCAATAAGCTGGCATGCTATCTAAACATTACTCACTGGGGCTGCATTCTGCTGGCTTTGTTGGATACAGTGTAAACAAGCAAAGCCGGCATTATGATGCTATGCAGTATCCATTAAAGGCCACTTCTTACTTTTTAATAACTCCTTCCTCATTTGCTACTGTCCCCTTTGCAGTATAGTGTCAGAGGATGTTATACTGGCACCATGTGAGTCTGTCTGTATTAGTCTCCAGTGACATCACAGACACAAATTCTACTATATTAGCTGTAACTGGTGATTAGTAATTCCAGTGCCATCTAACTTTTCTATACATGCATCTGCTTTTATCTGCTCCAACTAGGTTCCACTCATGTCGGGGACCCGCGGGCCACATCGAACCCCGGCTCGCCCTCCTCCTCCCCGCACACCCCCAGCGCCCTGGGCAGCGGGAGCTCTGATCCGGTCCTGAACGGAGGCCTGTGCTCTGCCGCTTACTGCAGCTCAGCAGGGGGTAGGTACACGCAGATAGGGAGCTACTACTACAGAGGAAGAGAATCAATCACCCGACAGGAGACCGAATAGAAGTCATTATGGGATAGTGAGCAGATGTCATCCTGCAGTAGTTAGGAACAATAGCCAGCACTTCGCGGTCCCACCGCTGCTGCAGCTGCAGCGAGGAAAACGTTCGGCACGTGCTGTTATGTCACATAGCGCTGTTATATAAATGGGCCTGATGCACTGTGGCTCTCCTTTGAGACTGCAGGAAATGAATCTGATACAAAACCTCCTACACACGGTTGGTTTTTTTTTTTTTAGCCTGATAATCAGACTGAATAGCAATTTAGTTTCTCTTCATTTATTCGGCTGGGTGTTGTTTTCATGATATCTAATTTCTTGTTGGATGGAGAGAGGTATTTAGCAGCATTTCTACCAGTGTATTCCGAGCCTGGCAGCCATGCTGGGCCTTAGTTGACCCGCCGCCGGGCCTAGGCATCAGGAAATTTGGGGCGGCTCAGTTGGAAACCTAGATATAAGACCGGCGACATCTGTTGGTTAAAACGATTTGTCCACCCCCGAGGCTCGGGGGTCAATGAAGCACAGCCGGTTAGCACCCCGTCCTCTGTAGCATCATTAGAACAACAACAGCCACAGCCATTGGGCCACTGGCACTGGGACAAATCCTGGTGGGCTGCCCCATTGGTCAAACAGTCCATGAAGGTTTTACCAGCCCTGTCATTCCCTTCACCTGTAATCTTGGAGCACCTGTCATTGTGTTGTTTTCAGTTATTCTGTACTTTTAAAAACATTAAATAATAAATTCAATGTTATTTCAAAATTTTACAATCATCAAAAACAGCCATCAACAGGCACAATATAATAATTGACTTATATATACTAATACTACTAATATACCAATGTTAAACACAGCAATTTCATTCCACTTTCATTAAGCTGGTTAAAATTGTCTATGCTATCAAGTTTTTATTTATCCACTTTCCTTTCCCCATCTTTCCTGATCTAACATTTCGTTCCTGTTTTGCCACAGGTACGACCCCGAACTCACCAGTCAGCCTCCCCAAGTCTCCTACGTTCCCATCAGGCCGCGGGCCTTGGTCCGATGAGTGCTCTATCTGTTACGAGAACATGGTGGACACGGTCATCTACGCCTGTGGGCACATGTGTCTGTGCTACACTTGTGGCGTCAAACTCAAGAAGATGTCCAACGCCTGCTGTCCCATTTGTAGAAGACAGATCAAAGACATCATCAAGACCTACCGCAGCACGTAAAGGGACAACGGCAAACGGACGGACGGCCTCCCTTACAACAGCAAAATCCCAGAGTCAGGGAAAGAAATGTCAGTGAATATGAACTCTGGTACTTTGATTTGGTATTTTCATACAATTATTGCTGGTTGGTTACGCTCATGACCTTTTCCGAAGCCAGTACCACTTTGTTGGGAAGGTCTCTTTCACTTTAGAGTCGTTGTCACAGCCTCCCTGCGGAGGCGGCACTTGAAGTGGCAGGGGGTTCCACTAAAAACTTTATTCTTGCCAGAAGTGTTTGCTCTCTCCTGGGAACTTGGAACACTTTGAAAGAGAAAGGAAAAACTGAACCAATTCCAAAATTCTCTCATATGTTGAGCCATGTTGCAAGAATTAGGGACGAACGCCCATTTGCACCGAAGCAAATGAGTCTTTTTGGGGCTGAATGTCTCAATAATAGCTCTTTCAGAGGATGACTGAAGCTCTGAAATATGTTGTCAACCTGATGGATATTTCTGACTTAACCAGTCAATAAAAAAGCACAGCAGGTAATCAGCTCAGTATGGCACAACTTGTGTCTGTGTGTTACTGGGCATTGGAAATGAGAAGTCGGTTTGGCATTGTAATGATGAAGTGATGGATTTCTGTAATCGTCGTAGTGATTATCAGTGAGTGATGTATTTAGAGATGCAAAGCGGTGCTGAGTATATTAAGTAGGATTGTAACACCTCTTGTACTCATATAATCTAATGTTACCTTTATGGTAGTTCTATTGCAAACGTCAGTGGTTGCTATATTGTTGTGCTAGCTAGCTGCTTGCTCTGCAATGTGGTATGTTGCACTGAAATCAGAATCGTCCTCTCAGAAACGCCCCGTTACTGACAGAAAGGACAAAGACATTCATCTGTTTAAACAATCTACAGACCTGTGTCCAGCAATCTAAGCAGTATAGAATTCTTGAAAGGAAACAGGAAGTGGGAAAAAAAAACAGTAATTTGGATTCTCCTCAGGGCCAATGTTAATTTTTTTTTAAGATGTGAATATTTCCCCAAACTCTACCTAAAACCATGCCTAATACACTGTGAGCGCGCATCCCGAATTGACAAATCCTCAAAAATAGCTCCCATAACAACACATGAAGTCAAAGGATTGTTGCCATGGTATCAGAAGCCACCACGCATACAACACAGCCTCCTGCCTTAACACACAGAAGTTTCATTTGCTACATGCAGATGTATCACACTCTGTGTTTTCTGCCGTTTTCCCAAACCCCTGACAAATTACCAAATAACTAAGTTGTGTGGCACAAACTGCCACAAAACGTTCACTCAGAGGAGAAAAGCACACAAATTTAAAAGCTATTTTTGTAATATAAAACCATGACATTTCCAATATTTAACTTAAAATATATAAAATCCTTGTGACAGGACTTTCACCAGCAGCGGAGATCCTATACAGAAATCAGTTCCATTGAAGCTCATATTTTGAGTATTTGTATGATTCCTATCCCTTAATTCCAGTATGATATGTCCTGATACATCCCCTTCAAATTTCACCTGTAAATACTAAAACTCAGCAGTAAGCCATAGCTTATTACAAGATACCACTCAAAGCTGAGAGGCCATTTTTTTTTTTTTTTTTTAAATGACATCGTACTTCTTTTTTTTTTGATAATCTACCAATGGGGCTCAAACCTTTGCTGCTATGGTATTTGCCAGCTGTCCTTTCTGGGGCCAACACTGGCAGTAATGTTTCACACATCCCTCCTCCCACATTACAGTTTGATTACGCTACTGCTTGAAAGTGTTGATTCACATTTTGAATGTTAACTTATGTAATTAGAGAGATAAATGATTTTTATCAGTGTGTTTGAATTGAACAAAAAAACAAAAAAAAAAGTTTCGTTTGTGTTTTTTTTTTTCATTTCTTTTTTTTTTCTTTCTTTTAAGTTTGTTTGAGTTGCTAATCACGGTTTTAAGATTTGTTTTTTGTTTTTTTTTCTTGTTTATCCAAAACCATGAAACTCTAAATTTCCTCTTGTTTTCTAATAGTGAGAATATAGGGGGTTTCTTGTACCTTTCAGCAATAAGAGATATTGCAGTGCACAATCAAAACCTCATTGCTTTGCGGTGCAAGATATAAACTCTTGGTTTTATTACAATCCCTGAATTTCAGGTGTTCTTTTTTGTAATTTATCTTCTTGTGTGTAAGCCCATGTTAGGAAGCCCTACTACCCACTTCTGTATTTATAGCTCGTATGATTATATAGTCTGAAAGCCATCACTGTATGGTTATGATAAATGTCACTTTATAAAGCTGCTGATTGTAATCTTGTAAATGTTTAAGCCAGCGTTGCTCTCTGAGATTCAACCGTGGCATGTTTTTATTTTGTGCAGACACTCTGACCAAATGGAAAAATTTTTTTTTTTTTTTTTTAAATACATTGGATAAATGTAATTCCCTTGTGCAAAGCTCTGTATTTATTTTGGGGCTCTTTTTTAACATTTACATCCAGTAATTTTTGGACAACATCATTTGCTAAACACAAATCATAGTTCATACCAAGCTAAGTACCCATTTGGCTTTGGATGGAGGTTTTCATCTGTAAATTATTTTATGCACATCTTTTAATCAAGGCTGCTATGCCATTCATTTTTTGTTATCTTGCGTTTGCATCCAGAAAACTCCACAGGCTCCTTGAATGTCGCTGATCCTGTAATGTATTATTTATTTGTCCATCACAGATGTGTGGACTTATTCCTCTAAATCTGTTTTTCTTGTGTGTTTATGTGTGTGTGTGTGTTTGCTTTCTTCTTCATTTCATTGCCACTAAACTGTTGCGACTCCTCTGTGTCTGGCCAATCGCACAGCAGCAGCACATTTAGAGGTTCTTTCTGGAGATCTTAGTACTTTTTGTCATGCATGAGCTGTCTGTTCACCCAGCGTGAACATCGGGACCAACAGTAGACAAGCATCCGAGTGGAACACTGTTACAGTGTTCATGTAGACAAGAACCAGTGGATAGAAATATGATATAGAGCTCAGTTTGGCCGTTGTTGTGACACAGAAGCTGATCTACTCTGTAATCCTTTATTTTCTTTCTTTTTCATTTGAAACAACAAGTGATTGTTTGTGAGCTCTGTTCAGTGTGAGTCGGATGATTGTGGTTAATAAACTTTCCAGATGTGTTTGAGCAAAAGTTGTTTACCTCATAATAGAAATAACATTTGCACATTACACATGGCTGAACAAAATTCTCTTTCAGGGAAAGAGAATAAAATACTTATTTAAAAAAAAAAACACACACATTTTCTGGAATGTGAGAGACACATTTGCAGGTTGTGTATCTTAAAGCTGCATTAAATGATCTTTTCAGCTAACAAGCTGTAAACACAAGACTGACAAACTGTCACCTAATAAAGTTGTTATGGCTAACATGATAGCAAACAGCTAACAGATTATGGCTAGTTCATATTATAACAGGCTGAGATATAGTTTATGACTTAAAGAGATGGATTTTGAAAATATTGAGCATTCAACAGTGTTAAAATGAAAACATTAACATAGTATCCCTATATAAATGTTGCGGCAAACCAGCTACATACAGGTTTGTCACAATGAGGTTTGTCACTATGAGGGACACCTTTCAAATTATTTGATAACATAAAAATGTGGGTTGGTGCAGCTTCAACAGAAAGTTTTGTTTTTAAATCCTGACATCACCAACACAGCCTCTGCAGTGACTCACTGGAAATTGCCAGTCACACAAGTGGTCATTAGCCGCTCTCATACTTAACAAGATTCCAGCTGGAACAACAACTAATCAGTGCATCTTTAAATGGCCATCAATTTGAAGTTTCAATCACTGCGACAGGACAGAAAAAAACAAACCAGTATATACAGGTAGTTTCCATCATACCTCAGATGTAGTGAAGACCTGGATGGCAGCATCTCTGTCAAACGATCTTTGTCAGGGATGATCAACATGCAGACTGATAGAGCTCATCGGCTCTATGCAGCCGAGGTGTTGTGCGAGTCCCTGATTGAAAAATAGACATTTCAGTGCAAGTGTTGAGCAAAAGTAGCATTTCTTTTTCTGTAGAGCGTATTTTTCCTGCATATTCTACTACTTCACACAAACAAAGACATTTATACAAATACTGTTTGTGTACTATCCCTTATTTGGTCAACTGCTCTAGCTACCACATCTTTCCTTGCAGATTTTGCACTTCAGAACAGGTGAGACAAAAAAACATCTCTCAAGTCTTTTCATCTCTCTTCTTTTTGTCTTCTTCTTCTTTTTTAAGATTGGCATAATTTTAAAGTTAGTGGTTGTGATGCTTTTGTCAACATCAACAATCAACACTCAAGGTCCAATTAGTAACTTTTTTGGGGAAGATTTCAGTTTTTATCATAGTCTTCATCAGCAGGTGAAGTTTGCGTAGTTGTCATGGAGTTGCAAATGTTCAAGTTATTCTGAGCACTTGAGGACTTCACATCCATGTTGGCTTTCATGTTTCCATAGCAATAGTGAACTGTCGAGCTCAACTGAATAGAACAGAACATTGCAGAACAGTGTACAGGGCTCTCTATCTGTCTGATCACTTAGTATATATAGTATTGTGTAGTTGTATATTGTTAACTATAGCAATCACGTTAGGTTCTATGTATTTTCTTCTTTCCTAAATTGAGTTGCCGTGATGTTTGTGTACGCCAGCCGTGCCCTCTGAGGTGCGGATGAAACACAATGCTAAGTCATCTGGGGGCCCTGTTACATCATGTGCCACGGCCTCTGCCTCTCAACCACAGCTGCTGGGGGGCTTCACAGTGACAGGTAGGAGATCAGTGGAAATACTTGCACCCGACATAAAAACTCAAGTTGTAAATGTGCTCCTACTAAAAGGATTGCACTATATATTCATGAGGCACCTCTTCCAGATGTCTCTTCAATAGCAGATGGTAGCCATCTGCCTATCTGTGTCTGCAATAGACTGATTTACAACATCTCCAGATAAAAGAACTGAATGAGGAATATGAATAAGATGAGTAATAATCTCATGAAAAGAATAATCCAGACAAGTGTATATAATACTTATCACTGTTCAGCCGAGCAGTCATAACTGTGTGAGAGATCATCATCCTTCAGTGTTAACATCCAATATTATTAGTTATGCTGTATAAAATAAGTAAAAGGGCCAATCATAATAGAATTTCATTTCAAGACTTAGTGTCACTGTACATATTGAGTTTGTAATGTGCAGGTCTATTCATATGAAAATGTCGGCCATGTCAACACTGATGCTGTCTGTTAGGGGGCTGGTGACCGGTTCAAGACAGCCATCTAGTGGAGATGTACTGTTATGGTCCACTGCGTCCACGTACAGCACTGTGAAGAATTTCTTTCTATTTACCCATTTGACACAATACAAAAACTAACAAAAAATGCTGTAATCTTATTAATTTCCAAGAAGTTTCTATCTATGTAATTTGGTGCTAATTATAAAAAATAAAAACAGTTTTCAATTGGTAGATTTCCAATGAATTAATTCCAGAATTAAGTTACTAATTAAAAATGTTTACTCAGGTTTAAATGGAGCGGTGCTTAAAACAAAATTACTTCTTCATTAAAAATTAGCATCAAATTACATTGGTCTTTGTGGGAAACTTTGTGGAACATTATCATGAAATGATGGACCCGTGAAAAGGTGTTGTTATGGAACTCTGAACCGCATCCTACTGTCTTTATTTGCAGACACAGTTTGCTCAGTTATAAACACACATTAAATGAGATCAAACACCATATTTGAAGAGAAAAAGGGGTCACAATCATTTTCCCCAGTATATAACAACCTATTATCATGTGACCAAAGTTTTATAATGTATTTAGGTCATGTGATGATTGATCTCATAATCATCTGCTAAGAAAGAAAAAGTTAGTAAGTCACCTTGACTGAGATGTTTTTTGTTACTGAAGTTGAATACTCAACTGTAATTTCCTGACTTTAAATGTTTAGTTTTTACAACATCCAGCTGATTAAAGCTGCACTTAGCCATATTTTTATATCAACATTGGGTAAAATGACAAATGACAATAACACAGAGAACATTATCACCTCTGTAGTTCCCCCCAACTTTATGAGACATTTTACCTTGTTTTAGCACATTGTTTTAGGGCCTCAAACTTCACCGTTTAGCTTCTGTCGCAACATCTCATCGACCTTGTTTCCAGCACCAGACAACGGTTTTCAGCAAAACTCTAATAAACCTACTGTACTCGACCTGCTCAGCACCAAACAACAGACACAGTTAGAAACTAGAACATTTATCAGCTAAAGAACTAGTTCTACGTTCACAGGAGTTTGTGGAGACAGTGCTAAGCTAATTAACTAACTAGCTAGGAGAGTGTTAGCATGTTAATAGTGCTTTAAATAGTGAGAATTTAAAAAATGCAACACATATAGTTGTTTAGCTTGTTAAATTGTGAAATAGCTTACAGTTAGCTGTTATCAAATATGCAGAGAGGGGACTGGGAACTTTTTATAAAATGTTTTTTCTTATTTCCATATTTCAGATAGCTGTCTCAGAAAAGCATGAATGATAGCCTGACCTGCTGAAAACCCCCTGAAAAGCAACATTCTCCTTTAAGACGTGAAGATTTGTGGTGCTTCTTTAGTACAGAGGTGTAAGCATATATTTCACACAACTTCAGACACAAGTGATAAATCTCTCCACACACGTTTGGATACAGGAGAGCAAAAATTCTTGTCTCTCCTCTTTAGTGGGGAACTGGGGCTCCGAGAGCTCGTTCGTCTTCATTCATCGCCCTCAACCTCCTCACACTTTTCTCCCATAACTCATGCCTTGCTATATATAACCAGCTGCATTGTTCTGCTCCTCCACATCTAAACTCACTTTATCTGGCCCGCACAATAAGGCGAATAAAGATAAATGTCTCAATCTGTAATATTACTGTCACGTAATATCTAGATATATCACAAGCAGGAAGGGGGGTTTGTTGCTCTTTATCTGCGGCAGCTCATGTGACTGGATGTGAGAAACAAATGCAAAAGGAGCCGTTGTAAAACAACAAAGATAATACATTTAATATTGTTTCTCTTTTGGGCAATGGGAGATACAATGTAAACATGTACAAGATACAAAAAAAGGAACAAGACTTGTCAAAATGAGACGGTAGATAAGAAAATGCCCTGTTTTCAAAAGGAATGCACATGTGCAGAACGTCTCCAATCAGAAAGGAATTTGGACTCCATTTTCTTTCATTTTACCTCGTGCTAGTGCACTCGTGTACAGTATGATGGTGTTTTGAGCAGATCAGTGTGTGGCCTTGTCATTGTGTCTGATTTGATGGCCAGATGAGTCATCATTGGATGATTCGCTGACATTTACAGTTGTATAAAGCCTCCTTAGCCTTCTCATGGCATATCCTTTGAAAACAAGGAGTTTGCAAGAGTCAAACACAATTTGCATAACAACAATGGTAATAAGAAACAGAAAGAATCCGGAAAATAAAAGAATAGCACCTCCTTTGGTCCAACTCAAGGCCTGTAGTTGTTATTGTGTTTGTTAGTGTGGTTGACGTGCTGGTAACGGACTGCTGTTTATCAGAACTTACAGATCAAGAGCTTGATGGCATCGGGCCTCCAAGTTTTTTTTTGGCACACTGCTTTCCACAGCAGAATGGTGACAAATTCTATTCTATGAATTCAACATCGAGGCTAAAAACAGGCTCCACCTTCCCATGAATCTACCTCAGCTGTCACTAAGCATCAATCACTTCTGACAGCTTGCCTCCACCACAAAAATATGGCTGAGCTCCGACCGGCACCAGAGGCTCCCATGCAGGATAGCAGCAGCCGCAGTGTTCCTGATTAGGAAGCTGTTAGCACTGGAATATCGTCTGACTGGCTGAGGTTAATTAAGACACACTGTTGTGCTAATTAGAAACGGGGATTCAAACAGAGACAAAGAAAAGTACCACAGAGACACAGCGGCGTGTCTCATTCCTCGACACAGCCTCTTCTCTGGAGCTCGGAGACAGCTCCTGCTGATGCCTGCTGGCGCGTCAAACAACTGCAATTCTGTGAGGAAGTTTTCAGAGTGACATAAATAATCAGCGTTCCCTTATTCACAGGCCTGGAGTTTTTTTTTTGTTTTTGTTTTACCCCAACTGTTTGAGAAAAGCCCTGCAGCTTTGCTTGTTCTTTTCTTTCTTCTCTTGCACGCAAACAAAAACTAGATAATTAAAAAACCTACAAAATCATCCCCCTAAATACCTCCCACCAGCTCCCACACACTTACTAAAACTTTCCTGTCAAACCTACCCCTCCCTCTATCAAACAACTGCTTTTATTAACTCAGCAATCACTTCATTCTAAAGCTGGGTGCTGTTGACTGTTTTCTATTTCTTTCCATTATGAATTAAACCTTGTTTCATTAGATGTGAAGAAACATCTAAAATCCTTTGTTGCACTTTTACAACATTCAATTATTTTCTCAACAAAAACACAAAGGAATAAGGCAAAGAAATCCACCATTTGAAGCCATTTTCTTTTTTTTTTATCCTACTGCAAAAAACTTTTTCCAACACCCAGCTCAACTCTCACATCCTCAGGGCTACATAAGATCTGAAGACACTGACAGTAAAAAAAAAAAAGAAGCTAAAACCAGACATAGGATCAGTTCTAAAGTTTTTTCTATGGACGGACAGCGAGGCCGAGAGAAGCTGATGTAGTGTGATTTGTCTCTCATTGACTTGCAGTTTCTTGCGAAGCAGCTTCAAAAACTTCAAGCTCTGCAATTAAAACATTGTTTGGAGAAATGAGGTTTCACAGCCGAGGTTTAGAAGCTGAGAGCTCATTAGGTACAAGGTTTTTTTTTTTACAAAGGTCGGCAAAGAAGTTTGATAAAAATGGGCTCCCTGTTGGAGGGAATTATTTTTCAGGTTTCAGATTGGAAGCAGCGCCCACTAGTCTTTCATCTCCCTCCTATCAACGCGGAGCTCCTCTCACCTCGCTCTCACCTCGTCTCCTAGAATCTACTATTTGATCCATCTTCTGTCTCCCTGCATCCTGCTCTCCCAAATCTCCTCCATGACCTCTAACTTCACTTCTCCTGAGCACACCTGCAAACGGTCCATCTCGTCATGCAAAAACACACCAACACACACATATGCAAACATGCCCCCCC
>NW_019525473.1:271718-305190 GCF_002814215.2 Seriola lalandi dorsalis | reverse complement strand
CCCAAACCAAAACCCTCCTAGGTACCTCAGTCACTTCACTGGGAATAGACTGCTAGGCTGTGTCGAGGAAGGAGAGAGATGGATATATGTGGTGAGGGGCAGAGAGAAAGAACCGGAGAGCAGAAAGGAAGAGTAGCCAAGAGGAAAATGCTATGGCAGCAGCTAGTGTCTGGGAGTACAGAGCTTAAGGTGCTTCACGCCTGAGAGGTGCTGTCCATTTGTAAAAATAAAAAGAGAGCGAGGAATAACACAGGGTGTCGGCGTAGCGGAGCTGTCTCATCCGGCTGACCTCAGGGAATATATTGGGAAACTCATATATTTCCTCTGGCATGAACGATTCCTCGTCATCGTGAGTGTGTGTTGGCATGTGTAAAAAATAATACCTCCGCCAATTCCATTTCCACTCTGCTGTGTGGATGCACGCACGCAGGTTTAACAGCAGTGTAGCTGAGACAGGCTGAAACGGTAGGCCATGACTGAAATAGGAAATATATTATTATAAATAATATATGATTTTGGGAAATGTGTTTATTCGTTTTGTTGTCGAGAGTTACTTGAGAAGATTGATACCACACTCACGTCAGTATGGAAAATATGAAGCTACGGTCAGGAGATGTTTAGCTAAGTTTAGAATAAACTTTATGCTAAGCTAACGGGGTGGAAACAGCTAGCCTGGCTCTGTCCAAAGTGTAAAAGAATCTGTTCACTAATGAACACATTACATTGTGTTTGTTTAATCTGTACAAAACCTGTTAAAATGACATGTTGTGGTTTGACATGGAGTTATCTGTGGGACTATTTCTCAACAAACTGCAGTGACGTCTGGAGTCTTTCCATCAACTCCCCGTCAAACCACAACTTGTTGTTAATAAGTGAGCTTTTAGAGATGTGTTGCTAGGCAGATCTTTTAGACTTCGACAGCACCAGGCTAGCTGTTTACCCCTGCTTCTATTCTTAATGCTAAGGTAAGCCACCTTTCTCTGGGCATTAGTTCCATATTAACCAGAAGATCATTAATACTTTGTGCCAAATAGGTTTCTCAACAAAAATGTTCAATTTAGTGGTTTAAAATTCTAAAAAATTTACATCTACTCCATCTCCTTCATTAAATATTCAGAAATATTTTCCACATCAAACATTGAACTGTTTAATTCTCAGCAAAAAATCGAATAAAGTCATTTCCCAGAATACTGAACTATTCTTTTAAGGTGGAGTTTAACTACAAACTATCCAAACCAAAGGATCTATGGATACAAGCCCCATGACGAGACAGGGAACTATTGGCCTGCACACACAGGAACTCTTTAGCACAATGACGTATTCATCTGTAGCACATCGATAAGGCCTGCAGGGGCTCAGCAAAGAGAAAAATAAAGGTTTTTCTATTTTTGGCGTACATCCTGGAAGTTGATGGATTGAACTGAAATGGCCTGAAGGAGTGTTCATCTCCCCGGTCTCTTGTTTACCACTGAGACTCTCTCGTCGGTTCCAAATGTCACCTTTGCGTGGTGATTGGTGAGGAAAAGTCTGACTTGGTTTGACAAGGGTGGGGTAAATGTCAAGAGAGGCATCCACGTAGGTAGAGAGTGGGCACACTCCGGAGGGAGAAACAAAACAAAAAAAAATGAAGAGGAAAACTATGACACAAAAACAAGAAACTATCAAAATTCCATTCAGGCACGAACGTGACGGCTCAGAGCAGGGGCCGCTGAGGCCTCCGATGATGGGCCCACGACTCTCTATCTGTGGAGAAGACCCCAGATGGCTGTAATGTCAATACAGAATGGGTCAGTAGGTTTCTGCCATGCCATTCACAAGTCGCTGTCCACTGCTGCTCCGAGGAAGGAGGAGCAGAGATTCTCATGTTAGTTATTATAAAAGTCTATCACGTCAGGAGATAATGAGGTGTCACATAACGACGTTTTGGTCCAATGAGTTTTCTGATGCTTTTAGAGCTTTACACATCTGCTCTTTTGGACAGACTTAAATTTGACTTTAAAAGATGGTAAAAGCTCATGACTGGCAGTTTGACAGGGAATATCTACTCCCAACAGATGTAATGGCATTGTTCATGTTTTTCCAAACCTGTGATATTTTTCCTCTTGTTGAAACATGATGCATTTTTTTTTTATCTATTGCACATTTCCTCGCAGGTACATTTCAGAATTTGACAAAATGGGGCAGACAGAGGAAATAAGAAACAAAAGTACAAGCGAGAATAAAGATAGATGCTACACAGCTAAATATATGTTCAACACAGAACGATTCCCTTGCAAGTAAATTCAGCTCAATCAAACAAAGCGATATGCAATAATAATATGTGCTGGAGCAAAATGTTAAAAGTGATTCAACACATTTACATAATGCCTTCGTCTAGATGAGGAGGGGGCTTTTTGCCTCACAGCAAATATCGACGGCCTAATTCGTTATTTTAATATTTATAGGTCGTTAATTTTCATATATTAAAATGAATGCAAATACCTCACAATCTCGACTAAATGATGATATTTTCTAATTTTTCTTGACTGCTGAGTCTGAATTTTACATATTATTAGTGACACTGATGTCCAATTTTTTTTAACAAAAATAATCTGTATAAAACTATACAGTAATATTTTGAAGGGGTGATAAGGTGATTGTCAAACTGTGATAAGATAGAAAACTGTTCATAATAAATACACTTAAAATCAGGCATTATGTAAAGCACAATAAAGATGAAGGAAGTGCCCATGATTTGCGAAAGTTGCAGCACACAGCATAGAGAAAAAAAAGGGAACTTCAAAAAAATAAATTACTGCCTAATACAAAGCACGTGCTACAAAAATATTTTTAGCTGCACTGAGATAAAAAAAAGAGAAAATGTAATTTCTGTACAGTTTTTGGGGAGACTCACTGACCGGCAGTGCATTTCTTATTGCACTGAGGTAGGCTGGCCTATAAATAAGCTTTGTGGATGGGATAAAAATCACATTGTAGTACCTTTGACCTCCCACAAGAGGCCGCTATTTCTCCAATTCTACTCAAAGAGACTTTCGAAATGTTCACTATCATGCAGAGAACTCATCTCAAGAGTCTCAGCCTCTCATTTGAAGTGAGGAAAAAAAAGAATAGCGACATTAAATAATTACAAAAACTTATTCAATAAATAATATGCTGAGGATTTACTGCATCTTTACATTAATGCACCATAAAACCAATTTTAAAGTGCACTAATTCACAAAACAGAACCACTTCGTTCCTCATTATTGTCACCGTGTGATCACAAACTAACAGATTAACAAACAAAAACAAAAAAATATGATTTTGCTAAAATAGATAACTGCGATCTAGCAGGTACTGCACTTTGTTTAATAATATGATACTGTCCAGCAGAAACATAATCAAAAGTTAGTGTTCAGCCTAATGATGACAGCTTACACTGTTCGTTAGAAAATGTATTTCAGCAGTCTTGAACATCAGCCATTTGAATTTTTAAAGTTTTTAAAGTTTTCAAATTTTCAGACTTAACTCCTGCATGTGGGGAGAATTATTTCTAACTTGATATACTTGATTTAGTTGGAGTTTGCAGTTTTATTTATATGATATTATATTAAGTGATATGAAACCCAACAAATTTATTGGATGTGAAAAAATACCTTAACTTTGAAACAAGATAATAAACGATTTTGTCAATTTAATGTCAAAACCAATACTGCACAGCAATATCTAGTATTACAATTTACTTGTTTCAGTGGATCAATACTGATAGGAATACTGATCAATACTGATTTTACAGTTCAGAAACCATGTTTTACCATGATTTTTTGCAATTTGATGAATACACTAAATTATCTGTACCATAAATAAATAGTTAAGTAAAAAAGAAACAGCCAATGAAATGATATTTCTCTTTGGTTTGATCACATTTTGGGCCAAATGCTATGCAAATATGTCCCTGGGATTCAATTATTTCACCGCATTTCCAGTATTTATTTAATACAACTCCACAACAGCGGTATTATTATATGAATACAAAACAAAATATATACAAAATCAATTGTTCCTGGAGCTAAAAACTCTACAGTAAACCTAAATCATTGTAAACTAATTGTTTTCATCTTTTGAGGGTATTAGCTACCCAGATATGAGGTGGTTTTGTTCTGGAGATTACAAGTTGTTCCTTTGACTTTGCAGGAAACTGTTATACTGTTATTTTCAAGTTTCACAGGTTTTTTTTTTATACATTTGTTGTCCCAGATAGTAATATCTGGGATTAAAAACATGAATATTAACATATTTTTGTGGGCTGAAGATCTATGAGAAAACTATGCCAATCTATCAGACTGGAGCACCCACTGCCGGTGTCAGATAGTACACGACATGAGGCAGGAGCTTTGACACTTCCATTTCTAGGCTGTTGGTGGAAAACAGATGTCACAAGAAAGCAGAAATAATTCTCTAAGGAAGATTTGAATCAAAACAAGACATTATAACATGAACAACAACAACGAAACTAAGTAAAAATACTGATAATGAGACTTAGTGTTTAGTTTGCTTGATCACTTGTGGCTTAAAATGAATAAATTCTCTGGTGAATTGAGTTCCTTAAATCTCTGTATTTTTCTTTCTTTAATCTGTGTATTGGACCAATTAGAGCACTCTAGACTGAAACGTTGCACTCTGTTTGCACTCTGTAGTGTAGCTCTTAATTGGTCATGGAAATATTCTTGGTGGTGTTCGTAGGCCTATGGCACTCTTAAGAGATTTGGTTGATTTAATGTTTTGCCATCCACCATTTAGGACCTCCATTTAGGTGATCAAATACAAAAGGCACTTATTGGCCATCATAGTAAGTGATGGGCAGGAATAAGCATAGCCATTACCCTGCTCAACTTCTGTATTACATGATGCAAACCTCTTTAAGAGGTTATCACTCCCATTCACACCAATTTATATCTCAAAGACACACCTCCTCAAATTTCCTCCCTCAAGGGTGACCAATCCCATATTTCTGTCTCTCATCCAGCCAAAATATCTAAAATCTTTACACTCCTCTTTGTATACATTTTAGTAAACCAGCACTAAAAGTGTCCTTCCTTATCAGATTAAAACATCTTTCTTTTTACACACAGTCTTTTCATAAATGTACATTTTCAAGGGCATATTGCTTACAGGAGATTGCGGTTAACATTCTTGAGGAGTGATGCCACCCACATCCTTGGAGACATCAAAAGAGGGAGGCGGGATGAAGGGTGTGGGAAGGACATGGGGTTGGCTCTACTTTTTCCGTTCTAAGTAGTTGGAGGGGACCCAGCCCTTGCGGGGAAGCAGGCTGTCCTGCACCTGGCAGTACCACCATCCATTTGGGTTTCTCTCCAACACCTCCAAACAGGTGCCTTCGGTGAAACCCATAGTCTCCTCATCACCGCGATAGTCAGCGATGGACACGTACACATCCCTGCCAAGGTTGCTGTGGATCAGTTGGCTCTTCTCTATGGGCTTGGGCCGGACTGTGGACACTGGGATGCCATTGCGTTGGTTAACCCTGCTAAGGGTGTCCTGGACGTTGCTTGTGCTGAATGCGCTCCCTGAGGACCCAAGGCTGGAGCGTTCGGCAGGCCTCGTCTGACTTTCGACAACTACATGTGGCCGCACGGTGCTGAAGGAGGCATTTCGGCGGACACCAAGAGTGGCAGAACCAGAACCGTAGTGATCACTCCTACCAAGTGAGTCATTTCGCCTTAGAGACCCTGTCATGTAGTGCGAATCCTTTGCCGGTTGTGTTGTGGTCACAAATACAGACTGAGGCCTCACTGCCACTTGGCGTACTCCGTTCCTCATCCGTACGCCTCCGTTAACCATCCCGGACGGCTTTGAAAAGCCACCGGGGGGCTTAGAAGGAATCGGTGGGGTGTTCCTTCTCAGACCTTGATGCTGCTGAGTCAGACCCTGAATGTTGATATTATTGAGGGCCAAAACATGCTGCTCGTTTTTCTCAAGGCTGTTGGACTTACTACCGCCACTCCCATGTCCATCTGAGTCTAACCCACCAGCATCACCCACTTGTCTGACAGGTTCCAGGTAGTACGAAGGAGCCCAGCCCTCCTCTGAGCCCCAACGGATGTACCACCATCCGCTCCCCTGCTTCTCCAGAACCTCGACTTCCACTCCGGCTGGGAAGTTGAGCTCAGAGTCCTGGACCTTCTTGTAGGCATCCAGGGAGCGGTAGAGACTGGGTCCTTCCACGTCTGAGTCACCACGGCTCCCTTTAGAGTACACAGAGGAGAGATCTGAGGTGCTGCGTGAACACATTGAGTCCTCTGAAGAGATTACAGAAGCTGTTTCCGAGTCGTCCCCACGAGAAGCTTTGATGCTATGTCGAAACTGACTTGTAGGCCTCAGCTGCCGTCTCAAAGAACTGATGTCCATTCTCTCAGGACTCTGGGGCTCTGATTTGGTCAGGAGTGGTTTAGGTCTGACAGAAGGCTTGGGCCTGGTGGATGGGCTTTGACCTATTCTCTGCTCCACATCCCGGGTGAAGGCAGTGCCTTTCTTGGGCCCTCTGCTCAATTCATCTGATGAAGAGAGGGGGCTGTTGTCCTGGGACCTGAGGCTGATATCTATGTGTCTGCCCAGGGTTTGACTTCTCCGATTCATCTCCGGTGTCATGGTCTTCATGGGCCTTCCGGCTAAAGGTGAGGATCCAGAGGGTTTTCGTGGGACTGTGGAGGAGTGGTAACTCTTTGGGGAGTTGGGCTCACTGGAACCTTTGGCTGAGGTTCCTTCAACGCCACTGCTCGGCCTGAAGCCATCATTCTCGTAAATACACTCTTCTTTAGCAACCTCCTCTACAGACCTGAAGGAGGCTCTTCTATGAGTGAACACAGGAGACGCCTTACAGACAGGAGGGGAGGCCTTGCAGGAAGGAGGGGAACTACGGTACTTGTCGCTGACCACGCTGCTGATTTTCACATCAAGGGAGCGGTCATCCTTCAAAGAATCTGTGTCAGACTCACCTTCGCATCCGATTGCAGGAATATCATATTCAGGTTCCTCGTACACAGGCCTTTTAGGTGGCTCTGAGGCTTTGGAGGCAGAGTTAGAGGGAGGGGGAGCCTCCTCAGAGTCTTGTTTTTTGACAGGCGGAGCTGGCGGCGGGACTTTGGGCCGGGTCAGGGTGCTGGTTCGACGGCTGAGGTTGGGTTTCTTGCGTTTGTCGATGTAGGAGCAGGGGGCCCATCCCTCCATCTCTCCAATCTGCACGTACCACCAGCCTCCAGGGTTCTTTTCTATCACCTGCACAACAAGGGAAATAAAGCTTTTTAAAGAATATTTTTATTCTAATGATTAGGGTTAGGACAAGGACAAGTGCAAGGGGTTACCATTATGGGTTAGATGATTAGATGAAGCTGAATGAACTGGAACCCTGGCTTACAGCACTATATCACAAAATGAACACTGACTATTATATAACATTAAAGACTTCTTTCACAAGAATGAATGAATGGCAAGGGATCATACATTGTCTAGAAGTGACAGCTCAACATAACTTGACAAAAAAATACAATGAAGGAATCTATGTTGTTATCTTCACCTGAGTCTCTGCAGAGTGAATACTGTCTACATCATCATGTTCAAACACAAATCTCAAGGTCGTATCTCTATTGCCTCAGCTTTCCTGTCTATCAGGGGAGCACTCAGCAGACATACATATTCAATGAGGCCTGACTGTCTCATCTCACTGACAACAATGTAGATCTGGCCTCTTACATCAGCCTTTTGTCCTCCACGGAAACTGATGCCATCAGAGATTGAGGACTGGAAATCTGCTATAGTGTAATACTCTGCTTCCACAGCAGGGGGCTCTGGTGGCTTAGGTAACTGGAATCCCTGTACAGAAAGGGGGGGTATGAACAGCTGACATCATATTTAGACATCATTATATTGTATCTTTAGAATCAGTCTAACTAAAGATACAAAGACACATACACAATAAGGATGACAATCAATTATTTCAAGATATGAGTTATGACTGCACATGATAATAATAAGATATTGTGTTGAATATATAAGTATGAACAGTATGAGAATCAGATGATCAAAGACAAGCTGAATTAGTACTTGTAACCGTGTCGTTTTGTCCTTTAATGGTTGCTATACTAACTGTTGCAGTAACCTGGGAGCTAATTATTAAACTTTTCTTTTATTTTGTTCTTATTTACTGTATGTATACTTGCTTTGAAAAACTTTTCCATCTAGAACCAGTGCTTGTTAATGCACAATGATCATGGGTACTTCTGTGATGCTTAGAGGTTTCTGTTGAAAATAAAATAATATTAAAGAATGCCCTCATGGGTATTTTTAGGAAGAAGTAGCTTATTAAATGTCTTACCAAGTTGGTGTCTCTCCTTGGGGGAGGTTTTTGTCTCAGATTTGGAGACCCTGATAAACAAAATGAAATTGTTACTGCGATGTAATCATCCTTTAAAGACTACGCTCGGAAACGCAAACAAATCGTACATTCTTATTATGTGAGTGAAAAGGAAATCCACACACCAAACGTTTTGAAATCCCATGTTAAATGGCATCACGGGTTAGTGTGACAAGTTTCTGTTATTACATCACCACCACCACGACCATTAGATACACCAGCAATGTAGCTTACCTACAGCATCGAAGCCTACACAAATGGGAAATAACAACTCTTAATGCCTCATAAAAATCCTCCTCCCCTTAGCTACAGTGCATTTACTGCTTTATTCAACCATACGAAAAGCTCCATTGTCTCCTAACACACCACAAATACTCACCAATTTCCACTCTATGTGGTGCCACTCTAGCAACAGCTGGGGACCCGGGCTCGCCTCTTCCTTTATTTTCATTTAGTGCAGCACTTGCTGCTATTCCTAGACATGGGCTGTTGGTGTCACGTCCTGCGCTCAGCCTCCTGCCTGTCTCAGCGTTGATTTCAGAGCTGTAAGGCATGGGCAGGCTGATCTCGCTCTTAGAGATGTGGCGCTCCGGTGTGGTGCTACCTTCTCCGTCCGTCTGAATGTCCTTCTCGCTGACTGATTTCTTTTGCAGTAGGTTGCTGATTTCCATGATGTTGCCGATGATCTCCACAGGGCCTGTCAGGGTCTTCTTGCGGGGGGAAAAATCCTCTTTCACCTTTTTCAAGTATGAGGCAGGGGCCCAGCCCTCTTTTCCTAAATATCTGGAATGCACAAAGAAGGAAGCATTAATATTGTAATTTGCTGAATTCTTCCCTGTTTATACTATTTAAAGAGACATTGTACCAATTTTACATATATACCCCCTTTTACACCACAATAGCAGGTATAAGCAGGTTTTTTGAATGCGGGTAAATCCGCTTTTACACTGCCTGCTGAGTTGGCCTGAGAGGACACACACACACACACACACACACACACACACACACACACACACACACACACACACAAACACAAACACACAAGCACAAACACACAAGCACAGGGAGCAGTGTCATGACGTTCAGTTCCAGAGCGCACATTCAAACGATGGAGGAAGCGTGAGCAGCTAGCTGCTGTCCAGACTGGTAAAATGGATCTGTAGGGTCTCATCCCCAGGTTGGTGCTACTGTCAGTGTTGGAGCCTCTGTGTCAGACACTTTGGTCTGTGATTGTGTGTTTTTAAACTTATTTCAGAGCTGCAGCTCACTCTTCCATCCCCGAGCACAGTGTAGCTACAGTGTTTCTGGTTTAACAGCACTGTCCTGGACAGGTGTGTTTAAAGTGTGTGTGTGCTCTGAAAGATGTCACAGCATGGAAAGGGATGGAAATTAGCGTGTTCACTCGGGTGTTGTGTTTACATCACTGCTGATCAGAGCTGGAGCCCAAGCCAGATTTGACCCTGTTGTGTATGCTGATTGTACCCTTTTCCATTGCTGACAAAAGCCAGATGTTAGCGGGTCTTAGGGGTTTTTTTGACCAGTGGATGAGGATATAGTCAGTTTGTGCCTCCTGGATACGCC
Source organism: Seriola lalandi dorsalis (assembly GCF_002814215.2). Taxonomy (NCBI): domain Eukaryota; kingdom Metazoa; phylum Chordata; class Actinopteri; order Carangiformes; family Carangidae; genus Seriola; species Seriola lalandi. The sequence goes on along the minus strand of NW_019525473.1, from coordinate 295,199 downwards.
ATTGGGATTATTTTAGGTTGGAGTTTTAGAAAACCGAAATTATAATCTGGATGCACGTAGTTTGAAGGCTGGCATGGGCATTTTAAAACCAAATCAAACCAAATGATGCTATTGGTTGCGTTAAGGGAAATGTAGTAAAATGCTAGAAATCAGGATATCTCGGCCTTTGTTGCATGACTTTCACCATTCTGATTTTTAATCTGTCTTTTGTGAGTCCCTCAAGTGGAATCTGGAATATCCCTTTAAGAGTACACCCCTGAATTTGGTGGAACCATAATCTATATCTCAAACAAACAAACAACCAAAAATGTGTTCATTCTTTTGCATGAAAGTCTATAATAAAATAAACCCAGTAAGATCCCGTGTTTGGAAAAAAAAAAAACTGCTATTCAAATTCTAGTGAAGTAGAGGTAGCCAGAGGCAAGTAAACACACTGCATAATATATGCAAAGAGACACTGCCTCCCCACATTTCAACATTCATTGTTATGCTAAATGAGTCATTTTAGAGTGCTTTGTGAAACAATAAGTAATGTTCCAAATGCAACTCTGAGTCATTTGCCTCTAGGTGATCCATTTTCTGTTCAAAAGAGATGTGATAACTCCAGGGCTCCAACTGCAACCACAAGGAGTCCCCATAACTAAAAATGCCCCATGCTTGGACTTCGCTTAACAAAAAAAGTCCATTGAGAGCAGCATGACTCAGAAGTACATCTGGAGGATTAGTTCTTGTTGGGCAACATGCTCCGAAATGATTGGTTGTTCATTGCGGTAAAGGGGCTAGAGAGTGAACAAGCTCTTTGTGTATAAATATTGGCAACATACCTCAAATATCACACCGGCATAAACACCTCTAACAGGAACTCCGATGTACTCTTGTGTATGTATGTATGTATGTATGTACTCATATACATAAGAGTGCACGCTCTTAATGTGTATTTGCGTGTGTATGTGAGATGCCACGAGGCAGCATGTGATAGCAATCAGCTGTGCAGTGGAGCTCCACTCTTATGCTCCCAGGGATACAAGGAAACAAACAACTGACAGGAAATACACACTGGCTGGGTAAACAACACACACATGTGCAAACACACATAGAGTCGCACACATACACATCAGTAGTGCCAGGCAGCTGATCTGTGGAGCGCGCCATATGTTAATGGTTTCTTCTCAATACCATTAAGCAAATGAGAGCTGCAGGAAACCGCTGGATTAATCACAGCACTAAGCAATGACTCCTACGAACAATGTCAGCGCTCTCTGAGGACTCGCTCGCTTTGAAATTGGATGAAATTAGACGGATTCCATTCAGTGGCCATGTGGACTCGGGGGTTGATGCTCATGGCGGTTTCTGTCACCTGATGCACCTGTTTATTCATCGGCGTCTACTCACCTGATGTACCACCAGCCCTCCAGGTTCTTTTGGATGACCTCCACGGTGACCCCTTTCTCGAAGCTGACTTCGTCCTTCCCCTGACTGGTGTACGGCTGTATCGTCACATATTTCTCTTCTGGAGATCAAGAGGGGTAAAGGAAGGAGAAGAAGAAGACAAAGTGAGTGAAAATTTGTCTCAGATTGTTAGGTTAACCCGTTGCATAGTTTGTATTGTCCCAGAAAGCCTCATGGGAGTGTGACCTACTTAAAATACTATTTCCATACCAACACAAACACAACCCCCTCCTCCTTGTCCTACACAATAATATCAAACAGCTCCTTCTCAACCTCTCCCCCTTCGCTGCTTGTTTTTTTTATCCATGCAAGGCCTCATTCAAGCTGTTTGGACCCTGATGCAGCATTTGTCTCTCCAGAGGGAGATTCCTCTTCTAACAGCAGGCCTACATCAGGGCCTCCCTCGAGGAGATAAGATATTTGGACCGAGATCTCCCCTCTCAGATCCCTATCTGACCGCCACTCCTCTCTCACGCTCTGCTAGGCTTCCAAGACCCTGTAGGGAAAGGAAATCCTACAATGGGCTTAGTCGGGAGCAGGAGGTTAGGGGATTAACAGACACCAAGGCAAAAGAAGACAGCAGAGAAGGGGATGAAAGATTGGTCATTGGATCAGACCCAGGCTTTCCAGCAGCGGAGGAGATGATCAGTGGACAGTACATTGGCTTATTTCATTGGATAATGAATTGGTTTGGTGTGCAGTAGAGGAAAAATCATCTACATGACTTTTGTGGCAGAAAATGTGACAGAAGGGAGGAAGAAACTGTTATAGGATGAGATTTAAAGATATATAGAATAAATGGGACCTGAGTTAGAGAGGAGAGAATGTGACCTTAGATGGCTGAGGGGAATAAGATGTGAAAGGCAGGAATGATATCTCAGAGGTATGTGTGCATGTGTTTATTCATGTGGATGCATGCTTTCAATAGGTGGGGTATAGTCCAGACGGCGGGGATTGAAGTTCCCCTTCTGCCCGTCATCTCAGAGCAGCTGAGGTCAGTAATGTGGAGCAGAGTGGGATGTCTGGCATTGAACCTGGGCTCGCCAAGCATGTTGTGTGTTGAGGTGTGTGTGTGTGTGTGTGTGTGTGTGTGTTGAGGTTGGGGTGAGTACTTGCAGATGGACAGGGAATAACAAATAGGATGGCTTACAAAGGAATCTGGAACATCTACCTAACTGTGTGCGCTTGTTGTACATTATCATGTTGTTGCTTTAAATTCCCTGCGGAGCCCAATGAAAAAAAAAAAGAAAGATTAAATTAACCACATCCATTAATCACATCTGTGCGCGCGAGTCTTTCGTGGGCTGTACACGTGCCTCAGGGTCCATCTCTGTCTGTGTGTGTTGGCGCCAGTGTCACACCGCGGGGACAGAACAGTGAGTTGAGTGTGCAGTCAGCGAGACTCTATAAATCAGATTAGGGACCTGCTGTAAATGATAGCGCTCCGTGAAAGCACACTGCCCTCAGCAGGGTGGGAGGGGAGGGATGGTTCCTATTGAACCTCGGAGCCCGAGACACCACCCCTGCCGAGAACACGATGAGGTCACACTGTTGTCAGTAGCCAATCTCCACTTCCAGAGAGGTCGAGACACCCTGACCTGGCTTTGTGTCAGAGCAGCAAGAGGAAAAGTTGAGTAATTTAATTTGAGCTCCAAATGTGCCCTTGTTTTATTGTCTAGATATTGGGATCATGTCCTTGTCGTCTTTATGAAGCGGCACCTAAAAGGCGAAGAAATCTGTCACCAAACAGGCTGCATAGAATACGGCGGCTTTCTTCCATTAGCAAATTGCATCCTCAGAGAACATAAGTCCTAAGTGATCGGGATTTTTTGTCCTTTGCCAGTGCCACTAAATCAAGCTGTATCTCAAAGTGTCTGTGCGGAGCTGTAAAACTTCACTCACCCATTTCTTACTGCCTGCTCAGCAATGCATTATCAGGCAGGGACAGTGGCGCCTCTGTTCACAAAGCAAAGACAATGTGCAGGATAAGAGGAGAAAGGTGGAAAGACTGAAATTTGGTATCGGTCAAATAGCTGCAAGTAATTATTATTTTCTTAACAGTGCTGGAACTTTCAAGAACAACATACACTGAATCAGACCGGTGCTTGTCTTAACTTTCTGGCACTCTGGTGCACCAAGCAATTCACCACAGGCACAAGCCACTACCTGCACATACTGGAGGAAGCACAGCTGAACAAAGTTGAGGCAAAGTCAGGCCGACAGCGTACAGTAAGTCTGCAACGTCTCAGCAACAGACAGTAATACAGACACAAAGCAAAGAGTGGTGGTGAATGAAAAGTTGGAAAAATCCACAGACAAGAAGTTTGACACAACTCCAGTCAGCAGCAGCAGCTGCAGTATTCGTGGTGAGACTATTTTTGATGGTGGAAAAAGAGCTTTCTCGTCCCAGAGCTCTTAAGCTTGTTTGCAACGTAGCCAGTAAAACTCGCTGCCATGGGAAACTCTTCTGTCCTCTCTAACCTTACGTGTGGCTTTATCGATATGTGTCCTTAAACCAATAAATCACAGAGGTACCCAGCGGCATCTCAAAATCCCTAACCAAGCTAAAACCAAGTTGGCCCTACTGAATATGTCACACAGCGGTGCCCTCTACACAAACACAAATAACTGCAGTTGTTGATCTGATCAATCTCCATGTTTTTGGACCGGCTGAAACACAAATGCCATTGGTGAGCAAATCTGGATACCAAGGGCTGTATTTCATTTACAGTACAGCTGCCTCTGATTTCTGATCACATGACTTTCAATGAAAAACATGTGCTGAAAGTGGGAAGTGCATCAAACTGTGAGTGTGCAGTGTGTGTTGTATTGTATTTTGCAATTCTGGTTACCTGTGAGGATGTTAGCAATTTCTAAGTCATGCTAACAGGCATAGTGATTAACTGTGAACATTGTAATTTGGCCATGTCCTGCAAATGCCTAGAAGGTAAGCAGTGACATTCAAATATGCATGCAAGAAATGATAACAGAGGAGACATTGTTACTTGGCAAGACGGTCGGTTCAACTCGGTAATGAGCCGTGGGGCAAAAATAAGCTGCTGGCCTCCCATTAACTTCCCTCATCCTCCCTCTATCTGTGTAATTTGAACAGCTGAGATACAACCTGGCCCCAAGAGTGGTGTGTGTGTGTGGTAATATTCAACATATGAGCACAAGGCCTTTGATTTTGACACAGGGTGCATCTCCATGACACAGCTTTGAGGTTATAAAGCATGAAACCCATATCAAGTCAGTTCATAGTGAGCTGTAACGGTAAGGTATGCTTAGAACTACTTTGTACAAAGTGTTGTTTAAACACGTCTAAAGGTGTGTAAGTGTTTGTACCTGCTCTGAATGGTCACACTTGATGACAGGGCATATCTAAAGGCATCACAGAGAGGGGTAAAAATGTGGATACTGGCAAACATTGCCGCACATGTGACGTTTCACTTGGTTGTACAAATGAAAAATGACAGAAGTAGTTCCATGATGAATTAAAAAAAGGGAGGTCCAACCCAGATGTGTCTCGCTCACCTCACACACCAAGTCAATCACTCTCTGAGAGAGGTCTCTAAGACCTGCAGGGGCTGGTCAGTTAGTGCTGCCCATAGAGTTAAAACTAAACTTTCAGCCATTATGCTGCCCACAGCTGGAACCAGCTCCCAGAGGAGATCAAGTCTGCCCAAACTGTAACTGGCTTTAATAAGAAGCTAAAAACTGCTCTATTCTCCTCTGCCTTCATCGACATTTTAATCTTGCACTTTGGTGAGATATTTTCTATTTTATAATCTGTTTCTTTTGGGTTTTTTTTTTATAAAAACAGAGATTCATACTGTTTTCTTATTGTGTGTTTTTTACTTCTATTTCTATGTTTCGTTTATTTCTGTTAAGCACATCGAATGACTTCTGTGTATGATAATGTGCTATACAAATAAATGTGCCTTTCCTTGCCTATGAAGTGGACATGCTTCTCAGGCTGTCAATAGGAAGAATACTGCCTATACCAGGGCTGTCACAGTATCAGATTTTCACTTCACGCTAATTATCGCCAAAATAATTCACGATAATGATATTAGTGAGATCTCTATACAATAAATAAATAAAAATGCTATCAGTCAAATTAATCTTTAAATTTGTCTATAGTATGTTTTGTCTCTATTTTTGGGCAAATGAATAAGACTCAGATAAAAGTGTGGGGACTTGGAGAGAGAGTCTGTAACCACAACTGTACAAAAGGGTACAAAAAGAACAATTACACTTAATGGAGGGTGAAAAGGCAACAACATGAACTGATAAACAAAAGATCCACAAAACTTAATTTCATATCGTCAATTTATCAGAAAACTATTGCTGCTTTATGTGAATATAATGAACGTTCGTGCAGTTCAATTTTCAACCAAACATGAAAAAGCTCATATGACTGTCCCAAACATTATTCACAAAGAAAAAAAAAATGCAGCCCTCCTTAATAACAGTACAGAATAATAACAGACGTCTAATCGTGAGTCTGCGCTTTTCAGAGTCCAGATATAATATTTTCAGCTTCATGTGTCAGCTCTGCTCAAAAAAAGATTTTGTCCCAAAAAGGGATATGATATGGTGTGATACTATATTCTGATATTGAAACGGGCTATTGTCTGGAGACCCTTGGGGAGGAGGGATCCTTGTTCAATCAGGAAGTACAGAAAACATCTCAGAAAAGACATGGCAGGGTTACAAGATGAGCTGTCTCTTGTCATTTTTTTCAATAAATCGAATCTTTTTGGCGCTCCCCGCTACAGTTCCTTCTCTCAGTGTGAGGCATTTTACATTAATGTGCCAAAGGTAAATTACATTATTACTTTTAAATCTACTGTATGTCGCCATGTTGCAGTGGGTATGCAATGTTATGCTGTTAGTTAGGATGCCAGTGTATAAACACAAGGGCCAGTGTTGTGCTAAGTGCATGAAAGCTCATATGGTGTGACACTACTTCACACTGTGTGACAGGTTCTGCTCAGTGGCTTTGCTTGTCACTTGTCACTTCATATGATCCTGAGCTGACAATTTATTCTTGCGTTTGATAACCTAAACCTAGGTTTAACCTGCGTTTTGTCCTTTTTAACACTTCACTGGTCCTGTGTCAGATACCAAGGTGCTATACAGACACACTTTTTGCATTGACAAATTGTGGTGTGGTATGGTTCGTCCTATGGTGTGACACTATATCATGTGGTGTGACATTCAGAATTGTGAGAGTAAAAAAGGCCTGATAGTGATAAATCATTAAAATGTCAATTCAACACATGGAAATAGTATCAGCAATAGTCACAAGCATCAGCAGTGCTGTAAACTCTACGCATCACAGTCACGTTGGCTCTTTTCCCCTTGTCCTCATCCTTATCTGTTGTTTATTTTTTGTCTGTGGTTGTCGTTGTAGTCCTTACAGTTTCCTTCTTATTCTGCTTGAATCTTCCACGTCATTTGTGATTGAAATATTTGCATAGGTTTTATTTGATCGTGAAACGGTGTGTCAGAATTGATCTAAAATACAATTAATCAAGTGAAAGCGTAAGTGCATGTGTAAAGAAATGTGGCTTAAAATCAAGGAGCCATCACAGTATACAAATCAAAAAAAGTTAGGCATGTTTAAATAAAGCAACACAAACATATGAGCCTCTACTCTAGGAATGTAAAATCTAGGGTGTCTCAACATGGCCTCCAAAAGTATTTCATGCCCTCATTCTCTGCTGGTGACAGCCAGTCGGGTGACTCATCTACGCTCTATAGCGGTTGAGGTCCGTGTGATTAAATACAGTCAGCAGATTGGGCTGCTGCCCCACTTTCACACTTTCCACCGGCTCCTCTGGGCCAAGTCTCACTGTGCTGGGAGACATGTCTGCTTAGGTAACACTCCAGGAGACCTGGCTAACACCGTTCCCCTGACCTGATATACTGTATGCTTCATATGCTTTGATTCCAGTCCATGAATGACGGCATACTGTAAATGGTAAGCCTTAGTCATTTGAACCTGTGAGTAAAATGTTGCTGGTTTGAATCCCTAAATCAACTGTGTGGGGGAAGTCAATGAGTAACTAACCCTTCATCAACTGCCTGAGATGTTGAGTCTGTAAGAATATTTATTTTATGGCAGAGTTTTTAAAGGGTGCAGGGGCCCAAGTTGTTTTTCTAACAATGTATTTCTGTCCTGTACTGCACAAGTCACTATATGCTCTCTAGAGTAGAAGCACATACAATTCCAGGTGAGTTTACCCTGCTCCATCTCCTCTGATTAATCTCTAATCTATGCCCTGCTTCCCGAACGGCCAGCACCTGGAAGGAGGCGATAACACGAGCCGGGCCACAGTCAGGCTATATTATGATAATGAGAAACCAAAATTGTTGTTGGAGCATTTAGAGGTTGCACAGGTCCAGGAAAAGCTTCTATAAACAGAGTATAACTACAAGGTGTCTGTTCAAAGCCCTGACTAATCCTGGACCCAGACAGGTGCCTAACAGACAGTCTGAGAGAAATCTGGATGAGAAAGCGCCGACTTGCCCCCCGAGAGAAGTGACTGTTTTTGCAGACATAGACTCACGTCTCTCACTCAGCATTAAATCAATAGTGACTCAACAAAACCACAAGTAACTAAGCAAATACAAAAATTAAAATCATGCAAGAACATTTCCGTGCTTCTCTTATTTTCTAAAGAACTGAAGGCAAAATGCAAAAGTCATTAACGGCATTTTTAACCTAAGGGAGCTTGCTTTAATTAAGCAGCAACACTGTTATGCAATCATTTATGTTCACGGGGCTCAGTGGCCGTCAAGGTTGTTGCATTTGTTCTGTGGGAGCCGAATAGCCTTAATTATCCAAATCTATTTAATGCAGTCCAATTATTTTGTTGCTCAGTGTGAGCTGAAGAGCCTCCAAGTTTGATGGAGTGAGATTTGAGATTTTACTGTCAGAGCTGACTCATGGCCACCCAATATGCTGCTCCTGGTAGATAGTCAGGGCCAGCTGTTGTTGGCTGACTATATAAATGAGATTGTTTACCATGTGGCTGCAAAATACGTGAAAGTAGAGGAGAGTGGGGCCACAGGAGGGGCTTGTCACTCGTAATGTATGTTTGTTTTTTACAGAATATGGGGAAGGAGTGAATGGTATGTGTGGGCAAATGAGTTTTAGACACTGACATTATAGTCTCTCTTTTCATTTCAATGATTTCTTCAAAGACAATTATTATCCACATTTGATCACTTGAATGTCCCATATTTTCCTCTTCTCCAGTGTTTTTATTTGAAGTGTTGATCCATAAGAAGATATATTTGTGGTTTTAAGAGTCAAAAACCATCTCAATGTAGTTCTACATCTCCTCTCTCAGGCTTCTCTCTGGAGCTCTAGTAACAACAGGTCGGTGAGCCAATCAGAAGAGAGGAGGCTCTGAGCCTCTCTTCTGATTGGCTCACCAACATTGACTGTTTTCTGAGAGATCCAATTAAAATACAGCATATTTCAGGTAAACACTCTAAGAGACCAAATCGTGCAAAGTTGAATGATGGGTCCTGGTGGGCGGGGCTTGGGGCATGGCTGAGAGCGGCGATTGCTTTGTTGTGACATCACAATATTACAGACGTCCTGACGACTGGTTTTAAGTCTCAGTTTCTGAATACAGGCTGTGTGCATTTTTCTGAGGACTGAGCGCTTTGATACTTTCACAGTATTAGAAGCTAGACCTGCTTTATAATCAAAATACAATCAAAATAATCAAAATACACCGCCGCCAAACAGCACATGTCAAAACAGCTGCCTCTATTATTTTCTATTATGGTCTTTACAGCCATCTGAAGGCAGTGTGTATCTCTTGCATCCACAGTCTCTAATAGGAGAGTGAAGTTGAGCACTGTCAAGCCACAATTATGCACAGCAGATCTGCTGGTTGAATTTTGTGCAACCAGACGCCTGGACTATGAAGCAAGTTGAACATATCCAGTATATCTTTTCGTTGAGCGTAACATGGGCCGTCCTTGATGACCTGTACCACGACGCTGGTTATCAACTGGCTCAGAGAACTCTGGGTTTTCCTGGAGTAGAGTTGTATATAAGTATAAACAACATCGTCAAACCCATGAATAAAGTACTTAATGTGATATGAGAGGAAACGCTGATACCTGCAGGTGAGCTCAGTTATACCCACATCCAAAAGTGATATTCAACAAGATGAAATGTAAACAAACTAGAATAGAAAAGAAACACTAGAAATCATTTCCAGTTATTAAGGTCAGACTGAGGATATACTGTAAATAAGTACAGACATTATTATGAAGTTTTTTAGAGTGAGTATTTTTGCTTTTTTGTCTGATGGTGAACAAACTATTATGAACATGTGGTGCAGAAAAGACTGTTAAAACAATGTCAGACTGTTTCTGCTGCCAAAGCAAAGAGGAGAGAAGAAAAGTAGTTGATGACTGATGTGGTGAAACTGAAATATTCATTTAAAATCATGGAAAATACTGTATCATTTTTTCTAATAAATACACATCAAAGGGTTTAGTTTTTATTTCTGATTACCTCCTCATGTTATTCTGCGCTGCAGTGATGAAATAAGAGTGTAGAAGTATTAACGCTGTCAGGAATCCTGTCAGGACTAAAGGATCTTTGTTCAATTAAAATAAAGCTATAATAGTTATTATGTAGTTATTTATCGTGATTAACTCTCCCCCTGTTTCTTTGAAGTTCTGTTTTAAAACCAGAGTGGACACATGGAAGGACTCAGCAAAATGATTCGTCTGATCTCTAAAAATATCTGCTGTTTGTTATTATTTGTCATTTTATTGTAAACTCTTTTGTCCCAGTCAGGATCCTGTAGGAATGATGACTCAGTTCTCCAGGGATCTGATTGGTCAATAGTTTGGCTGTTGACAGGTTTTGATCCTCTGAGGTTAACTTGCTCCAGAGCTGGTTAGGAGCTCAATATAACCCATGGTGATTTACCTCAGTAAGAAACTAATCCCCTTGCTAACACTGAGTCCTGCTCCGTAGTACAGGCCTCAGTACCAGACTGCTGCAAAATTACCACGGAAACCTCTTTGCTCGTGTGTACATCAAACTTGTCGATATAAGGAATGGATCTACTACAAATCAACATCCATCTCATGCCTAATCAATAAAAACCCAAAGTAACACCTAATTTATGTTTAGAATACAGAAACACATGTTTCCAAAAGCAAAACTGTTATTTCAAAATCCAAATTTATTTGTGGATCATGCCAGATATAATATAGACTGAATTAAACCTCAAAATAATTTCAGAAATAAAGAAATACACCATAAACTAGACTGCATTTTAATTCTACTCTCACTGTACATATGACACTAAGGTGGCCTTTAACCACTGAAGGTGATAGATCATTGTATGCCAAATAAAATGGCACACTATGTAGGGAACACATGATCACGAGATTTTCAACACGTCCAGAGAAAGTTCAAAAGTGAATTCAAGTTAAAAGAGACGTCATCTGCTCCTGTCAGTATATTTGAGCTGCTGTATTCTTATCTGAAACTCAGACAAAAAGTTTCCTCTGAGGAAAACTCTCCACAGGTTTCCCAAACTGTCAGTGCGTCATGAAGAGTCCTCTGTTCAAAGGGGATGAAAGTATTGAATGTGATTGGCCATGACCGTCACGTCCTCTGACACGGCAACCTTTAATGTATGATCATGTATTCTTTCTGATCACACTCCATTACCAAGTGCTGCGGAGATGTGTCAGGCATGGCTGCCCACAAAAATACCAAAGTCTTTGACTGTACTCTGTGCTGTTGGGTTCGTGGAAATAGAACAAACAGACTCACTCATGTGAGTTATGTGTACATTTACCCTAACTATGAATTCTGTTTGTGTGTGCGACTGTGTGTTTGTGTGCCTGTTGTCTCTATGTTCACCTCTGCTCTGCTGACGGTTGACTATACCCCCGAGGGTCCAGCGGCGGTCCAGCCTCTTCAGATGGGCCTTGCGTCTCTTAGTAACTGATGAGGATGAGGAGCAAACCAAAGGAGAAAACAAAAAACAAACAATCATGGAGTTAGTGTGAGAAGCATAAATTAGCAAAGTGAACAAAGGCCAAAAAAAAAAAAAAAAAGCTGTTGTCAGTAGCAGAGAAAAGGTTTCCAAGGGACAAATAAACAGCTTCTGTAAGTCAAGTATGAAGTCAGCAGATCATGTTGTGCGGTGATAAAAGGCTTTGTAAGTGTATCCAGTTAGTTACTGTTTAATAAAAACAACACTGTTTTAAATTAGTTTACATTGTCCAAAAACTGACATTTTATTGGCTGGACCGCAACAGTGGGGCCAGGCCTATAAACGTGAATGTCGCTGACTGACTGAGTGATGAAGTTACACTGTTGGTAAAGTACATGGTTGGTAAGTAAATAGAGCCAAAATCACAGTGTAGCTGGTGGTTTTGTCAGGCAGCGTTGCGGTTATAAACTAGCAGCAGCTTGGAAGCGGCTTGGAAATAACCGCTGGTTAACATATGGTGGTTAAATTTCAGTCACTATTTCATACTTGTTCCGTTGTCTGACAACAGCAACAGAAAAACATGTAAATGAGAACAGCAGCTTTATTGGGAAGTGGTCCAGCCAAATACTAGGGCTTGACCTTGTCTTGTTGTATTTTGAGGGTCTTCTTTTCTTTTCTTTTTTTTTTTTTTTTACATTTGAGCGGGGACAACAGAATGCACTTTGAGTTACCAATTTAAAAAGGTAAACCTGCAGAGCACCTGCAATAAATCCCATCTACATAAATCTCATGTTGACTTTTAAGGAGCAGAGAGCCGTTAATACATTTACCGTTTACATACTTCACACCCCCCCCACACACACGCGCGCACACACACACACACACACACACACATGAATGTGAGACAAAAACAAAAATCACAGCTGCCTTCAGCTGACAGAGGTCGTCAGCAAGTTTTTCCATATTTCTATCCCCACACATCATCACAGCCAACAAGTGGGCATCTTGGTGCAGTGTTAGGTTTCACTCTGACAGGAAGGTAAACGGACAGCTTCAGCAGGACTGTCATAAACACACAGCGTTCTCCTTCCAAGTCACACAAAGTGGCAAAGAGAGAAGTTTCACTGTGTGCTGTCCAACCACAAACCTAAGCTCAGTCAAAGGAATTTTTTCCCAATAAAACTATAATTTGTTTGGACTATGAAATGTTTAAAATGGGGTAAAATGCCTTTTACAATTTCCCAGAGTCCACAGTGGCATCTCTAAATGACTTGTTTTATCCGACCAAAAGTTCAGTTTACAAAGATATAAAAGAGAGAGAAGGAGCAAACACACTGCATTTGTTGTGGTTTCTTGAATCCATGACACAAATCTAGAAATAAGGAAAACATTTCGAGATTAAGCATAACGTTACGCAAGGATCCATTTATATGTATATACACTACAAACTTGCATTAGCTAACTAATTTCAGTCTAGAATTGAGTCCAAAAACTTTATATTCTTAAAATAAATCTGCCATTCCAGTGAGAATATTTCAAACTATTTGAAAAGAAATCAACTTATTTCAAGATTTTTTTTTTTATGAGTGTCAATATCTGTACACAGAAAGAATAAGGTAGGCAACATTACTATATTCTGCACAGAAGAGCTCAGATCAGCTGATCGTGCTGCTATAAGCAGTTAACTGATGAGGTCTACATGCAGTATCTCAATGGGAGTCTACTGTATTATAGTCTGTAGCTGTTGTGTGCTGAACTCTCAACCTCTTTCACTCCTTATTAGTTCAAACCTTGTATACTACATTAGCAGTGATCGCATGATATCTCATTTTCCTATAGTGCGTTCCCTGAGGCCAGATGAAGAGCAAACACATTAATGAGGGGAAGGACGGACAGAAACAACAACTTGTCTCCCATCTATCTATCAACTGTGGTAATCTAATTCCTCCTGTCAGTTTCTCCATCTTCTGTCGTCTCTTCACTGTCTTATCTCTCCATCTTTTCCTTCTGCTCGACATCCGCCCTCTCCCTTTGTGTGCTTCTGCTCCTTGTCATTTCCGCTCCCTTTTGATTCCTCTCTGCTTCCGTCCATCCCACTAAGCGCCACCCTGCTCCTGTTGACCTCCTAATTGAAATATCAGCTAAAGGGAAGGCACGAAGGGAAATGTTATTTCGAGGTAATTTCAGCGGGGCCAGGCAGCGCCTGTCGGTTCCTCTCCAGCGAGCCGGGCTGTCAGTGGAATTAGGTTACAGACCACGCAGAGATAATGAGATGTAAGAGACGACAGGAAGCGAGAAGGGGGAGATCAGAAATAAGAAGTGACGATGTGTGCAAACACAAAGACACCAGGCCTAATGGGACAGAGGATGGGGGTGGGGGGTGGAGGGTAAATGCTGTGTGTGCGTGTCTGTGTGTCCGTGTGTGCGTGTGTGTGTGTGTGTGTGTTTGTGTATTTGTACTATTCGATTGAAAGACTTATGGAGTGAGGACACTTTATCTGGTCCTCACATCTTCTAAGGGCTGTTTGAGGTTCAAGACGTGGTTTTAGGGTTAGGACTAGAGTCAGATTGAGGGTTAGGGTTAGGGGCATTTAGTTTTGCATTATGTGAACGAGGGTCCTCACAAAGACAGAAGTACAAGCATTTCTCATGTGTCTGTATGTGTCTGTGTGTATACTTGAATATGCAGAAGCTGTGAGCTCAGGCCCCTCCTGCATAAACTCACTCGAGTGCCTGGTTCACAGTGAAGGAAGACAGTGAGGAAACCAAATGTAATTTGGAGCGTGTCCCTTTTAACATAGCAGCCAGATCCAGCCCGGCTTCAAGGATGATTCCAGTTTATTACCGTGGTTTAGATAAAATGTCTTAACCCTCGACTGCATTTGTGTGTTACCCCCATTAGATCTCTTTTTATTTGCTGTGCCGCTGCTGTGTTCCAAAATCTCAGCAATTAAAAGAGCACTCCACTGATGTAGCATTGTGCTGAACTCACAATAGACGTTTTAAAAATAAAAAAAAAAATTAAAAAAAAGGATTAAAAATTGTTACAGCAGAGTGAGACACATTGTCTTTTTATTTCCACACATTCTCTGGCGCCCACAACTCGACTGCCAGCAGTTTGCTTGGAGATTCAGGTGTGTTATGCCAGTAGCGGCTTGTGTCTCCTTAGCCGCTACTGGCATAACACACCTGACCGGGCTACACGGGTCTCACACCCCCATTATTCCTTCTCTTTCAAACTTGGAGTCTTTAGCCCCAACTGAGGCTGACTCAAGTGACATCACTTATGTAAAATGACATCACCTGTGTCTAAGATTATCTGCCACTGCCGTTATACTATAAATTGGCATGTAACTGTTGCCATGTGAAATATAGCTTGCTGTTATTGGATTAACCTGTTTTATCACAGACAAAAACAGTAGGAAATTGACCACAGAACTAATTCTAAAAAAAACAAAAAACAAGTCGCTGCTTAAAAAATTGCACTCTTTGTAAAATGACCTTTACTTTGGTGAGTACATTGTTATCAAGACTGAAAGAGACCGTGGCAACAATGGCCAAAGCTTTAATAATAAAACTTTGTTGTAATACAATTGTCCTTTAAAGGTATTTGATCTTCTATAGCACAGCACGCCAAATCAAATCTGAGTATAAACAATAAAGAAATGAAAAAGCACAAATGTAGTCCCCATTAAAACAATACAAATATCCAATCCACAAGCATCAATGCTCCATATCCATCAAGCTGTTATTTCACTGTCTCTGTCACAGGCACTGCCGACATCTATTAAGTGTGTGAATGTGTGAGTGTTTAAAAAAAATCTGAGAAATGAATGAAACAGAGAATAACAGTAACAGCAACAACTCAGCAGAAGCATCTTCATTCTAGCTGTGTGTGTGTGTGTGTGTGTGTGTGTGTGTGTGTGTGTGTGTGTGTGTGTGTGTGTGTGTGTGTGTGTGTGTGTGCGTGCGTGCGGGTTATGACTTGGTTTTAGGTTTTATCATTCAGTTGTGACGGTTAAGGTTAGGGTAAGGGGCCAGGGAATGCATTATGTCAATGATGAGTCCTCACAAGTAAGGGAGTGTGTGTGTGTGTGTGTGTGTGTGTGTGTGTGTTTCAGAATGTGCACAGTTCAATGAAGCATGGTGGCTAGCACGTCTTAATGTGAGAAAAGAAAATGTTTCTTACATAATCCAGCGGCACCTACAGCATAATAA
Organism: Seriola lalandi dorsalis; assembly: GCF_002814215.2. Classification (NCBI taxonomy): domain Eukaryota; kingdom Metazoa; phylum Chordata; class Actinopteri; order Carangiformes; family Carangidae; genus Seriola; species Seriola lalandi. The sequence continues at coordinate 279,534 of NW_019525473.1, read as the reverse complement.
ACCTTTGTTTCATTACCACAGACTACTGCAGATCAACTGTGTGCATGTGTTGTACACACGGAAGAGTTTTACAAGTATTTCTAAGCGTGGATGTGTGCATACTTTTATTTATCTCTATTGGATTCCTTTGGTCTAAATGCAGAGAGGAGCTGATGGAACAGTGAAGAAATGCTTCACTCCAGCAGACAGACTAAACATTCGAGAGGAAAAGGTCACAACAAAACAAGGCTCCTGCAAGCGTTTGCAGCCTCCCAGGGGAGCTGAAAGGAATTTTCTGTGGTGCCAAAATATTGCAAACCCATTGGCTGCGGTCTGGTACCATTTCACCATGGTGCTGCGACTGGTCTTCGAGGTTCCTAATACGTGACTGGAAATGTGTTTGTGAGTGTGTGTGCAAGTAAATTCTGTTTACTGCGTTCAGATTGAGATGTGAGCACAAAAAAAAAAAAAAAAAAGAAACCACCCGCTAAAAGCCATTATTGAGAAAACATTGCCTGTTCCACGCAGACTTCTCGAATAACGAGTCAGCCAGATTGACATTTATGTCTTTCTGTGTTTTATGAATCTAATAATGTTGTGTTTGTGTGTGTGTCTGCGCTAACCCTCTCCAGTCCTGGAAGTGCCAAGATCCAAATCATCTCTGGTTCCATTCTGGGAGTCCAGGTATGTGGCCGGCACCCAGCCCTGCTCCTCTGCTGTGCTGACAAACCACCAACCTGGAGAGAGAGAGAGAGAGAGAGAGAGAGAAGAAAACATAGAGAGATGAACATATTAATGCTGCTAACAAACATCAAGGCCTGAGGGACGGCAGTGAGCATCATTCCCATGTGGTGATTTACAGCAAACAATGGAAATTACCCGCCACTACTGCTAGTCTGTCAGCTGTAGCACAATGCACCATGACTGTAAATGAGCGTGCATTGGCACTACAGCACATTCAGCTTGTGTATAATGCTGCATGCCAAATATGTTGGGCTTGTGTTGGGCTGCTGTCATCCCCAAGCTAAGTGGCTCCAAGTTAGCCAAATCAGCATTATGTAGTGTAATAAACCTACAAGCCTACAAACATGGAAGCAGCGCTGTGAGGCTGTGCTTAGGTACAATGGTATTTTGACTGAAAGGCTAATATCAGCATGGCAACAGACTCATGGTAATAATGTTAAGATGATTATGTTTAGCAGTTATATGTTCACCATGCTCATAATCTTGCCATAGTTTTGGTTTTACAAGCAAGTAGTTAGAGGATCAGCAGATCAGCAGACTGTTTCTCACCAGACAATTTATTTTGATGGGACCTAAAGGAAAAGTTGGGGGACCACCAAAGTTCTTAGGATTCATTGGGCCTCATGCAAGAACCACTCATACAAACACATTCATTCTTAAATGATTTAGGAGAACTTTCCACATTCACCAATCTTCTCATATTTTAAACTTTCTCTTTGGGAAGAACTCAGTTTACAAGCGGTGCAGACCTTTTCGTAGGAGTCGTGCAATTATTCAGCTGTTATCCAATCAAAAGTCTTTCACCAATGGATTGTATATTTCATTACTTTGGAGCAATTTTGAGTTTAAAAATTCTGTATACTTCATAATTATGTTGACATTATCCTGTCCAAATGATATCATTAATATGTTATTAATTTAAATTGGCTATTGATACTATTGTATAACAGTACAATATCTATATGAACATCTCAAACGATTTAAATTATGCACTAAATGAAAGTTCATTTGTCTCTGTATGTAAAAAAATCAAAAGGAAGCGTACCAGGCTGTATTTCTACAAATGTGTTAGAACTTGTTAGAGCTGCAACTCCGCGCAGACAGACACGCTGATCCAACCCTATTCCACCACATGTCCACGTGTTCGCCAGCTTGGCTATTATGACAAGATTTTATCGGCATTGGCATTATTTTTTGTGCCACACGTAGTTTGAAAATATTTCAGCATCTCCTCCTGGTTTTGAAGGGCTTTGCATCAGACACCACACTTGTGTGCCTGGGAGACGACAGATGGTGCCGTCTATGGTGCAGAGTCTAATTGATCTTCTTCTGAATAATAGAAAATATTGAACACAATTGTTTGACAGCTCCTTTCGCATAACTTACATTTACATTTGGACAAAGGAAGTTTAAAAAAAAAGTAGGAATGGGGGAGATTTTTAAGCTGTGTCCATTTTATACCCGTTGATAGTATTAATGTGGTTGCCATTCGGTCTGGCCTGTGCAGGTTTATGCAAGTTGCTTTCCAGGGGAACATCCTCTGTTGCAATGCTTCTCATCGTGACATCATATTATGGCACATATTCTGTGGTCCATCTTTATGATGCGGACTTCTCCTTGACCACCTCCTGTTGCAATTATCATTATCGTTATTCCTGTGATGACATGTTCTTTTGAAGCCATTTTCAAATTGAACCATTTCTCCTTTAGTTGAGAGGCTGTACTACCATCAGGTGACACGGCATTAAAAGTACTTTTTTTTGCCATTCCTTGACTTCAGCAGGTTCCTTAAATCCACCAATGACATTTAAAGATTATCGACTTTCTGTTATGAATACATGGACTGACATATGGGGCTGGACACGTGACATTATTGCGTGATATGCGTGGTATTATTGGTGACGTTAAATATGCTAATTTATCATTCTCATGAACGCATGCTGAATAACTTATTCTTATTTATTTATTATTACTTATATGTTTAAACAGAATCATTTTAAAAGTTATCTGTTAGGAGGTTTTACTGAATCAGAAATATTTGAACGAGCCCTGCGCACGAAAAAAGTAAGACAAATGTAAAATAAGAATATGAAAATGTTCTTGCATGAGACCCATTGTTTGAGAGCTAGGAATGTCTGGACAAACGGTTGTGCCAATTCCTTTTCAGATGCATAGGATAATTCAAAGGATTGCAATTCATCCTGTAAAAAACTTTAAATGTACAAAGTTTTATGGCGATTCAATCAATAGTTTGTGAGATATTTCCTCATGGAGGCGCTGGAGGAAAACACAAGAGATCACCAAGGTCATTAGGCTCTTTTCTCTGTGGAGCATGAATGTTTATTCAAAATTCCACTGCAATCGATCCAGTAGTTGCCAAGAAATTTCAGTCTGGTCCACATTTTCCCAGACTACCTATCCTTTGTTTCTTTTCCCCAAATCTGACTAATCTGACTTGTGTCTTTAGGGAGTCTCATGGAGCAGAAAGTCTTTCCGCTCAGGAATGAATCAAATGTCATGGTATAACATTACGTGGGTGTCCTGCATTTGCATTGAATTTTACTTGTGTCATCCATACCCTGACCAAATTTGTAGAGATCGTACTTTGAGTTGGACTGATCAATGAGAAGTTTGTCGTCACATCTAGATCTACTTTTCTGTTACAGTATTCACTAAGCTGAGGAGTCACAATTATAATAAAGCACATCAGTAGCCAAAACCAAAAGAACAGGGAGAGGAGTCATTTGTCAGTCTTTAGCTAAGAGTGTGTTTCCGAAAGTCTGAGGCCAGTATTGCCTTTGTAGTGTTTGGGATCATATCTATAGGACTAAACAAGCTGAACATGCCACTTCTTTTAAAAATGGGGAGATGTGGCTTCATTAGTGTAGCTGCTGCAGCGTCTGGCCACAACCCACTGCATGAGACATTCTTCCGATATATACAGTACTGTATGGTAATATATACACCTGGCATGACAGCTGGCTCTGTCTGAGGCAGCAGTGAGATTATGTATCACTGCATTTTTCTTATTACCATGGAAAACTGATAAAAGACATATTTTCTATTTACAACAACAGTGTGGAAGAATACCTTTGCGAGGGCACTGCAGCGCCACAAAAGTAAGTAAGAGCAATACCTTGTTTGTGGGCATTTCTGATAGAAGTTGCTGTAAGGTATATGTTTGATATATACACCCTGAACTTCACCACTAGAAGTTACAGTATATATATATATATATATATATATATATATATAAAGAAAAAGAAGAGTAGAGATCAACAGAAAAGTCAAACAAAAGTGGCAACAAACCCTTTTTTTTTTCTTTCTCAGAATGACTCCAGCAGTTAGGTCATCCAATGTATTTATGGTCGTATGGCTCAGCTCTCTAATGTGGTTGGAGAGGCCTGTGTGAATCAACACATCACGCCCTTTTTATTATTACCCGGCAAGACACCAATCACATTAACACGTATTATGAATGATGTGGAAAATATGCCTGTAACTTTGAGATGTATCATATGGAAAGAAACAGTAATGGTAACAAGGGGAAGTGTATTCCTACTGTACTAAACAGCCACAGTGTAACCAATTATAGCATAGCCCCAGAGAGACTGAAGTTTGACTGGAACAGAGAACATGCATTATTTTTAAATCGATGGAATTAACAGTACAATCCAGTGCAGCTTTAATAATACACTTCCCTCTACTTCAGGTTATTGTGGTTATTTAATGATAACTGCATTTTTTGGATCACTACTTACATATTTCACATTTTTAGCACTTGAAGTCATGATTTTTGAAGTACTGATAATTGATTATAATCATGATCTATTTTCTTAATCATTTTTAACTATAAAATCTATGAATCAAGGTTCACTTAATAGCTTTTTCCAGAACTTTCAGCCGCATTTCTTTTTCGGCAGATGGATTTTTCTCAATTGTGCTGCAAACTTGCAACTAAGAAAATTCCATGAGCTGAGGAAGACCATGAGATGCAACTGAAAGCTTGTTAATCCCATTGATACCAGAATTAGATTTATTTTAATGACCTGCCCATCAACCCTCTTCTTACAGGTAGTTTACAGGTAATGTGAACATAGTTTAGGAACATGTGTAGCTCCCCAAGTAGTGACTATATACAAAACAACAAATACCCTAACAGGCATTCAAATATTACTGTGTTGACACTCAACAGACCACAGTAGAGGAGCCAGCACAGCCCCCTGTATGTGGCCTTCTCCCTCCTTATACCTATATAAGCAGAGAGAGGCCTGAGGCACCCTGACTGTGACAGCTTATGTGCAGCATATAAATACACCTTCTTCCAACACACACACATAATCAGACTGAAACACTGTCTCCCCTGGATTTCTCCACAGTGGGTCATGTCTCACTGTCAACACGGGAGTTAATTCAACCTGAGGGCCTACAGACACATGGGGTTATGCACAGTAGCCGCAGTGTAGCTCCTCCAGCCTGAGCTTCCTCACTGTTACACTACCTTTCTGTGCAGTCAGCACTCGCCCGCCGGGCTGCTTTCTGACTCCTGCAGAGATGTCACGGTGCAGTCTGGCTACAGGAGAGGTCAGCGCAGTTCATTTTGGACCCTTCAGGATCAATTTAGGATCCTGTTTTTACTCGACCGGTGAAGGTAGTGGTTTCATAAATAATTGTATTTGACAACTGAATAGTTAAATAATGATAATTAAATCTTACACCATAGCTCCTGATTTAAGAAGCCTGGTGTTCAGTAGTGTTCAGTCTTATAAACATGGGCATCTAGAGGACTTTTATTTTGGCGGCTTCTCTGCTGCGTAAAAGTTCGAAAAGTGGGCTGTAACCAGATAACAGCTTTAAACTGTGAATTTAACTATGTGAATGTATTTTATGTGTTTCTATGTGAAATGTTGAAGCAGCTTTTCAGGCTTTTAGTGGAGAGTTTGTGTTTTTTCATTCCTGAAGGCTTTCATTTATTTTCTGCTTTGCTGCAGTATAAAAGGTCTGCCTAGCAGTAAGAATAGCTCAGTCCATATGAAACACATTAGGGCTTTCATAGACTGATTCATTGCAACTACTCAAAAAGCTAAAGAAGAATTGGAGCCACCTGTACAGAGGAGAGCACGGTCTCTTCACAGAGACAAACACAGGAACTCTTCCTCTCTTTAGCCCACCTGGCACACGGTGGAAAAACACAATAATAAATCTCCTGTACTGTTCGCTATCAACAGTGGCAAGTGTGCGCGAATTTGTGTGTTTGCATAGAGAGAGAAAAGAAGGCGGATCCTAACAACAATCCTAATGACTCACATGTAAAATCTGATCAATCATTAGCAAGAGAGCACAAGAGGAGAAGACAACAATAGCCTTGAAGACATCAACAGACAGCAACTTCAAATTTTGCAGAATCCTAATGTGGTGGGAGTTATATGGTCTGATAATTTGGAGACAGGCAACGATCATACTCCACCATGCCGAAATTCTAAATCAGGAATGATGTGATTTCATCTGTTTGTGCTGGTTAAGATCACAGCTGCAGCACTGTCCACAATGAACACATTGTAGAAAGTTTTGATTGATGCCAGAATGATGAGAGCAGCAGAAGTCCAAATGTGAGGAATTATAAGCATGAAAGACTTTCCTCAGACCACTTAATAATAGAAATTGTTTTAGTTCCTGAAGTTGTCCTTGACTGAAGAAAGACAGACTGCACGACTCTCTTTAGCTGTACTGCTGATTAAAGCTGACGTCAGAATGAAAGATTATTCACATGTTTTCAAGTGTTTGGGGAGAAAGAAAACTGCATGTGTGAAGAAAAATGAACAATATCATTTGGCCATCTCCAGACTGGCAGATTTTTAGTTTTCTGTCTTCTACACGCACACATACACACACACACACACACACACACACACACACACACACACACACACACACACACCAAGACAAAACATCCCAAAGGCCTAAAACAATCAAGCAGCCTTTCTATCAAACGAGAGGCTGCAGAAAACATCATGTGCACACATGGTAGTGCGAGGCAAGGTTTTGACAAGACCCAGTTCCCCTATAAATCCAGCTCTGGACAAAGTGGGCACAGTAAATGTGTACCAGAAAGACTGCCCCCCCCCCCCCGAAATATACACATATACAGAAAGTAGAATAGACTGGAGACAGGGAGATGCAGATGTTGGTACAAGAGATAGAATGAGACAGATTAAAAAAAAGCAGCCACTTTCACTGTAATAGCCAGTTGGCAGCGAGGCAGACCTGGGCCCTGCCTGAGAGAAGTGGGCTGACCATCATGTGTGAGAAGCCTGTAGACAGATTACAGTTTTCACAGAAAATCTGTCCCGTAGGAGGAGATCTGGGCCAGAGATTGGCAGCCAGATGGAGAAAAATTACTCACAGTCAATTAAAGCAAAGCATAACTTGGCTCGCCATATGTTTGGAATGATGCATAAACTGACAAAGTGAAGTTCAGCAAGGGTGTGGTACGCCCAAAAGGGCAAATGTGCTCACTTGCAAAGAGAACGACTATGGACATTAACCAGTCTGTTTATTTTTGTCCTGTTAGTGGCAACGTCAAATGGCGAGGGTGTGCTTCACTCAAACTAGTGCAGTCCTCCGTGACCACTTTAAGTCACAGAAGTAGTTGTATGAAGAATTAAAAGAGAAAGCTTGAGAGAAAAGTTCAAATCCTCATGACTTGATGGTGAAAAGTTACAAAAGTTTCTGAATGCAGAACCTCTGGTAAGGATTCGTCTGTCCCTCCATTGGTCAAGACATCTCAACAATTATATAATTGTTATTATGAAATTACATATGGACTCATGGTCCCCAGAGAATAAACCCTGATGTTTTCGGTGACACTGGGACTTTTATTGTCATGCAAACATGAGACCACATATTGTCACAAGACATATCAAAAACCAACACATGTATTGCCTTGGCATTAATGTAGTCATGCTTCAGAGTCAATTCCTTTACCACTACCTTTGAGACATAATTACCACTTTGCACACAATTTATCTGAAAGGCACATTGCCCTGCACGTTGCGATACACATTCATGCTCCAGAGAGAATATACCCTTTTAA
>NW_019525473.1:258782-271698 GCF_002814215.2 Seriola lalandi dorsalis | reverse complement strand
CCCCCACGCCCCAGCTCTGACATCACAAAGATGCAGTGTAAGGTAGTTTCAGGTTATGTTCAATAATCTGACGAGCACTCAGTTTGAGCATATTGATCACTTCAGGCAGTGCTCTGGCCGATATTAGTGCTGCATGAAAAACAGAGGGTTCTGGCAAAAGAATCGGAGGATTGTTCAGTTCAAATTCTTCCTCATAGTATTACAAACCAACGAGCAGTGTTGAAGCCTCTGGTAACCCTTCAGACTCTTGGATCTACGACTAAAATCCACCTTCCTGGATTGTATTTCCTTATTTTACTGGTGCACGAAGCAACAATTAAAGAAATGAAATCATTAAATAGAGCTATCATATGTATTAAATGGGTTTTGAGTTGGTGTTGGTTGTTGTGCGTCATAGGGATTGTGTTGTGTATTGTGAGTCTCATTGAGATGATATGGGTGTGTACTGAAGAATCTGTTGTCATTAAAGTATTATCTACACATTTATGGAGACCCAAGGAAGAGAAGCCACTGTTACTATATAGTGGCTAATAGGTATCTAAACTAAATAATTAAACCTTAGGAAACACAACTCCTTTTGAATGCAGTGCTCTTTGAACCTCTGGTAAGGATTCGTCTGTCCCTCCATTGGTCAAGACATCTCAACAATTACATAATTGTTATTATGAAATTACATATGGACTCATGGTCCCCAGAGAATAAACCCTGATGTTTTCGGTGACACTGGGACTTTTATTGTCATGCAAACATGAGACCACATATTGTCACAAGACATATCAAAAACCAACACATGTATTGCCTTGGCATTAATGTAGTCATGCTTCAGAGTCAATTCCTTTACCACTACCTTTGAGACATAATTACCACTTTGCACACAATTTATCTGAAAGGCACATTGCCCTGCACGTTGCGATACACATTCATGCTCCAGAGAGAATATACCCTTTTAAATCCAGTGTGCTTAAATATTCAGCCTCAGGACAGAATCTTCACTTTTAGGAGCACTACTGGCGAGAAGAAAAACAAAATCAGGAATATGTTGCTGTTGTTCTGCACAACATTTCAGACTTAAACATGTAGGAACTGATTCAGTTCAACAGTGTAACAATGGAAAAAAAACAACAGCCTCTCTAAGAAATCTAATGTCATACTTCTAGAAAACTTCATTTATCCCGAATCTCAAAGGTAATCGCGATTTTGCCTTGTTATGTCAATGACTGGTCCCCATGAATATAGTGAAGCAAGGATGTGTGTGTGTGTGTGTGTGTGTGTGTGTGTGTGTGTGTGTGTGTATTTAAGCGAATCACGTCGATGAGCAAATCAATCCCGGAGCTCTGTGAAATCTCTCATCCTCAACTGCAGCCATAATGCGTGGTGTTCCATAGGATGAGAACAGGAGCGCTCATTTCCTGTTAGGTGTCAGGTCTTTTATTGTCCAGGTACTTGGTGAAATAGAACCCGAGCCTCTTTGCCTAAAGCAAACACTAAAATAGAACAGGTCCAACAATCATGTTGTTTTTTTTTTTTTTCTAAATTGATTTACACTCTCTTGCTAGTTTGTCTGACATAACATACCCAACTGTTCCGGAGGATTTATGAGGCGCTCAGCAACTAATGACTAATATCCAGAAAGGTTATGCAGCAACACCTGCTCTCTTCCACATTCATCCACACACACTGCACAAAATATGAATATATAAGACAGTACAGGGGCTGTAATTGGCTTTTCTTACAGCGAACAGCTCTAATTGGACTTTCGAGCTACACCATGTCTCTGCAGGCAATAATTGCCTGCTTTTTTTCCCGCAGAGGGAAAGTGGAGGTCATAGTGAACACAGTGCTACGCCAACTGAGCACAGCAAAATTATCGCTGACCGTCATAGACCTGGGCCCCCTATTTGAGAGGTTCGGAGGAATGGGAGATGTATGAGATGCTGTTGGATCAGAAAAATAAGGCTGATAAAAATAAGACAGAGGTGAGAAAGAGAGCAAAAGAGTGAAGGGGAGAAATAGATTAAAAGATCGGTGTAGGGGAAAGGCAGAAAGAGAGAAGACAAAGGGGGAGAGCCAGCAGATGTCTGGCCGGGGTTTCAAAGCCGTAGTATTCCACGCTAATTCCCCGTCCAACAACAACACCACACTTTTTCCTTTCAGTTCCTCCTCCTGGGATCGTCAGAACGGTGATCAGACAGCTCTGACCACGATGTCCATTAGAAATGCGACATTCGGTGGGGACCCACAAGGTGAACATCATTCTTGTTTCATCCTCAAAGCTTCTAATTAGAAACGGAGCCCCTGGAGAGCAGCGAGTGCTGGAATGCAGCGCAGCTTTTCAAGGCAATATATTGAATTGCCTGCTTATCTTTCTGCAGAGTAAGCAGAAGTGGAGATTCAAAGAATATGCTCAAAATAGCAGCACAACAATTTATGCTGCCTAAAACCAGCTGTGAAATCAGCCAAAATATATCTTTAACACAGACTGCATCAGCTTCATTTATGGGATTAAACTGACCTAGAGCCTCATCACCATCATTTAAAGCTCCATATTTGACACTGTCCTAGTGTTTTATTTGAAGTGTTGATCCACAAGAAGATATATTTGTGGTTTTAAGAACCAAAAACCATCTGAGTGTAGTTTTACATCTCCTCTCTCAGGCTTCTCTCTGGAGCGCTAGTAACAACAGGTCAGTGAGCCAGTCGGAAGAAAGGAGGCTCTGAGCTCCCTCTGTTTTTTGAGCGACTGAATAAAAATATAGCAGATTTCAGGTTGGATGCTGGGTTCAGGTGGGCGGGGCTTGGGGCATAACTAAGGATAGGGACTCTATAGTTGTGACATCACAAAGATACATAGGTCCTGACGGCTGGTTTTAAGGCTCAGTTTCTGAATACAGGCTGTGTGCATTTCTCTGTGGACTGAGGCTTTGATACTTTCACAGTATTAATATAGAACCTAGACCTGCTTTATAATCAAAAAAACACATGGACATCTGCCTTTATACTATATGGACCGTTAAAAATGTATCCTTTTGATGCATCCACTGGACATAATAAAAATGTAAGTTAAGTGGCTGAGCCACATTTCCAACTTGGAAGGTACAATCCCCAGAAATTACATCTATGTATTTGAAACTCTCCTGACCTTGTGACGCTTTGAAATAGTTTGGGTTAATCGTGGTTGGAAGTTGCCCCCTCTGACACATGAAGGTAGTCTGTGTGAATTTGGAAGTTATTCATTCTCAAAGCACCAGTCTTTATAATCTTTATTTTTGATGGGATTTGATGAATAACTGGTTCTACATGGTTTGTTGAACAGATTTCTTGGCAAAAAAGCTTAAAAGGTGAAATCTTTTACATACTTTATCACGTTATCCAACAGTTTATATGTGAGGTGCCACTGCAGTAATGGCAGCTTGTCTACTTCCACCTACAACCTGTATTTATCTGTAGAGGAGCAAAAGTAGAAGTTATTTCAAGCATTCAAGGTTCTGTAAGTAAACGTCCTGTTCACTTTCTGCACTGGTGACCGGCAGTTCGAGTATTTCCGAGGACTGTGTGTTTTGGATGAATCTGGGAAAAAGGGTTGCAGCTCTGACTTGTAACAATCCCAGAGGATCATAATAACTGTAGGATTTAAAAGCCATTCACAATCCAGACTGACGAAACAACAATGATTTTGTAGAAGATTAAATACAAATTATATATATGTGTATATATATAGATATATATCTATATATATACTGTATATACGTGATGCTTTTATCCAAACGACCCACGAGTCAAGGGCACCACTAAAGCTTCAGCGCAGTAGGAGACCTCGGTTTAAGTATTAACTACTAGATCTATTCAATAAGGGCAAGGAGATCAGGTAAAGAGAGTCTATCACAAAGTGTTGGATATCTTAACAAACTCTGGCTCAAACTCTAAAACATATTAGCTGCAGGGAAAAATGCAAATACTTCTACCATCCCTAGTTCAAGGAAGTGGCTGTTAAAGACTTCTTAGTAAAGAAGCCAATTTTCATTCTCATCGCAGTTTTGATCCGTCAACGTCCATGAAAGGTGTTTTAACCCTTACTTTATTTTTTTGTCCTGTACAGAAATGGGGGGTGGGAAAGTGCAGATTGAGTGTTTCTTATTTTGTTTAGTTGCTTGATTGCCAAGCAAAATAAAAATAAAAAAACATTCACCATGAAGAAGAAAACTACTTTTTTTTTTTCACAGTCACCTCTCAAACGTGAAGGGCGTGAGTTTATAGTCAAAATGCTGGTTTTCTAGGTAGAGGTTCACATTCAAAAACTTCAAAGCTCATCTCAAAGTTAAAAGGTAGGGTATGTGAGCGGGCACCCAACCCCTTTCGTGCTGTTTCTTCCTAGAAAGTCAGACCCAATTTCAAGGTTCTGGTCTTTATTGACACTGAGATGAAGGCATTACATCCCAGTTTGAAGCTCATGTTACCTGGCTGAAGTTTTCATAAAAACCGGGGGTCTCGTTACTGAGCCAGACTTGTTACAAGTGAAAGGGGATAGCTGGTGGTGGGCTTTTCAATACCCAGTGTTGACTAAAACATCACGCTCTGTGGGATCAAGATAAAACCTCTGCATTGATCCTCCATATGTATCCTCCTCTGCCACACACACACACATACACACACACACACACACACACACACACACACACACACACACACACACACAAACACACACACACACACCCTGCTGTGTTGATATCACCGTGCTCGTTAAAGACGACAGACCTTTCAGACATGCAGAGCCCCCAGCAGCCTGTCAGGTCTCTGACAGTATCTCTACATGTTTGCTTATTGAAACACACTGTTTTTGACACGAGCCCCCGACAGTGGTTCCACGGTCAGCTCCTCTGAGCCTCCGCTATCCCCAGATTGTCTGAGCTCAACTCTAAGAATGAAGTGACTGAAGCTGTTTAGCACTTTTTTTTTTTACTGCCTCAGGGGGAAGCTAGCTAAGCTAGGGTGTTGCGAGAGTGATAGTCAGCCATCTCTGGGCTCAAGACGTTTCACCCTGATTGATGCTGGCTGTCTGTTTTATAGCTCGGAGGCAACGCTAATGCTCGCCTCCAGCCTCCGATGTAAACTCTGTCCAAAACAGCTTCCTCTGATGCACAACATCCTTTAAGCTAGCCCTCAGCACACCTTGATTAAAGACATGGGCTACATTTGACAGCCTAAGGCAGAGGGCATGTCAAGCTAGCTTCTCATGTAAAACCCTTTAAAGCTCCCTCCAGATGAGGCTGTTAAAGGGAAATACCACATTATTTCACATTTTGGAGCTTTGATAATTTGCCGATTGACAGTCCACACTGCATTTTAAAATATGAGTTATTCCACAGCTTAAAATGATATTCTGAAGGACTTTGTTCTATGATGGTGCCATAAAACAATGGTGTGTTATTCATATACTTACATACCACATTATTGGATATATTTACTATATCTTTGCTGTATTCTCAATGACGCTATTAATGTAGCACTGAAGCAATTAGTTCATTAATCAATTATGAGCAGATTTTTAAATAATGGTCAATTATATTATGTTGGTTTTTGAACTTATGATGATTGTGTTTTCACATTTACATTTCAGTGACTATTTCATTGACATTAGTTGCCATCCATCATGTCTCATAGAGTTCATCTCTTGGGAAACAGACAGTTAGTAAATGACCATATTCAAGGTGATAAGAATGAACCAGATGTCTGTGTAAGATTTCTTAAGGGTTGGAACATGAGGTGCAGGTTGTCCAACACACTGGTCATTTCAGTAGATTCCAGTCATTGCTGGAATTCAGATGTATTTCTGAATGACAGCACACAACTGTTGTAATTATTTCATGGCTTTGAGGAAAGGCTTACCCTAAGCTAAGTGGAGTTTCAAATATAAACAGCCTACTATAATGTAATGTGAGGTTCTGGTGCTAACTGAAACTGAGCTACATGGGAAAGAGTCTTGAGCCAGACTGAGCACAGCTCTGAAGACAAACCTTTGGAAAGGCGTTACGGGTTAGAATGAGTGCTGGCTGCCAGCCTCAGTAGATCTGGGAGAGGTGTGGTGGGAAAGTGTTGCCGAAGCTGCCGGCATTGATTCTCCTCCAAGCAGCATGCTGACACACCATGCCACATAACTGAGAGATATCTCTAATGTTTCCATGGAGACTTTGGTATTTTATGACTGAAGCCCACAAACAGTTATCATTTTCCAAAATAAAGGATTAGTATTATCCGGCGACACAGCAGGAAGTGCTTTCTGCAAGGTGCAGAGTCAAGTACAGAGAGAAGTAAGCAAATCTGTCTAATCTCTGTAAGTCAACTGTGACAAAATGCCCCTGAACCTTGGCAGCACGCAGGGCCAAGATATTTGGGCAAATGGCTCCTCCGGCTGGCGTTGTGGCTCGGGCGGCACACTAACCCAAAGGATCCTGTTTGCAGTTTAGTGTCAAGGCCCTCCTGGCAGATCCATTAGTCCTGGCTGATGGAACAAGGGGGGGGGGAAAAGGATTTTTTCTCCCCATATATTTCCCTCTCTGTCACTGTAGCCACAGAATGGAAGGCTTGTCACTTAAATTTACCAATCATTCTCTGAGACGGTATTAGAAAGCGAGGAACAAAAACAGCTGTAGCCGAGGCCATCAAGACTAATGTAAAGTGCAAGTGTTTTTGAGCATTTTAAACTTTATTATGACTAGACAGTAGAGAGCTGACACAAAAATGATGGGAGAAACAGGGGGGTGTGATTCCAGATGTCTCCATGCGGACACTGCGATTACATGGTCTAGACGTCTAAACAACCAGGGCAACCCAGAGCTACAACATTTAATGTACAAAAAGTGTATGCACCTGTTAGGGCCGCATGATATATAGACAAAATTTCATACCTTCATATTTATGAAAAATATCTTGATAATGATACAATATACAGTATGACTGTGGGTTCACACTTGTTTGAAAGTTTAAGTGTAGCACCAGTGAAAATTAAGCTTTTTTTCAAATTTTCAAATAATAATACCAAAAGGACGTAGAAGATGCTGCTACTTCACAAAATTTTGATAATTAAATAATTTGAATTAAATCTGCGACCTTGTCTTTCTCTGCACACATTTCCTCCACTGCTCAATTTCCACTGTCTTCTCCTCACTCACTCGCTCACATGTTGGGAGGGTTCATTTTTGGATTACTTAAACACTGTCTTACATTTTATGTAACTGAATGTGGCATTCATACAATACTGCTTATTCAAGTACTTATTCAGTTCTTCTGTATCAACTGTCTGAGCCCAGTCGAGTCACCCTGAATGTAAATTAACACTCGCTGTAGAGGTGCAGCTTAAGACAGCAGATTTACTTTACTTTCTAAAAATGAGGGTTGTCTTATGTTTCAGTACCAGACAATTACATGTTCATTCATTACAACAGAGAGAGTACCAGTGTAACTATGGTCTTTTACAGAGTGTTGCATTATGGGTTTTTTTGTAGCCTTAATGTTGCTAAGCTAGTGAGTGTTTTCAAGTCAATCTATAGTGATTGTTTCACAGTTAATCAAGCTTTCATTAGTTTAACCTTCAGGAGTTTCTGATGGCTGCTGTCACATGTTCTGTTGCAACAGAGGAAATAAATTGATGACGGGTTGAAAAAGAGTTCACAGCATCTCCTGACGTCTTTACAGCAGAAATAAACCAGAGAGAAAATCTGTCAAACAGCCAAGAATTACATCTGTCACAGGTGATGAGCTCAGAAACACTGAAGTATGACGAATGTTAATGTCAGAGAAAACAATTATGCGAGAGGAATGGAGGGTGAGCGAGGAATCAGCTACAGTCAGCTGACTAGTGGTCACAGAGAAAGTGAGCTGTCCAACTGAACAAAAATTCAGTTCTACTGTCAGATGAGAGGATGGGAAAATATCAATATTATAGATATCAATATTGCACATGTTCTTATTTAGAGATGATAATGATGTAGCGTTCAGCCCTAGCACCTATCACTGTCCATACTCACAGGTAAAGCCTGAAGTATGCTTAACATTATCCACTTTGCACAACTTGTAAAGGCGTTTAAAGCTGTTTTAAACGGCCACACTCGAAGGCGGGACCCTCTGTCGTAGGGAGGGGTGACACACAATAATTATACTAATGGGTATACCGGCCCACACTCCTCAACAATCTTCACTCAAAGACATCCATGGTGTTGCACTAAAGGTAGCAATGTGTAAAAATATGTAGAGTAGACCGCTCGTTCATTCTAATGGAGGCAGTTCATCAGTTCAACGATTAACACGATGCCGAGGGCTCCAACAGAAAACACGGGGTTTCTGCTAAATAAGTTGAACCGAGGTCAACCTCTGCTGCAACACGCCATAGACCTGACTGATAACTGCGTGAAGTGGGTGTGCATGTCAGATTGTTGGTTTTGGAAAGTGACAGCATCTGTTGGTCACAGCCAGAAAGGTGTGTGTGTGTGTGTGTGTGTGTGTGTGTGTGTGTGTGTGTGTAGACTCTAAGTATTCTGACAATTGTTTTTTATCTTATCTAAATGTTTGCTACTTGTTCTGGACACCACATGTGATTGCGTAAGGGAGGCAAGCCAGATTTTTTTTTTATCACAGAAAGAAAAGTGAATATGCCTTTAAAAACCTGGAGTACGAACTGTATTGCTCCACGTGCTCAACTTGGTCTCAGGATACTCATCTGGCACTATCTAACACAGGTCTGCGGCTTTTTAACCACACTGACCTTTCTTCTCAGCCTCTTTCACATCACTGCCTCCCCTTAGTCCGACACACCATATAATTTTAACTGGTGACATATGCAGATTTATTTTCTCCAGCTGGGACATTCCTCACTCCAGACGCTCTACGTTTCCCATGTCCGAGGAGGAACCAGAGGGAGAAAACCAGGACAGTGGCCCAGACGAGGCCTCTACTCCTCTCTCAGGGACGATTCCGGTCCTTCCAACCCCAACTCCCTCGGTGCTTCATAAATGTCACTTTACTTGATAGCAGCCCCTACGCTATGAGATAGTCGTACAACGATATGTTGATTTAATCGGGTTTCTGTATGAAGATGAACCTTGTTGACACGGTTCAGTGAAACAGCTGGGTCTAGATTTACAAGGCCAACAACTTCTCACAGGGGCAGAATAACAACATCTGAATGAGGGGTTGTACCCATAATTAAATCAGGTCAAGCCGGGAGACACTTAAAAAAACGGCTGAAATATTCTGTGTTGTGCGGTGCATTAATGCATGACACCATCTATGCTTAATATGGTAAAAGGTAAAATATGGCTTCCAGCATTATAAAACATCACAGATTTCAACTGACACTCGTTAAAGAGAATAAACTCTAATGAACAGTGGAACTGTCAGTGACTCTGAATTAAAAACATCAAAGAAAATAAGCACGCGCAGACCAGGAGGCTGCAGAAGAGCCTTGAAAGTGGGAAGGGGGTTGTGGGATATTATATGAGCTCTCAGATGTGTTTGTCTTGGCGTAGCCTCTCAGTGATGTCATCATCATCATCATCATCATCATCATCGTCGTCATCATGGCTGTTGCTCCACTTCTTTGGCCCAGTAAATGACGACAGCACACACAACCAGCTCTTGAGCAAGAGTTCCTCAGAGATCAGAAGATGCTCTTATTACTGTAAGTGCTTCAGTCAGTGTTAAATGTTAATGTTCAGGACGAAGCTTTAAAATTGGGTCTGGTGAGCAGATGCTGTCAGACCGGGTAGAGAGAAAAGGGATCACCAAAGAAAATAACTGTGCGGCTGAGGCACACTTATGAACATTCATTAAACAAAGCGTTCAGCGTTAACTCCAAACAGTTTCTGGCAAATTAAAAAGGTACATGGGAAAATCGAATTACCCCCCTTAAGCCAAGCGTTAACAGAAAACGCTTGACATTTGAAAATCTCACAAACAAAGCTGACAGGGGAGCCGGAACTTAAGACATCCACAATTCTCAAGAACACTTTCGTGTGGATAGGTTTGGCCAGAAGCCACATCACAAGAAAAAATTTCCTATGCAACTTTTTTTTTTTCCCCTCTGTCAAAACTTTTGAATACTTATCTAATTTATGTAGACAGTGAACAAATGGGAAAGGCACCGAATGCTATGTGAATGACAAAATGATGAGCTGGTTCGACTCGTTATCGCTCAGTGATGTGCAAGCCCAGATAACTCAAAGAGAATAGATTCAAATGTGTAACCAGTGTGTAGATAAGAAAGCGGGGGGGGGGGGGGGGGGGGGTGACGACAGGGACGCAGCATGTTTGTGCCGAGCTCTCTGCTGAGTTGTGCAAGCTGCTGCCTGTAAGTCACTGTTTGCATGGAAAATGAGATTCAGCTCTGGATTGCTAAAGTGAATTTCCCCAGCGGGGGTAGGCAAGGTGAAAAGAGAAGTGTGAAGCGTCTCTTGTTGATGCACATACTTGACTATTGCCTGTGTGGTTTACTGGATACAGAACATACCACTTCATCCTCGCATACACAGAGAAACCAATCAAACATCTCAATTCTCACTTTTGGAAAGCTGAAAAAAAAAAAAAAAAATTGCTTCTGAAATTTACTTGACATTCTTGCTGCGAAAGGCAAGAGACTGGCCTCCAGCCACGACTCTGCCTTCCCTCCACATTCACACACAGTCAGAGGTGGTGCCAAGACCCAGCCAGGAGATCGTTAGATTGGGAGAAGAAGGGGAGAAAGTGAGGGAGAGCAAGAACAGCGGGAGGGAGGCTGCAGTAGGGGGACTCTTGTGGACAAAGGGGGTTAGAAAAAGAGGGAGTAAAGTCAAGAAAAGGGAGGGAGAGGGGAGACAGAGAGGTGCTGAGTGAGCATGGTCCTGTGTGTGTGTGTGTGAGGAGTGTGTTTATGCTTCTGATGTGTAATCAAAGAGAGGCAGATACAAACAGGAAGAATCAAACTGACAAACAAATGTTGTAAGAACTTGTAAAGAAGCCCCATATTTATATGACTTTTCAACACATCATATGTTCATAATCCCGTTCTGTTATGAATCCAAGTGGATGTGTATGGTTGTAGGAAGTCAACACAAACAAAGAAAGAGTCCACTCACCACTTTCGCTCTTCTCAATCACGTCCACCGTCTCACCGGCCTTGAGGCTGATCTCTGAGTTCTCCTGCCTCTCATAGTTGGCCACGGCCACGTACTGCTCCAGCACCATGGGCTCCGAGCTGTCAGTCCCTGAGGGGAAGAAACAGGCTGTCAGCCACCTGCCCGCCGTGGCACCCCGCGAACGCCCACTGCAACCGACTACACTGCTGCCGCTGCTGCTGTGCGCCCGGTACGCCGCCATCGGCCAACCCCCCGCTCCCTGCCACCGCTGTTCCTCCTCCTTGGCCAATCAGAACGCGAGCTCAAGACTTGGCTGCATAGTCCCAAATGTCTGGCCATATAGCTGAGTCGACCCCCGGCCCACAGCGAAGGACTGAGGAGCATCGGAAGGAATCAAAACAAAAGGAGGGAGCGCGTAGAAATCGTTTGTTGGGGCTGCATTTTGCCTCTAAAGTGGATCCATGGCCTGAACAAAACTTTTTAAGAACCAGACGAAAACGATGGAGAGGGGAAAAAGAAAAAAAAAAAAAAAAAAAAGGAGAAGTAGAGGAGCTGCTAACGACTGGACGGGAAGAGTGGGGAGCGAATGAGTGGAAGAATGGTGAAGTTTCCCTGTGGAAAATCAACAGTGCGGTTGAGAGGAAAGGCCTCCCCTCCACTGCCGCTGGGAGCCAGCCGTTGGACAGGGAGTCGGGGGGGGGGGTGAACACACCAATCATGGTAGTCGGCACTGCTGGCCTTAAATAGAAACATATGAGTGGACTAGAGAGAGAGAGAGACAGAGGGAAACAGGGAAGGAGGTTGGGACCATGTTTATGTGAAACAAAAGAAGAAAGCATTTCAGTTGGGGTTAGGCCACTCTGTTTTCTCTCTCTCCTGCTCTCTGATGTTTAACCTTTTCGACGCCAGCGGTGATTTCACCCTCTGAGCTCACGTGGTCCGTATCTGATCTGAGCTGCAGACACGCTTGTTTGCTTGTTTTGCACGGAGAAATCACCCATGCAGATTCAGAGGGACGTTTCAGCAGATTAAGCTTCACATCCTGTTGTGCTCTGTTGTTTAAGTATCTCAGCATGTCTCTGTCAACCATGTGATCAGAAACAGAACAAAAATGCACTGAGAACAAATATGTGGAAGTTATGAGGCCAAAAAACACAGATCATTTCTTTATAATGCTAAATAAACCAGATGTTAATATCCGTCCTACAGTTTGTTAAAGAGCTTGTGATTCCTTATATGAGGCGGTTGAAAAGGTGAGTTGCTTTTTAAAGGGATAGTTCAACATTTTGGGAAATATACTCTTTTTGCAAGTAAGATCAACAGCCAGTCTACTGGCAACCTGCACTTCACGCACTGGTTAGGTTGTCCATGTCCTGCATTGTCATCTAACTTTCAGAAAGGAAGCTGAGATAATGTTGAAATATCCCTTTAAAAAAAAAAAAAAAAGCTAGCATTAATTGTGTGTCACAGTCAAGGTGTGAACCCTGGTCTCCGGTGTCAAAGAAGAATGTGTTCACACATCCATCCACCAACTTTAACTTTGGCACTAAACACTGACAGTGAACAGAGTGCTTTCCTGAAAACCATAACTCACCCTTTGAGGTTGGGCTGGATCTTTTTAAAATGCTGGACATCTACTTTTTTTTTGGCCATTTTATGCCTTTATTAGCTAGAACCAGTAGAGACGAATTCAGGGACAGAGTAGGGGAATGATATGCAGCAAACGATCTGACCGGCCAGGGGTTGAACCAGGGACTCGCTGCTCAGGGAATTTGAGCCCATGCGGTATACGCCCTAACCATTCGCCCATCATG
>NW_019525473.1:256210-258740 GCF_002814215.2 Seriola lalandi dorsalis | reverse complement strand
CCCCCCCCCCGGAGATCTGCTTTTAAAACGAAAGTCCATGTAGATCAACAGTGTACAAAGTTTAAACATTTGCACCTGTGCTGCAATATGTTGCCACCAATGTCAAATCTTAACAACAAATCCATGCCATCATCACACTGACTGTACGGCCCATCTGCCGCCGTCAAGCTGTCTCTTAATGGCAACGACAAATCAGTGAATGTACAAAATAGGGCCTTCCAGTGAAAGGAGGAAGTGTTCTAACTCAGGTGACCTGCAGTGTGTTTTCTTAGCAGAAAGTCTCCCGTAGGTTTTCTAAGATTGGATCAGATGTTTAGACAGGGGCGGGGGGGGGGGCCGTGCTGATGAAAACAGAAACCATGCAGAGGACAGACGACAGCCAGAGATCCTCCTGAGCAATATTTATATGAAATTAGGCGGGAAGAGGCCATCACCTGGCTAACTGCTGACCCCTACCACAAACACAGACACATTTTAGCACAGAGATGTAGAAGGTGTGTTAAAAAAGACAGTATTCATCATACATAAAGGGGAAAACGGCAGCAGCAGTGACACAGTCCAGAAATCATCAAGCTCTGCATAATTATAATAAAAGTAAATATACTTTTGTCTGCAGATCTCTCAGCCTCTCTGCCTCTTACTGCATCTGAGACAGCGCATTCTCTGCAGTTAGCCACTGCAGTCCACATGAATTTTATTGTAGCAGTTAAGCTGTGCATATCCAGCATGTTAGATCTCCCTGTCTTAGAACCTGTGAAGTCTAAGATTAAGTCTGCTGTTTACTATGCAGCTGAAAAGAAAGTTGCTCATCTGAGACTGAAATAAAGAAAAGTTCAGGGAATAACTTGCAGCTAAATACTCTATCTTCACTGTGGCCTTGTAAAAAATTTATGAGAATGAAACAGGTTGCAGCAGCCCAGGAAAAAAAAAAAAAAAAAAAAGTAGGCGAAAGCATTTGCACAGCGCTTAAAACGTAATTAAGCATCTCTATATGTCGTAACTCAAACAAACAGGCAGGGAACACCAGGGAAAGCTTGTAACCTTACTTCCCCACCGGGTGAGGACGGGTATTCATCTCTGTCTTTCTTTAGCATTCTCCCAGGAGGACAAATAAAGAAAAAGGAACACATTGCTGAGAGTGTCAGCAGCCTATGTGCAGGGAGCAATCAAAGTCAGCCTGAGGTAATAAAGCAGCACAGATCCAGCTATTTAAAAGCTGTATGCAGTTGTAATGGCGGCCACGCCTTGTTGAGAAATACCGTGAAGTCTAAAGACCTGTTACACGTCTGCCTTCCATATTCCAATGCTTTTTACTGCACAACTTCACGTTTTTTCCACATACTTTGCACCTGCAAGAAATAGGGTCATCTTTTTTTCCACTTAGTCTGTTCTGAGGGGGATTTGTCTTTGTTGTTCCTAACTCGTACTGACACACTGATAGTTCTAATGGAGGGAAAGCACATATCTGTGTCGTCCCCCAGCAATGCCTCAATTAAAGTTAAATGTCTCAAAAATGTTCACCAGATGGGAAAATCTGTTTTTTTTTTTTTTTTTTGGGGGGGGGGGTTATATTGTATTTGTGTGTGTTTATATCTGCAGGAAAAGAATGGGATGTTTATTTGCTAGAGAGATAATTTCAATTCCACTCCTCTCTCCACTGATCATCGCTACACACCCAAATTTGAATGAGGTCACAGGTAGTGATCTAAAACCATGCTGCAATCAAATCTAAAGAACCAGACTTGACACCTCATTTCAGTCTAAGGCGCTTGCCACATGTAGAGCAAAAGTCCACGGCCCTCTGGCACTATGTCCAGCTGTTGTGTCGGCCAACCAGGTCTGCGGAGATGGATGGACAGACTGCAGAGAAAGAGAGGCTGAACTGGAGCAGATGGGGGCGGGAAGGAGAGGAGGATGACAGCGCATGCAAAGCAGATGTCGAGGGGAAAGCTGAAGTGTGAAAAGAAACAAACAGGGAAAGAAAAAAAAAAGCTAACGGGATGCAGCTGGCATGTTGCGCTCGCACAAGCACAGTAGTCCATGCATATTGAACATGTTGACAAAGACACACAAGGCTACCTGAGGCCTCTTTCCTCGGGCTGTCTGTAAAGCCGTACATCCATACTGCAGAAGAAGAGAAGGAAGAAGAGAAGCAGACAGAGATTATTCAGTTTGACAGCATGCAGAAGCAAAAGTATGGTAGAGCAAAACCTTTAGACCTTCACACTCCTGCAAATTTAGCACTAGGTTCAAAGTCGGGGGCCTTTACTCATGACTGTGTTTCAAACTCAGTGTTTCCTCCATGCTGAAGTGCACCTGAGCGCAAGAACATGTTTTGGCACTGTGCATGACAAACACCTCTTCCATTTTTAATCTCTTACTCAAACCCTCCCTGCCTCAGACGGCGAGACACTCCCCTTTCTTCCATCTATTCATATATTTCCCCATTTCTTCCATCCCTCTATCAACCTCCTGTAATGTCTGAGAAGGCCGCAGCCACATCTAAAGACATTGCTGAATGCCCACCCCC
>NW_019525473.1:251963-256184 GCF_002814215.2 Seriola lalandi dorsalis | reverse complement strand
CCCCCCCCCTATCTTGAAAAAAACTATCTTAGCCCCCAACCAGGAAATTAGATGCCATGCATCAGAGAAGACAGGGACAGAGGAGGTGGTGACCAAAGAATCCAGAGGCTGCCTTGATACATTTCGAGGAAGCCACAATTTGAAGCTTGATTTGAGATCTATCAGAGCAAAATAATATTTTAGTGCCTGGCTGTTCATCTTTTCCTGGAAGTGAGCCAGCGGTCGGCCTACAGCACACCCTGAGACACAGGCCAAAACAATGTGAAGGAACTGGAACCAGGAGCTGGGCAGGGAGGGCTACTGAGACTAAGCAGGAATGTCCTCTACAACGCCACACTGGAGTTGAAAAAAAACAACACACCACTAGAAATGTCCATCATTATCTTTGCTTGTATTTGTCTGAGAATTGTGCTTTGCTTATATTTTGTTTAAATAAATCAGTGCTAATGAAACAGTCTATCTTTTTTTTCCAATCAATTTCAGCATCAGCTTTGTTTCATAGATGTGAAATCAGTTCAAATGTCTCAGCCCGCTAGCATTTTAATGTCATAGGCCTGATCTTGAACACTGGCTGGTGTGTATGGAAATCGTTCTCCTTGCCCCAAGGACAAGGAGAACGAACACACCATAACTACATCATCTCACCGATTTTACTGATAAAAAATTCTATAGAATTTAACAGCCAATCACAGCCTCAGAAAGTAAAATTACGCTGAAAGTAGTTGCAAGAAAAACTAAACCTGTTAAATTACATTTCATTACAACAAAAAAGCAAATGTGTCTTGTAGGAAATGTAATCATTGGCTCGATTGTGCACAGAGGCAACATACTTATGAATTAAGTGGCACATTTATTTACGGCAGGATTTGGTTGGAGCGGGTTGCGGGTGTATAAGGTGTATGACTGTCACAGAGACTGGGGCTGGCTCCTGTGTGGTCAGGGTTAGGCAACAAAAGCCTTTTGGTTAAGATTAGGTAGTCTACATCTGCGCCAGTGGTTCCATGAGGCTGTACTTGAACTTAGCGCTAAATACAAAGTACATCTGAGGCTGATGGGAGTGTCATTAGTTTCTCAGATATTTAGTCATAAACCAAAGTCGAATTTGGACCTGCTGGTGGCACTAGAGAGAAAGTCTGTCTCTGTGGTCCATGAATGTGCCAAGATGTGAGCTAGTGTGTGTTGTAGTGATATTACACTGGATAAGCTGAAACCTCGATCTGCTGTTGGCGCTACAGGAAAAGTCCGGGGATCATAAATGTCTGAACAACATTTTATGGCAACCCAGTCTTTCAGTCTGGACCAACCTGCATCGCTATCCTTAGTTTCATGCCACTAGTTAAAAAGAGTTATAACATGATTTATATTTCCCAAACTAGGTCTCAATACTGAAACTGAACAATCACACCCCGCCCTATTTGTCACATTAAATATCTTTGCTAAAACTTTATCAAACGGTTGAAAAAAAACCCACACAGAAGTGTCTTCATCCAATCTGGACATCCTTTAGTTGAGCTTTTGTGTGGCTTTTTTCTGTGTCAATTCAATGTATTTGCTAAGTCTAATTCACTGTTGTCGCATACAAATCATTGACAAATTTTTTTATGCACATACCATAGTCCTTATATTTATGTTACTGTATACAGACGCAGGACTGGTTAAGGTAAATGGGTAATGTTTTGAAAAATTACTTGTCACCACAGGTTTTGTTTGCACTCAGATTGGCCACATCTCTTTTTAACTGTAGTGAGCATGAAAACATTCAAACCCCATTTTGAAAAATAGACAGCAATCAATCAAAGAGGGCTGTTTCCTAAATAAGCAACTTTCTTTTGAAGAGACCAGGTTTTTATACTTCATGAAGGATCATTCTGTACTGGATCCTGGTGAGTGCTGCCCCCGCTGAGAAGCCAACAGCTCCTCTCCGTTGCCTCATGTGAGAAAATAAAAGCCAAATCCCCCCCCCTCACTATCCATCAGAACCTCGGGAGCTTTGCTGGATTGATGTTGGCCCCAGAGGGAGCGATACGGGCTGGTCCCAGGTCAGCCAGGGTCAAACCCCTCTCTCTAACGCCCTACCATGATTATTACCCGCCCGTCTGCGCAGTGTAGTGCTCAACATCTGATTGATATTAGCTCTCCTTCCACTCTGGGTTCTCTGTGTTAACCCACCAACCCCCCTCCGTACAAACACACGCATACAGATGCTTAATTCCTTTCAGGTTTGGGTGATGACGTCACAGACCAGCAGAAGCAGCAGTGTTTTCTCAGTCCCTCTGCTGCTGTGGGTAATCTTCCTTGAATTCTGACCCCAAACGTCTACATTACCCTGCAATTAAGGGCCTAGGGACAGTGAAAAATGGCATCTGTTAAATCCTGCTCCCCAGGTTTGGATTGGTGCGGCTTATTAGCCATCTATCTTAGTTTTTTCTATTGACTTGGTAAAACAAACTGCTTTCCATCAACAAGCTAAGACCTGTGGTCCAAGGACTGTAAGACGTGAAGCATTTGTTGTGGCTGCTCAGTGTAATTTAATGTCTATATGTGGCATTTTTGAAGCTTTGCACTTCACATGAACTAGTTGATGTGGAAATCTTAAGACACTCTCTGATTTTGCTATAGGTGCCACCAAATCCCAGACTTCCTTTCAGATGTTTCAAACCCGAAGCTGCAATGAATCCCCAAGCAGCCGGGCAGACGTAGCCTGGTTTGTTCCCTTGAAGCAAAAGTACTGAATCTTCTCTCTTGTGCGAGGCAGCAATAAGTCTCCATCATGTCTAGTCAATAATGTCCTATATTATTTGAAGGACCCAGTCAAATATACTGAATGTACCAATACACCTTTTCAGGGAATGCTTAATAATTTGAGGGGACATCGGTCTTACCAACAAGACTACGAGTCTACAGCACTTTGGTACTTTGACCTAATTGCTAATATTGACAATGAGACAATGTTAACATGTTTAGCAGGAACAATGATTATCATTGGACCAATATGAAATATATTTGCTGAGATTATTTGTATATATGTTAGCTGATAAGTAACAAGGAACTGCAGCAGCAAAAATAGCAGGAAACTAGGTTTGAGGTCATTTATAAAGTATCTTGGTAACAATCCTAAAGACACAAATCTATGAATTCTGTATCGAGATTATTTATGTTATGTTTTTATTTTTAATGAAATACTATTGGTTGATATACTGTAGCCTACTGTTATCAGATTTTTTTTTAACTCCAAAATATCAATATCAGTATCATCTTAATAAATCCAGCATCAGTGGGGCAGCATATAGTGACGTTTCTTTCAGTGTGTTGGCAGCATGAAACACACTGATGGAAATACAATCTGTTTTGCAGGTATATATGTATGAATCAAAATATTGTACAAACTGAGATTTTAACCTGATGATGCTTGATTAGGATCCTCACAGTTTTTACATTTATTCCTGAGGAGTTCACGAACATCTGCACCAAAGTTCAATTCAATCCGTTCAATAGTAATCAAAGTCCATCTTCCTCTCGTAACAACATCAGGGGCATTGTCCTTCAACAGTGTGACAGATAAAGAGAATGAAAGGCAAAGCTGAAAGAGGAGGATAGGTGAAGATAGAGAATGATAAAAAGAAGCAGAGGCATCTGACTCTGCAGACTTCAAATTCCATGGTTTGATCCGGCCTTATGAAATATTAAGCATCACAATTCTCTGCTTTTAAATACTTAACCCTGCGCTCAAGAACGTAGGATCACAACCTGATGAGAGGGTGAACAAAGTCAATGATCAAAAAAAAAAAAGCCTGACAGAACATCCAACCCCATGATGGCACTCCCTGCAAATCCTTCACACAGCAGTGAGCTGAAGCTGCTGCTGCCACACACACACACACACACACACACACACACACACACACACACACACACACACAGTCAGGGGTTTTAATGATAAACCCTCTTCACCTGACACCAAGACAAAGGTGACCAATAACAACTTAAGGCTAATCAGTATTGATCCAGCACTTGTGAAAAAGCACAGCGGCAGAGAGTGACACCAACACTAACAATGTCAAACCACAGGCTGAAGCTAACTAGTATTGATACAGTGTTTAGCAAGAGGAGGAGAGAAGAGCAGAGGCAGTAACAATTTATCTCTGACTGTGTCACAACGTTTCGCAGTGACAAATGACATCTGTGTGCAAACAGTGTGTTGGGAGGGAGGGAGGAGGGAGG
>NW_019525473.1:230593-251943 GCF_002814215.2 Seriola lalandi dorsalis | reverse complement strand
GGGGTGGGGGGGGGGGGGTAACGGGTGATGGGCCGTCGGCAATGACAAACAGCTCCCAGTCCCAGCTGGGAGAGGGACACGGCGTGGGCACTCGTGTCAGGGTGGGGTCAAAATCGCAGGCCACTCTCCCTTCTTCCTGTTCCCTCACTCTCTGCTTCACTGTGTCTGCGCTCTGACTCACCTCACACTGTGGTTTCTGCTTTGGATGAGCCACAGAGTTACAACACCATCACACCCCAGGAATAACCCTTACTGCTCATACTGTCATACTGAGATTGCGATGCCTCATTGCTATAAAGCTGGAAAAGACAATTATCATTTTTCTGCCTAAATCAATATTCACTTTAATGTGTCGTCAACACTGATGTGAGAAGAGTGGGCTGACATTATAATTGCTGCAATTAAGTGCTCAGTGCAATGGTAAATGTGTGAAAGTCGACACAGAGAAGAGTTTTATTCTTACGGGTTCTTATATGGAGGCAGGTAATGGACGGTGTAAGTGTCATATAAATGTTTCTCTGACAGAGGAGCTCCTGATGGTACAAACAACAGCCTGGCTCTAAAATCCTAATTAGCACTGACAGCTTAACAGATATGTACACACACACACACAGCCACACACACACACACACACACACAATGTCCCTGTCCACTAAACCTAGGCTTGTAAAAACACTAACACACACGCATAAAGACACAGTCCTCCTCCCTCCTCCAAGTAAATACGACCGGCCATTCCAACGTGAGTCTGAAATCCTATCCACTGTGCCACGTAAACAAACTTGTGCTTGTCTGACAGTCTCAACCCCTGTGGCCTCTGCAGACCAAACAGCACCCTCCTTCGTTCCCTCTGAATCTGGCCCTCACATGGAGGGATATGAGCTCCATCTGCACTCTGCAGAGCAGGGGAGTAGTGCAGAGATATGACCCCTGAAACTCCCCAGACCCGACCGTACTGAGATGAATCAGTGTTTTCTGTCAGGAGGCATTACAATGACTGTATATACAGATGGGCGAGGGTTTGTGCCTCCTCCCGCTGTACAAAAATGAAGCCACAATATCACGGAACACGGGCGCTGCCATCTTCCACTGGTGACACCTTCTGGAACAAGAGTCTGCACAGTGGTGATCAGCCGGTGAAGCTGTGGTATGGAGGTCCCACCCATACACCCGTCCCACCCAATAGAGAGGCAATCACAGCTGTCAATCATGACCTCACACTCCCGTTTTGGAGCATCAAAGACTAATTAAAACAAAGCTTATCATTAAAATGACAACTTGAACCTGCATTAGCTTGATAAGAGCTACCTAAAATGACAGAAATATCTTTGGGGAAAAAAATTCATTTGACGTGTTCCTTGATGTTTTTGGAGAGCTGTGATGTCCTCCACCTTTATATACAGTCATTGGAAGGAAAAACAGAAGAACAAGTATTTCTCTTTTAAAGTCATTATTCCTCTGAATTATTGGGCGTAGCACTGCACCAGTGACAGACCAGGTTTTTGCTGGCCAACTGTGCAATTGTTTTGCAATGCCTCAAGACAGCAATGTACCAACAATACACCCACCCACATCTCATTTCTAAGACTTCATCCACAATAATACGTTTTAGTTCTAAAACACATCACTTTTGATGGCTTTACACCTGGCGTCCACTCTACTCTGGAGTTTTTCAGCCCCTAAAACACTTTTAGAAACGTCGCTGAGCCTGTTTTAGCTGTTGTAGTCTGGACGGGCAAAAACCGAATGCAACACTGATAACGCATTACAAGTGTTGCTGGTCTTGTTATATTTGCTTGCAGCTGTTGTGCAATTGTTCGATTGTAGTATTTTCTGCAACTAACCAACTGCAGAGTCGACAATCTCCTTGTTGTTTACACCGGGACACGCATGCCCAGGTCATGTGACATGAGTTTAGTGTGGATAGAGGTAATTTCTGTTACGCAGCTAAAACACTTGCCTGGACAGAGATCGTTCTCATTTTATAACAGAAATGTATTAGTGTGGACGTGGAAGACCAACACACCCAATGGGCGCTGAGATGGGTGCAAGTGCATTTGTTATTTATAAAACATGTGCACTGGATAAGAAAATGACAAACTGGGTCAATCTGAAACCAGAAACAATGCTCATCCACCAGAACTGAACCAGAATCTGTTGCTTATTTGTCCACCTCTCTCCGACTAACTTGATATTACACAAGAGCGAGTCAGCAAAAACCAAGTTTACATGTGGTGTTCAAAACATTCGATGTTTCTTGCGAAAAGTGCTCTGGTGAAGTGGAAGTGATGCTTCTCACATTCCCAGCTGCCGCAACCGTTTGTTTGGTTTGAAGAAAAGAATAGCAGGGTGGATGTTGAAAGCAGCAACAGTCATCGAAATAAAGAAACACCTCGCAAAGCAACTTATAAGAATCGGCATACACAATCAATTTCTCTTCGAGGGTTAGAGAAGAAGATTGTTATCAGCTTCATAGTTGTGCATTAAGTATGGAGGGGAGGTCGGGACACAATTAGTCTAGATTAGCATAACGACTGGTGATAGAGAAAAAACAGCTGGCCTGACTGAGGGTTGCCTGATGCGGTTAGTGAACACAGGTTTTAGTTTATGTCAAGGTACCAAACTTGGCAACCTCAGTGCAGCACGATTGAAAATGCTGAATTATTCCTTTAAACTTCAAAACAGACAGCAATGGAAATTTTGAATACAAGTACTGGAGTGGACAGTTTGAACAACAGTGAGCAGTGAAAGGAAAAACAAGACTTAACTCTACACTAACAGCTATGATTATATGGTAGCAAGTAAGCAGCAGCAAACCACATCTCAGTGATTTACACTGAGAGCAGCAACACACAGAAAAACACATCTTTCTTTTAGTATGTAATATACTTCATGTAACATTCACCACTTCTAAATACAACTGTATTTATTTTTACATTTGTATTTAGATTTAAACTGTTCATAGTCGTCACGGTTACAGCGATACAGAGGTCATAGCTGAGATCACTGGGTCAGTGGAGTGGCGTCTGACGGGGGCGGCATCCCAAACATTGAGGTTAGGCCGACACAAGGGCTACGAAAGCCACCTGTTTCAAAGCTCAGTAATGTGCTACACTCAGGGCACGTGGGGAGAAAACACAAGCTGGCTTATGTGAAAAGACAATCAGCTTCCAAGATATCAAATCACTTTGAGGAATGTGGCTGTAATTGAATTGGTAGTGAATTCTCTAGGTGACTACAACAGACCGGTTCATTGCAGGAGGATCAGAGGCCTTCAGTCCAAAAATAAAATCACCATCAATTTCAAGAGTTGTTTTCTCAGGGTAATCACCATAACCTTTCACAAATCTTTTATGTATGAGGGGCTGCAACATAATAAATGGTGTTTTTTTTCATTGTTGTACCCCTACCTACACAACGTTTATGCTACTTAAATATAAGACAAAGAAGTCTTTTAGGTCATCTGCAGCAAGAGAATCACATTCTCCATTACCCACAAGCTATTTCCTGCATTTTCCCTTCAATAATTCAGAAGAGGTGTGACTGATATTTCCCGACACTTCCTCAGTCTAGCTATACCACTAAACAAACACAGTTCCAAGATGCATATATTATTGACTCACATGTACCAATGCTTTTGTTAAGCTGCTATACTGTAGCTAATTCCCCTCTAAGAGCCATACATTTGCTAAGATGGATAATGAGGCTAAAGATCTGTGACAGTAAGGAATGGGTGAATAGTCTTATAGTCAAATAAGCCAGTTATTGGCCTGTGCCACTGAATTCACATGTTGGTACTGGTCCAGGACCTGTCTATGATTGGATATTTTGTGCTCTATTATATTGAATTGCATGTGTGGCATCCAATAGATATATTACAGCTTTTATTCACCTCTTGACATCCCAGGAAATTAAACCACACAGACAAAGATAAGACCAAAGACCCTAACAAAACATGCACCTTCCAAAGCATCTCTTAGAGAGTTAGAGGACCATCATTCTGTCTTCATTATTAAATTATCAGCAAAACTACACATATCATACAAAAACCCACATCCAGAACTGGAGTTGAAGGCTAAGGACTTATTGCCACAACAGAGAATAAGACTTTCCCTCAACAGGATGTTAGTTAACGACTCTATTTTGACATCCCCCAAAAAATTATCAGGCGATTCTGAGACCCCACCCTGGACTGCAAGGCAAATCCACGGCCAAAAGGAGAGGGCTTGACAGCTTTCTGAACACACCCCAAGATACAGTAGACAGTGTCAGCGTCCCGCAGCAGGACAAGTAAACAAACCAAGCATTGACATCACATATATAACAAAGACAAGTCACGCAGAGGGTTTAAAAGTCAAACATGATTCAGCGTTAACATCCTGCCTTGACTGTTAGGGAGAGGTTTTATTAAGAGCAACAAGTTGAGAAAGAAAGGAGGATGAAGTTAGCTTTAGGGAAGGATAGCCAAAAAACAGATGACTTACCCGTCTTGCGCTTGGAGCCATAGTCCCTGAGGGAGAAGCAACACAAGAGGGACATGGTTAGTGACAGCGGACGCCGCTCCGTCAACAACAAAGCATGCAGTCACCGCATGTGGGTTCAGATACTCCTGGATGGCAGAAAACCGACAACTGCACTCACACAGAAACACATGCATGCAGTCGGCTTTAGCACACTAACGAATGCATGTGTTTGAGGGGTGAGAGAGAGAGAGAGAGAGAGACAGAGAGTGAAGGATGGATATAGAGGGGAGGAATGACTTTGGCCAGCTGCCCATACTCCCTGCAACAGACACAAATTAGTCATGTGACTCTAAAGCGGCACCACCATCCTCTTCCTATACTCGTTCTCTTCCTCCCTCCCTCCTTCCCTCCCTCCTTCCCTCCCTCCCTCCTCTCTTGGCCCTGTCAGAGTAGAAGGCGACCTCTCCCCACATTTGAAAGAAAGAGGATCAATTTAAGTTCCTTTGCTTAATGGATTCTAATGGGATTATGTTACAGGGCTGAGCTATAGATGGGGGGGGGTGACACGGAGTTGTGTGTGAGGTCTGCAGTGCTGAGACATGTCTGTTTCTGCCTTTGTCAATAATGACTCTCGGACTCAGGCGGTGTGGCAATTGGGTTAAAAAAGACAGACGGAGGGAAAGATCAGGTGAAGACATAACGTGCTATTTATAGAAACGCAGACCTGACAATCTGACCATCGTCAATCCCCATTCTCCCTCCCTTTCTTCCTTCCCCCCCTCATGGTCTTTTTTCTCTTGCAGTGTGTGCACAATCACTCTGTCCTTTTCAGGTTTCCCAAGGGCTAATCAAAACTCTCATCTAACCTCAAGTTCAGCCACGTCATCCTGCTGCAGTACAGCTGAAAATCAGACGCAGGCAGGGCAATAAAACTGAAGCACAGAGCTGAAGTGAAGAGCCGAATCCCACTAGAACTAAAAGAATTACCATATAGGCAGTAACATCAACAACAAGAAGGGATATAGAGAGCAGAGAGTGTATTGTGTTCTTAATGAGTGATAGCAACATGACTCAACATTTTCAAGACATGTATCAGAGTGCAACTGATGACTGACGGTACGTTTCAGGATATGAGAGGGGCGTGTGTGAGGTGGGTAGGTGTACGTAGGCGCATCTGTGCGTGTGTGAAGTAGCATGACAGTGGATGTAAATGGTCGATGTTGTTCCTCTAAATTCCCTTTTATACTGGTCAACAAACATGCTAACACTCCTTAACACCTGGCTTTTGTCTGCAATGTGAAAGGCTACAATCGGCATTCACTCCCAGGTGGAATGACTCTGCCGTTCACGCGGGTATTTATCAGCTCCAGTTCCAATCTGCAGAGATGTAAACAAGCAGCCGGGTGAACACACTAACTTCCATCCTTTCTCCGTGATGTGATGTCTTTCAGAGAGCAGAGACCGTGAACAGACCTGCCACCTGTCCAACAATGCGGCTACAGCTTCCATTATACGCTCACGTTTTAAAAACATACAGCCGCCGACCAAAGACCTCAGACACTTACAGGAGCGCCGACCTGGGGATGAGATGCAGTAGATCCATCTGTGACTGCATGTGGTGACAACGCTACCTGCAGTGTGTGTGTCTGTGTCTTCTCAGTCTGAATACATAGGCAAACTGGTCTGGTGTGTGAAAGGAGTGCATGTCAGTGGGTTTAGAAATCCACTTATACGCACTAATGTTGGTGTAAAAAGGTTAAAAGATTCAGAGTGAACAACCCATCTGCGAGAGCCTCCTTGATTGGGACGGCTGACCTGGCTGGTCCCTGTGAAACAGCCCATTTCTTTAATGAGGGCCCTCTCATCTTGTTAGAGCAAACAGGCCTGCAACATTATACTGCAGTGCCAGGAGAGCAGGAAGCGCTCAGGGCAGCGCGAGTCAAGGTAGTGCCCTCTCTCTGCATGAGGTCACTGAAAACCTGCACTCGCTCTCGCTGCGACTGCACTCAAGCTAATAAAGAGACAAATCTTCATGTACGGTGGCCACGCACGCGAATGCACGCGGACACACACGTGCTCTACAGGAGACAGCGTAAGGGCAGACGGACACGTGCACGAGCAACGGCCGCGTCTCATTTAAGACACAACAGCTCCGTCTTCTTCAGTGTCACCATGCTTGTGCTATAGCTCTCTTTTTCTCCATCCCTTCATCCATTCCCCTGTGATCTAATGTATCTGTCTCTTTGTGACCGGCCAAAGCAGATGAATAAAGCCTTTATACCGACCTCCCCACCAAGAGCGCTGTGTGCGAGCAACCAGAATATGCTTCATTGTCACCAAAGTGGGACACGGAGAGCAGAGCTTGACCCCTCGCCTCATCTCATCCATCTCGAGCCATGCCGGACACACAACGTCTAATACGTGTGGCATGGATAACATTCAAGTCAATGGCCAACGACTTTCAGTAAATTGTGCCACAGAGTGTCTGGATGTGTCTCAGTGGAAACTACGCTGTGGACAGATCAAGCCTTAGAGTTGGCAAGACGGTTGCCCTTTTTACTGCGGGCTTGCCGAGGTGGCATTAAAGATGATGATATTCTCTGTTCAAGCACAAGGGGAATGTTTTACACTTCCAGGGAATGTTAACTGCTGTACTGGAGTTTCCATTCACCTAGAACAGGCTACTTCTCAATCTTCAATTCTCAATCTTTCGCTGGTTCAAACATATATCGTCAAAAAATAGGTAAGGTAAGAAATATAATCAGGTTCTACCTTCAATTTTATTCCAAAGCAAGTCTTACTTTCATGTCACAAAACAAATAATTATTTCAGGTGCATCATTAGATTATTAGACCTTAACGAGAAGACTTCTATTAATTCCCTCTATTCCTGGTAATTCATTTCTTTTCCCAAAATAAAATACTACTGTGCATTGAGCCTTTAGCCTTCATCCATGTTTTTGTTCTGGTCCACCTGACTTTGAAATTTAACTGGGCAGCATGCATTCAGGGCGTCCGGTCAGGAGTCCCCCACCACAGTCTTTACAGCAACAAGCAGGCTCAGCAGCAAGCACTGCTTGCCCCTTTATGAACCTGGCTGCCTGCCTGATTTACTAAGACTAACACTTGGACAAACAGTGGACATGGACAAACAGTGATGAAGCAATTTAAACTTTTTATCCATTTTTCACTCTTTGTATTTGTTTTTTTTCACCAGTACAGAATCTGGCATGAATAAAGGGAAAAGCCTGATGACAGTTAATCAAAATACAAGTGACGCAATGCGCAACAGGACCGACCTTCCATCAGCCAAACTACAAACGCAGTTTTAACTGCATGTTGGACGCCTGCTGGATTAACTGAATAAACAGGAAATGATCTACACAGATTGACAACACAATAGGTGTAAGTGTTGGTCGTGGAAATGGCTGGTTGTAACTTATCAAGGAGGTGAGGACAGGGGCCAATGAATGAGGTTTGTTTGGTGGAAAACAACAGCAGCATGAAAAGTACTTTGCTGTAGCCAACTCCCAGGGAGCCTGTTAAGCTATTCATGCTGTGCATGGTTTGAAAGGCAAACACGACCTCGAAGCTCTATAAACAAGTCCCAGTCAGGAGAAAGGCAGAGGCGTAAGCACTTTTGTGGTCCAACTGTATATTTTTATACAAATAAATCAGCCTTCAAGCGAAGGCCTAAACCAAAGCTGTGCTGTATTTGATTCTCTGAGGTTAATTGTTCTTGATACATGATCACACACAGTCACAGGAGATATAGCTGCTGAAGCCCCTTTATTAATCCTCACACGGAGTGGCTGCTGATTGGATCAATAGCATGTGCTTCTGCTGTTGTCATGGAAAGCAGTTCAAAGTAAAGGTTAGCTTGTAGGACGTGTGGGTGGTTGTTAGCATTAAGCATTCACAAAGGGCTTTAGCTCAACATGCCGTCATGACATTAGCTCACAAACACAGCTCAGGAGGCAAATATCAGTCAATATAGGCCCATTAGCCAAGCTAGTTCATTACAGTTGAAGCTAATTAGCACCAAAATTAGTTTTGAACAAAAGGAGTCATTATTTATGTAACAAAGTAAAAACTAAATTAGCTAAACCGCTAATATTTAACATTAAATAAGGACACGCCAGCGGGAGTGCAGCTGGCTATTGGCTTTATTTTTAGAGGTATGTTTTTTGGAGGCATCTGCAAATCATTAGGGCACAAAGGAGGAGCAGAGTGGGGCAAAATACAGAGAGAAGGAGGGAGAAAAGAAACACGGGGTCCAGACTCCATCCAGTGACCCGAGTCACCAAGCCTGAAATCAAACTCTTCCCTCAAGGGCTGAGCAACCGGCTCCGGCTGCCAACTCTTTTCCTTTGTGTCCTAGAGGTGTCGAGAGGAGGAAAGCGATGTGAAGACACCGCAGTGCTGGAGAAAAGGGTATTTTATGTGGCTAGGTGGATTTTTCAAGGCCAGGTTTTGCAGCCAGTAAAGAAATGCTACTCTGGTTGTAATGACAGTATGTTTTTGTAGAAGAGTTACTACCAGTAAAGAACATACAGAATTTCAGAGTCTTGAAGGGATTTGCTGCAAGTGAAGTAAGAAATTTTCATGCTCACATCAATACCATCCAAATGACTTGAAGATCTGTTAAACTGCTATCAGCCCTGGTATCTGGAGTGATGCAACAAACAAAATCTGTTTTCCTGTGTTTAAGTAAAAAAAAAAAAAAAAACCTTTGACAAATTATTGCATAGACAGATGTTGACTGTTCATGCACAAACATGCAATTAAAATGTGTATAAATCTGTCAGACATGGTAAGAAAGGTATGTATATCCTGAGAAAAAAACACAACATCAACAGATGGGTCAGTGGACCAGAGAGGAACACACACTCACACACACCTTCACCTCGACACACTTCTCTCATCACATACTGACGTTTCGTCACAGTTTATTCACTGACCACAGCTCCATGAAGCAGGAGCTACTCCATGCATGTCTTATCAGTTCCACAGCTCCGAGCTCTCGACATTGATTGTCAAGCTAAAACAGATGTGAGTGAGTATCCTGAGGCAGGACATGTGGTGTGGGGGGTCAGGAAAGCCAGCGCTAGTCAGTTGACTACAGAAGTGTCAGTCGAGGTATTTGAAACTATTCGCTCATGAGTGAGTATGTGTACAGTGAACTTAGGGATCAGTGTGATTCAGCCAATTCCTCTAATTCACACATTACATACATGACAATGACAAAATGCTGCATTTTGTTGTCTAACATCATGTATTCCTCAAGTGGTATCTACTAGGCTTGAGCGATATCCAAGATTTAATATCTTGATACAGTCCAGCGCAAATATTGCCATATATGGTATTATCACAGGGGTGGGGGGTTTATAATATATTGTTATATTTTTGTATTTTATTTTTCAGCTGTTGTTTTTATTCATAAATATATTTTGATATTTTATGTTTCAAGTATAAGAGATGCAGCCACTAAACAGCAGTTCAAAGCCAATGTGCAATGTACAGTAAGCAAAGCAGTTCAAATGAGGGTCAGACTCAGCAGCAGTGCAGACTGTGCAAACCTGCAAAACTGATATACATAAAATATACATATATATATATATATATATATATATATATAACATTCTGTATTGAATACTGACCCAAGCCTAGTATCTACAGCATATAGAAGTTCCACTGGACTAAGATTATGTCAGTTTTTAAGAGTAAGCAGGATGAGGTTGATGGCTGTATGAAGTTTCTTAAAGAAAATCACTAGCCTTGATTCAATAGTTCAGTTTCTATCTACATACAGAGACGTAGTGTGGACTTTCAGTGCACTTCTTTACTCGATCTCCTTGCTCTTAAACAGACGTAGTGCTTAGTACCAAGGTTTCCATGTCCCTCATGGCTTTGGATAAAAGTGTCTGCCAAATGAGTAAATGTAAACGTAAACTTGCCATTTGGGTTTACACATATGACTCCCTCCCTATTAAAATCCCTTCAGTTTAGTTAAAAACTCAGTTGTGCATAGAATTTATTTGTAAAAACAAATAATGAAAAAAGAAAACCCAAATAAATCTCAAATGATCTAAAATCAAAACATTATGATGGAATTGTTAACACTTACTCTTCCTAGATTCGGTGGGTCAGTGAGCCTTTCAGAACAGTATGAGGTGCTTGGACCCCATTATTTTTGCTTGCCAGTCTATTAGCATTATTACTATTACATAAACGTTGACAATGTTCTAAACTTTCAGAGGCTTAAACTGTCAATTTGAACACCGGCCCATAAAGGTAGTGGATTCACTGTTTTGTATAGTATATGAGTGGGTCGGCAGATAAAGTGCTAATCAGTGTGTTTACAAGTATTACCATAATGGCTTCAAGTTAATGACTCTTAATGGCTCCCTGCTAGGCTCACATGCAAGACCAATAAATAAACACAGAGATTATCGCCTTGGCCTCTCTCTCTCTCTCTCTCTCTTCCCTCGTCCCTCCACCCTGCACCCCAGTTCATCCCTAAGCGTCACCAAATCCGGAGCCGAGTCCTAATCTTGCCGCCCACAGGCCTACCTACCCTAAAACCCTCAGGAGCCCCAAATTACCCTCAGTCATCCCCTGTGTTTTAGCCCTCATGGCCATGAAAAGGCTAAAGCCCAGTGTGGGCATTAACACTCCAGAGACTCAAGGAATCAATTAACCTCAATACTTGGCTTTACACACACGAGCAGCACACTTATTTAAGTTTTATTATTACTTATACTTATATTCATTATATTTTTCTGCTACATGCAGATCCCAAAACCTTATCGAAACCAAATTATTTTGCTTATTGTTATAGTTTTATTACTCAGAATAATTCATGACATATAAACATGTTACATAGAGACGAACAACATATAAAATGTGATGATAGTCAAGTCACTCTTTAAAGAGAGATTTTAATCTCAGTGAGACTTTTTAACTGGTTAAATAAAGGATTTATTAATAAAATAATAATTACAGGTTAATAGGTTCATGCCTGATACTCATCACTGCATCCTGTATGAAAAGGTCGGATGGTCCTCTCTCTCTCTCTCTCTCTCTCTCTCTCTCTCGAAAGGCGTGATTTGCATGTGCATTTGTTTATTTAAAAAAGCGCTTCTTGAAAAGTTGCTGTGATAGCTTCCCTCCATGTTAGTGTGGTCCACTGGACCACATGACACCAGGACTAATGACTGGCTCATGCTCCATGTCCCTCGAGTTCACACTGAGCTTGGAAAAACTGCTTTTGGCTTTTTTGGCCCGTCCACCTGGAGCGCATGACAAAGCACTTTAAAAATGAATTCATCGGTTCCTCTTCGATTTTTAATCTCTGACCTTTTAACTTCTGTTTGTACCCATTTTAAGTGATTCTTGTTTGTTTTAATTTGATGTCCTTTTTTAACAGTTATTTTTTTATCTACCCAGCATCATCGTCAATGAGGGCTTTACCCTCAATGATCTTCCAGTTTAAATAAAGACATACAGGCTATATAATAATAATAGCAGAGACAATAAGGCTGCAACTGACAATTATTTCCTTATCACTCAGCCTCATAGTTATTTTCTCTATTATTGGCAGAATGTCAAAAGAGAATAACAGTACCCAACATATTTTCTCAGAGCCACCTTCATATAGCTTGAGTTGTGTGTCCAACAGTCCCAAACCCAAACGTAATCGGTTTACTGTCAAGTGGCACGACATGAAATTGCAAAGCTTGATTAAGAATACAAAACATGAATACTTTTGTTTATTTGATTCAAAATCATAGTTTTCACAGTACTTTGGCATGTATGTTTTCCTTTTTCACTCTCACTAACATTCTTTAACTTAAACAAAATGTGGTATTTACAATTTTTTTTTTTATACAATAAATACTTCTCCAACTTGAATTAATGTTAAACAAGCCTACATCCCAATCCTAAATTAACCTGCTGCTCAGCTTCAGATGACCTCACTTGGTAACTTCCTCACTAGGTACAAACAAACATGGTGTCAACAAGAATGTGAGTCTATGATAGGTTGAAAAATTGTGGTTTTTACATGTTAAATAAAAGCCTCTTCTCATTATCAATGACAGAACTGAACGCACATATGCCCCAATACTCAACCCTCACTAAACACATTATCACCTACTTATTTCTAATTAGTCCAAAAACACCAAGTCTGTCTTCACCCCGTCACCAGGGATAACCCTGCTACTTAAGCAATTCCCTGTAGAGAGCCCCAAAACTGACCAATCACACGAGTTCATGACTTATCCCAGTAATAATCTGATAATCTTGCAGCATCTCTCTCCTCCAGGCACAAGCCAAGGTCGATCCCTATTGTTATTCATGGAGAGGGTTGTGAGGGGGCATGATGAATGATGATAACATCATCCATGTCTAACTCTACAGTAGCCTGTGGAGGACAGTGGCCAATATTTTCATCATGGCTGAAATGCAGTATGCGCATATTAATAGAGAAATTTGTCAACGTTATGGTCTGCAGAGGACAGATAATACCGTTTAGGCTGATAGTTATATGATTGCCTACCACGGGCCCAGACAGATAAAACAAATCATGGCCCACGTCCTATGCAAATTGACTCAATAAAAATGCAAGATGCGGGAAAAAATGCTAAGTAAGAGAAGGAAAAAAAGTCATGTCTCACAAAAGGGGAAAAGGAGCAAGTTGGGCAGGTGGGAAGGGGGGTTTTCCTAGGGAAGCTTTGGAGGGGTGAGAAATTCCATTCAGTGGAAATATATCTCACACAGGAAGAGCGAGGGGCCAAAATGGACATAAATACAGAAAGAGACAGAAAAGAGTCAGAAAAATACTTGAGTATGTGACCAGACAGTGGATACATTTATGGAGGAGAAGGGAAGCCCTGGGGAGGTTTGTGAGGTTGGACCAGTGGCTGAACTGGATACAGCAGGCGAGGGTGCAGAGAACGCCATAAGTATTTGTTTGTATTGTGAAGTATGCCACCATGTGGAGAGATATTGGAGAGTAGAATAAGAGATACGATGGTTGGGTGAAAAGCTGTGTTTCCTCATATTTCTGCAGTGAGTCTGATGCAGATGCAGCAGTCGTGGCAAAGCTTTTCTGCATGTAACCTATAGGATATAGATTCACATTTTTCAACTATGTCTGAGCAATACTCATACGCCCATACGTATATACATTAAAAGATTATTGGTGGCTGTAATTGTTCCATACTGGCGGAGAAAGAGCTCCCTTCCTAATGTGACTCCGACATAATGTGACTGAGGATCAAATCAACGGCTCTGAGCAGAAATGTGCTGCAAAGTTCAGCCAAAGCTAACATGGGCTTTCAGCCGTAGATAAATCAAGGGAGTATATAGTGTTTTTTAGTAACAAATTTCCTCTTTGTGTTGCCTTAGGCAGCGTCTCTTTTAGACCTGGGCGATTAATCCAAGACTAACTGAAAATCAATATCATGACTCTTTAACCAACCTCGTTTTTGTCATATCATTTTCATAGAGACTCTTCATGCAGGCTGAAAATAATGTCCATCACTACCATAAACACATGTATTATTCTGATCTGGTTGTAGTATTAATTATTTCAGTTTCAGGTTTATTGCCAAGTAGGGTTTTACATACAATAAACATATAAGAAAAGGAAGATGAATTACAGATTAAGTACTGCAAGTCAGCTTAAATATAAAAAGAAAAAAATTACAATAAAATATTTACAATGAAAATGTGAAAACTACTAATGGGCAATGGGCAATAGCAAAACAATAAGATGTAGATTCTTTACTGAGGTGCAGTTGGACAGTGACTGACTTTCACCTTTAGATGTTTTATTACAGAAAGTGTTTGAAGCCCATGACCAAAATAGCTGTACGTACATTGTGTCATTGTGTTACTTATGGATTGAATTATAATGAAAATAAATGATTCCCCTTTTTTGCTGGGGACCCTCAACCCCCCCATCACTGCCTTAGATTAATAACACGACCCCTATTGGGGACCCCGATCCAGAGATTGGGAACCATTGGCCTGGAAGCTATGGCACCACAAAGAAGCTGCTCAGCAGAGCAGTTACACTGGGTGGTTGCCATGTGTTTGAAAGTGCCTGAAATATCCGCAAGTGTGTAAGACAAAGAACGTGTTTTGTCCAAAAACTGCAACGTTAAACTCTTGTCTTTGGATGTCAGGTCTTTTGCACTACAGGAGGGAAACATCTTCGTTTTTGTAGTTTTCATTCCGCAGGACATTTGAACGCATCAAAAAGAAAACAAAAAGACCAGAGAAGAGACCAGCCCAGGGTCCGTTCAAAATACATTAAACATCAAGGCCACTCAACTTCAAAAAGGAGCAAAGCTGATTGCACAAGAATGACATCAGCTCAGTCGCACTTGCCACTGAGGTGCAGTACGGTGCTCTGCAGACAGGGGTCAACAGCACTCAAACACAGGCAGAAAGGAGAGGAAACTGTAGCTGACAGCCGGGTCTGCTCAGGGTCTGTGTGCTTTTCTGTGCTTTGATTGATGGGATTGATTCCTGCGCCGCACCGCGAGGCACACGGCTCCTTTTTCTAATCAGATCATAGTCAGAAAATTCAATCGTACACAGTGGAGCAGGAGCACAGAGGCTGTTGTCAAGGCATGATTCCTGTTTATGGAGGGAGTATAAAAAAAAAAATAAGACGTCACAGCTCGACCTGGTTATAAAAGTGACGCTAAGGTCAGACTGTACACCTTTAAACTAAATGCCAATAAATGACATCCACTGCCTTATATATTGATACTATTGAAGTCTTCTGCGGCTTGTCAGAGACACAGGGGGATGGTCAGTGCACTCTTGGCCTTGCACTCCCCTGATTTTGTCCCCTCATCTCCTTAGGGACCCCCCACCCCCCACCCTGATATTCCTCTTCCCTTCCTCTTTTTTCAGGGAGGTGATAAAATGCACACATTTCATCACCCCAGTAGTTACAGCTGTCCTGGCCCGCTCTATTTATCACACTCACGTATAGCCCGGTCCTCCCAGAGCTGATGCTGTAGCAAGCCGAACCCCACCTTGACAACACCCTGTGAGTAAGTGTGCGAGGAGGAGAGCACAAGTGAGTCAGACAGTGCATCGGCTGGGCGGGTGGGCGAGTGAATGAGTGTATCTATGTAAGGTGATGGCGAGAGGAAAAAAATTGAGCCGAGACTGTAGAACAGAGACAGACGGGAGGTGCACTGAAACAACCTGACAACAACAACCATGCTGCACACGGCAAGCGAGACTAATTTAGTCCTGGAAGAAAAAAAAAAAAAAACTCAACTAATCTCCTGCTGCTGCATCCCTTTGGATACGAACACAAACACTTTGAAATACAAGTGCAAGTGTATAACTGCTTGATAAACGCTCACACATGAGAGCACGTACATGTACACACACACACACACACACACACAAACACACGCTCAGCTGACCTCTCCTCACCACTCTGACACACTGAACGTGTTTAACCCCACTGAGGCCGGTGGTGTACACTGCTCATGTTGTGCTGTGTGGTCTCCAGTGAGTGCTATTGATCCTAATAGCGAGGGGAGCAGAGCAGCTTATCCATTAAGGTTGAGTGAGTCTGTCGCCTGTCTCCTACTCACAGCAGATGGAGTGGAACGGACAGATGACTGGGAGGAGAAGGATGGAGGTGGGAGAGGCCGGGATAGGAGAAGGAGAGAGCGAGGGGATGCTTCATAACTCATGGACAATGGAGAGGACAGGATGAGTACAAGATGGGCAGAAGAAGGGGAAATGAGTTAGGAAGAAGGGAGGAGACGGTGGCTGTGGAAAGGAAGGAAGGAAGGAAGGAAGGAAGGAAGTATTTATTCAGCACCACTGTTGAACAAACAACTCTAAACAAGTCTTGAACCACTCCTTAAAGATGTTCATAGAGTACATGTCTTATGCATGTCCTCATGTAGATGACGAAATCATGTGGACTTTAAAGGTCCATATTGTATCAAGTGAGATTTCCATTTCTTCTTCGATCATAAAGCAGGTCTACATTCTATATTAATACCATGAAAGTATCAAAGCGCTCAGTCCACAGAGAAATGCACACAGCCTGTATTCAGAAACTGAGCCCTAAACCAGCCGTCAGGACTTCTGTAAC
Organism: Seriola lalandi dorsalis; assembly: GCF_002814215.2. Lineage (NCBI taxonomy): Eukaryota > Metazoa > Chordata > Actinopteri > Carangiformes > Carangidae > Seriola > Seriola lalandi. The sequence goes on along the minus strand of NW_019525473.1, from coordinate 235,336 downwards.
TTTGTGATGTAACAACAAAACAGTCTCAACACTGCTCTCAGCTATGCCCCAAGCCCCACCCACCTGGACCCACCATCCAACCTCGCAGGATTTGGTTTCTCTAAGCGTTTACCTGAAATCTGCTTTATTTTTTATTGGATCACTCAGAAAACAGTCAGCCAATCAGAAGAGAGGAGGCACTTAGCCTCTCTTCTGATTGGCTCACCGAACTGTTGTTACTAGAGCTCCAGAGAGAAGCCTGAGAGAGGAGATGTGAAACTACATTGAGATGGTTATTGGTAAATAAATCTTCTTATGAATCAACACATCAGATAAAAAACTGGAAAAGTGTAAAGTATGTGATATTTAACTACTTTTTCAGTGATTGCCAAGCAGCTTAGTTGGTTTATTTCATCTTCTGTTCACATTGCGGGAAACACAATCAAGACCCCACAAGTCTTTGCATTTCTCACAGAGTTGAGAAATCAGGCAAAGTCGATGATGAACAAGATGAGAACACTTAGCCGCAGCTGGAGGTTTTACACTTATTAGTAGCTTTCCAAACGTCTTCTCTCTGCTTTCGGGAACTATGGTTCAAAGTGGATGAGAATTTGATGCCATTCAACTGCTTTCTAATTAGCACTTGCTAGCAAATGATGTCGACTGATCAAAATGATGTCCTATTATGCAGGGTAACAGGAAAAGTGGGAAAGGAGATAAATGCAAGCTGTTCTGAGTATGCAGAGATTATCAGCACCTTTTGGCTGCCTGTCATAGATTGTAAGAAGGAGATACTTTCAACAGGAGTAATGTGGTAAGATACCATTATATTTGACTTCACATACATATTTCACTCTTTGATGTATTTAATATTTGTGAGACACAATTGTAATAAGTTTACTGGTTGTTTGGATGGTTATTTTGTGAAATAATAAGGTAAATAGATCCTTCTTGTAAACATGTTTGGCATAAAAACAGCCAGTGTTCATCAGAGGACGGAGTCTGACAAGTTGTCATGGAGATAGATCTGTTGACATGCAAGCTCCGTTTATGTTCATTTCTAGACCTCTCATCCTTGTTGAGTCAAAGTATGCTGAACTTTGCCCCATTTGCTGATGAAGACCATAGGATACAGTTGAAAGCTACTGAGAGACTTCGAGCTGGGAAACAAAATGTATTAGTGGTCCAAGGCTTTTCAATTCCAAGACTTTTTAAGTGCATTTAGATTTTAAATCTTTTAGCAACATCAACTTAAATACTTTTATAATTAATTTTCTGTTCACCATATCACCATCATATCTGGATTCATTATTGGCAGACAATATGAAATAACTCAAATCAGGTTTGGTGGTTAAAAACATTTGATCAAGTTGGATGTAACAGATGAGCAGACAGAACACACACACACACACACACACACACACACACACACACACACACACACACACACACACACACACACCACCCATGATTAACAGTATTCAGGGTCACAAATCACTTTTCTTCCTACACAGCATATAGCGCATGTGTACTTGCACACAAACAAAAAAACCCACACACTGCTAACACACACTCCAATCACAACCTCAAATCAATGGCCAATCTCCATTCCTGAACTCACCCCTGATTCATTTTCATTTAGCAGATGCATTATAGGTAGGGAACGAAAAGAACCCATCCAATTTAGCCGTGACACACGTCGAGTCCCCTGGATCATGACGTCTTACTAACCATTAACTGAGCAGTCATTTTCTTTTTTCTTTTTTCTTTTGACCAAAGTGGGCAGTTCACTCTCCCGAGTATTCTCTTCTTTTATTAAGACAGAGTGAAAGTCTTCAGGGATCCAGAGAAGCCAGAGGAGGTTCTGTCTCAGTTTGATCTGAAGCTGACTGGAGTACAGCAATTGCTCAGGCTGAGATCTCCACAACTACAACCTCTACTTCCAGCACACAGCTGGTCTGCTGCAGTAACATGCATAACAGGAACAGTGTTTTCATTGACTCTTTTAATGACTGTGTTAGAAAAGCACCTCGCTGTAGGACAAGGAGCTGAATATTTCCTCGGTATGTGTGTTATTGGATGTTACTAGCTGTGCTCGCTTGTCTTGGCCAATTAAAGCCGCATCAGACACGGGAAATCTGGAACAAAAATGAGCATCGGGCAAAAGAATTCGTCATTTTATCCTATGTAGCATGTCATAGTCTGGGACACATCACTCAATGAGATGAGTCTGCTACTTGAACTCTGTGAAGCATTCATATACAGTAGCCTCTAATCTGAGGTGCTGTTAATTGGCGATTTCCGAGGCTGGGCAGCAAAGGTAAGTCTCGGTCTTCCTTTCCTGGGACGGTCCTCATGAGACCTATTCATCAGAGCGGTTTTTGCAACTGCACTTGACGATATATTCAAAATTCTTGCAATTTTTTCTGATTGACTGACCTTCATGTCTTAAAGTAATGATGGGCTGTCATTTCTCTTTACTTCGTTGAAGAGTTCTTGCCTTAATATGGATTAGTACTGTTGTGCAATAGGACTGCTTACTATATACCAACACTACCACGACACAACACAACTGACAGTCTCAAACGTATTAGTAAGGCACAAATTAACTTTTAACAAGGCACACATGTTCATTGAAAAGCATTCCAGGTGATGACCTCATAGAGCTAGTGAAGATAATGCTTGTATTGTGTGAAGCTGTTATCATGGTAAACAGTGGCTACTTTGAAGAATCTAAAATATGAAACATATATATATTTTTTTTTAACACTTTTTTGGTTACTACATAATTCCATTTGTGTTATTTCGTAATTCTGATGTCGTCGGTATTGTTCTACAATGAAGGAAATAGTCAACATAAAGAAGAACCAATGAATGGGAAGGTGTGTCCATACCTTTGAATGGTACAGTACCTGCAGCTTCAGCACAGCTTTGTCAAGTCAAGTAAATTTTTATTTATATAGCGCCTAATCACAACAGTAGTCAAGGCACTTTTCAAACAGAGCAGGTCTAGACCGTACCCTTACAGAGACCCAACCATTCCCACCATAAGCAAGAACTCGGCGACAGTGGCAATGAAAAACGTCCTTGTCTTCGTTGGAGCTCTTTTGGTTGTTTCATGCATCTTTGAAAACATATGCAATCTACTAAATGCCATCAGTATATTCTGTGGCTGTCAAATGATACTATGTTGTATTCACCCAATAAATGACATAACCGTGTTGCAGAATGGTGGTAGAATCAGATCCTTGTGCGGCATAAAAGTGGTTCAACTTTTGAAGCAACACAGCATGACACGAGGTGCTGCGTCACCCGATCAGAATCGCAGTACATGCAAATTACCGCACATTACTGGTGGATTATTTTGTAACGTGAACAGCTGTTTGTGAGTGTTACAAACCACTGTGTGGTGTCTTGGCATCAGGTAAGCTTTTAAGCTTTAAGCTTTGTTTCAACTGGACTTCCTGGATCACATTTCATTGTCTTCCAAGTATATGAAACAACATGCCCCGCATTAGCAACCACTGTGCTGTTTAACACAGGGATATTATCAGCGTGAACGCAGCTTAAGAGTCAGGATATCTCAACCTACTTCACTGGAAATCGTATTAGTAAAACTATAAGGTGAACATTACAAGTAAAAGTCGTGCATTCAAAATTTATCAGCTTTTACTTACAGTAAGTACAGGACATTGTCTAATTATGAGGCCATGTAGCAAACTTAATTAAAGGTATCTTTGAATGTGCTTTATCTACAGTGAATTTCTATAACATTTAAAGTCCCGTTTAATTTTATCAACCGAACTGATGTTTGAAGTGTTTTAAATGACTGCAGCACTGTGTGTATCACAGTTGGTGCCAACAGACTGTGAGTGGTGAGGGAAGTGTGTACACACTTTATTATGCTCCTCGTGTATGGCTTCATCTCCCAGAACTCTTGACAAGACGATTAATGCCATTTCTTTATGCACCAGAGTACAATAGCATATACAGGACAGAGAGAGAGAGAGAGAGAGAGAAAAAGAGAGAGAGAGAGAAAAAGAGAGAGAGAGAGAGAGAAAAAGAGAGAGAGAGAGAGAGAGCGAGAGTCGGTGAGAGATTGAATGATGTTCATAGCAAGAAAAAAAAAAGACTGGAAAGGATGAAGTGCATAAGTCAAATGGAAAGCTGTAGATGGAAAAGATGGAGAGCTGTATGGACAGCGAGGAAACCATAGCTCTTGATCAAGGATGATTGCGTTGGCGGTGGTGTTTGTAACCTTGAGCTGTCGTGTCAATTAAACACACTTAAATTTATGAGGCAGAGTTAGATACAAAGAATTAGAGGAGAGAGGAAGAGAGGGAGGGAGATACTCTACTATGTTGTGCTGAAAACACTGGCAGGCAGAGGTCACTGAATACTGCCTGCTTCGCCTCTTTTCTCTCATCCAAGAGAGAAAGGCAACAACAGAGGAGAAGAGAGGAAAGGAGAGGAGAGGAGAGGAGAGGAGAGGAGAGGAGAGGAGAGGAGAGGAGAGGAGTAATTAAAATACAAAAAAAGACATAGCCTGAGTCTAACAAGAGCAGCGAGTTGCGGCGTCTCGGGTGCTGCTATCTCGGTGCATACAGGAACACATTACAAATGAATAGTACGATACTGGCATTTGAGGTTTGGAGAGGAGAGTGTGTTCTCTAATTAAAATCTACCCAAAGGGGCTATCTCCTGCTATGAAACAAGTCATTCTCCTCCTCCCACCCTCACATCCATCAAACCCCCCCACCCACC
>NW_019525473.1:219693-230557 GCF_002814215.2 Seriola lalandi dorsalis | reverse complement strand
GCCCACCCCCCCGCCTGGCCTGGCAGGAGGTTTTAACAAACTCTGAGAGAAAGGGCTGATTTGGGAATAGACTCGAAAGTGAGAACAGACAGAGAGGTAATGAGCTTAGCCACTGTACAGTCATGCAGTATTTTTGGGATTTGGTTTGAAACAATAACGTGCAAAAGGACGCTGACATTTAGAGGATGATGCCAAGGTGTTAAGGCGCGTGTGCTTTGTGTGTCAACAACAGCTGAGCTGTTGTGAGTAACGCCATCAGTCAACAAAGTGATCTAATTCTTCGTAAACACTGTGTTTGCATGTTGAGCATTAAAATGAGAAAGTTTACATACTGAATGCATGCGTGTGCATCCGTGTGTGAACTCATATGTATCTGTTAGGCCGTAGGCAGAAGTAAACACACCATCATTACTGTGGTGGCATCTGTGCAGTGTACAAAGAATGTACATTTTCAGCTGTTTTTGTGCAGCACCTGCCATGAAACATGTCTAGGAGATCCTACGGAACCAGCTGCATGTTGAAATATAATCATCAAAATGCAAATGGAATTATAGTTATACAGCTGAACAAGTTTAATTTTGCAACCAAATCTAGTCTGGTGACACCTAACTGTCAACATTTTCACCTGCAAATCAAATGAGCTTAAAAAGATTCACCTTTGGAAAGAGCAAACTCCACTGAATGGAAACAAGTGGAGCAGGACCACAAGCAGAAAACATCAACTGTGAGCGTTGACTGTTTTATTTTATCTACGACAGGTAGAAGTAGAACTTTCACACACCTCTGAATCGACAGGTGCATGAGTGAAGACTATGGGTTGACTGATCACACACACACTCTTGTACACATTTATCTATAATGTTTCGGCACACAGACCTTTAGGGACGTCATTCAAATGTGTCAATAACCTTAATTCATTTTTTAATACGTTTCTTTTATTGCGTGTGTACAAGATTGCGTTGAGATAGCTGAAGTTTGCTAATCTTAGCTAGCATTAGCCGCTGTATGCTACCTGTCAAAACAGAACACCTAAGGCTGTGACAATAAAGCCAGTTATAGATTTAATTTTTCATTTGTAAGAGGAGGATTATGTTATTTTTTTATCTTGCTTTCATCACTACACAGCACTTTCATGTCTGTCCTAGGTCAGATAAAAGCAGTGACATTTTGTCCTAAAGTTGATGTAAAAAAAACTATTTCAGACTAATTTTCGGGGAGTGAGCAACACCCATATTTACATAAGCTACTATTATCCATTGGTGGTGGTGGTGGAGTATTTCCACCCATCCACCTTTTCACAGTCAGTTAAACTGGGTTTAGTTCGACCCTGCCACCAAAGTAAAGATGGTGTCACTACAGGATAGCAACACATAAATCTGCAACCCGATTACGCCACACATACAGCATGTGTACATGTGTTTGTGTGTTCGGCATGTACAGTATGTGACACTCACTCCACTGGAGGATTGATGTCGTCGGCCTTCGTCTCAAAGAAGCGCAGCACCTCCTCACTCTGAGAAATCTGAGGGGGGAGTCGCACCAGTGCCTGCAGAGAGAAACAGAAACAATGGGTCAAATGTGGCACCTGTAGTGGCAAAACCACAGAGAACTACCTGCAGTTTCTCTAACTATGGTTAGTGTTTTAGCCTGTTTTGCTCATTGTTTTGGTTTTCAAGCCCACACTAGTCTCAACGAAACAATTTCCAGCTGTAGCAGACAGCTGTTTACGACTAAAAAGCTTTGAAAGCCACAATGAGCTTCCTCTAAACAGCAGGGAGACAAAACGAGCAACTAGGAAAATTGAATAATTAGCTGCAAAAAACAGGGTCCAAAATAGAGTTAACATTGGTGGAAAGAAACATTACTCCACATGAATGCTAATGTTTCTCTGTGCCTGCTGGATGTGTAAATAAGCCACTGTTTCATAACACGTTTGCTATGACAACTGTATAAGGTGATTATATGTCAGTTAGGGGGGGGGTGTGTGATATCATGTTAATAATATATATATGATAATAGCATGATACAGCATTAGGTCTTGTGGATCCTTTGTTTATCAGTTCATCTGATTGCCTTTGTACTTTCCATTAAAGGGGGCTTGCCAAGAGTGGGTGGTACGGTGGTCCTGACAACACAACGCACTGCAACTTCAGAAAACATATGTAAAAAGAAAAGACACAAACAACTTCAGCAAATACGCAGATATGCAGCAAAGGGCCACAGGTTGGATTCAAACCCGGCCGCTGCAGAAAACAACAACTCCCATTTTGTTGTGCGTATTTGCAGCGCATGCGTTTGCGTATTTGCGTGTGTTTTCTTAAGTTGCAGTGCTTTGAGCTCTCAGGGCCACCGTACAGGGTGGCGGTGATCGTCGTTTGACAAGCGCTTTGGTCGTTGTTGCGTTTACAAGACAAGAGGTTATAATACGCCCTCTGAGCAGCTCGGCGTCTTCAGGGCAGATTGGAAGCTACAATGAGTCGCTATCGCTAAAGTGACAAAACCGGAAGGAGCTAGCTAGTTAGCATGCTAAATTCAGCAGACAAAAAGACGTGATAGAAACAAGTGGCGTTGCTGGAGACAGCTGTTGGGGAGTAAAAAAAAAAGTTTGATGGTGAACCCACAACGTTTCTTCTAGACTGGTGAGTAAACATCTGTTAATGCTAATGTTGGTGATGTAGTGATAGCAAAATTTACTAATAACTCCTTTAAACTCCTTTTGTGTTCTTTTCGTACAGTTATAGTTACAGATTCTCTCTCCACCTCACTACACTCACATTTGAGTCTAAAGAGTTTAGAGAAAAGAAACACACAATAAAGTCAGTTAAAGATTGATGCATTATTATCTTTTTTTTTTTTTCAAAATTTTGCCACGTGAATTCTTTTGGCTAAGATGATTGTGTAGCGAAAATCTGAAATTGTGGCAGCCCTAATATCAGTAATGTGTTCACATGTCACTCCATTGCCCCAAGAAGTCAAGAAACTGGTGAAAAATAACTGTCTCAGGCGCATGCCCATTTGTTTATGTATATCTACCAAAATGTAATACAACAATTGAGCAATAAATGCCAGTTCCAGCCCTCCTTGCTCCACTGTCCTCTTCCTGTATGTTCATTGACAAAGCCAAACTACAATCAAAGAGAGGATCATATGTCTGACTAATCATCTATATTTAATGATACGGCCTATTCCTACCAAAGGCATATCTCATGTACAGTACCGGAGTACTGGACCGTGAACACGTGCGAAGACATATTATGAACAGTGTGGGCCTTTCATTTAAATCGGCGCGAGTGTCAGCCAGCTTCATATTTCATTCATTGGATCCTATATTATTGAAAGAACCTCGTGGATGTGATTGAAGAGGACGTATCTGTCCGAGCACCCACAGCTGACTGGACTCAGTATTCTGCGTATCTCCAGAGAGCAGATCCTTTGAGAACACTGGGTAATTACTCCTCCTCTCTGTTGTTTGCCTCATAAACAGGATGTGGGAAGTAAACAGTGCTGAGCTAAAAAACAGGATTGCTACAGCAACTGTGAACATTAGACAGCTTCAGGTTATTTGGGTAATGAGAAAGCTGGTTCCCTTTTTATACAGCTTTGCATGTACTAAGCTAAGGATCAGGTTCATTTCAGATGTGTATAATTGCTTTTTGTTTTTAAACTTCCTTTGGTCCCAATTACCAAGCTAATAGTGTTGCTAACCTTTCCTAACACAGGCCAACAGTACTGCTACCTAACTGTGTGTATAGAGACAAAACATATTGGCTTTGTACCAAGAGGAAGGAAGGAAGTGGGGAAGGTATGACGGAGGAAAGGACCTGAATCCAGGATTAATAAAAATCTAATAAGAGAGGGAACAGGAAGTGATAAGGCGAGTCTTGAACTAAAGAATGACAAAGGGCCATTGCTTTCAAGGGTTTTTTTTTTTGTTTGTTTTTTGGGGTTTTTTTTGCAGGTGGGAAAGGGACGCTAATTCAGAGGTGAACTTTCTCTCCTAGCTGTATCAAATGAGGGGATAAGGTTGTTACTGAGAAAGACTTTGAAATAATGGAGGAGCTCAAAATCTGTTTCATGTTGTGCCGTGACACAGAAAGGTTGATGCACAACTAGGTCGCCCTGCTTCTCTGACAGTGGCACACATGAAAGTAAACAAACCTGTAGTAGGAAACGATGATAATATTCCCCCACCGAGTGGAGTCCTTCACAGCCTCAGAAAACTAGTGTCAGAGCAGATTACAGACTCTTCAGATGTCTCAGAATAGAACTAATAAATAGTTTCTCACTGAGAGCACGACTGTGTCTGAACATCACATCCCATGTTTAAAGCACTTGAAAGGACAGTATAGGCTGTGACTTCTGAACCTTCATGGGCTGGGGGGACATTCCCCAGAGTCAGATGGGGGGAGCTGTAGGATGTTTACAGTAAGGCCTCTTTACCCTGCAGTAGTCGTCGATGAAACGCAGTCGCTTCATGGCCACATCTCGCACATGACTCCTCCGGAACAGGATCTTGCCTGGAGGAAAGAAAAAGGAAAAAAATTAAAATGAAGGAGAGAGAGAAGGTGAAGGAAAACAGAGGAGAGGTGTGATGATAGATACAAAGAAAAGGAGAAAAAGGGGCAGACAAACGAGAAGAGTATGTATTTGCATACAGCCCCCGCACCCCACCCCAACCCCTTAACAAATTTCAGCTAATTTCACAGTGGAGACTGCTGTGTGTAGTACCCTAGCCTGCCAGGAGATGCCAGTAATGTACGGTGGGGGATCCTTCAGGGCCCAACAAATCTCACTCCCACACTCAAGGCTCTATCTGCCCCCTATGGATTCCATGACCTCTGCCTGTGACATGGCTTTCTAAATAACAAATACGATTTACGCACACATGGGTTTAGGCCCTCCTCTCAGCCCACTCATGGGGAACATTAAAGTACAGCCCCAAGGACCCCAACTCCCTATACAAATTGTATTAACTTTAGCCTGTTTCAGAAGTGTCAAATAATGAGCATTTCTTGCATACTCAGCTTTTCAGCTCTTTTGGAAGTCCTGTTTTAAGAAAAAAGCTATAAAAATTCGATATGACAAAAATAATTGTACATATTAATGTTGTTAATTACTGACAATACATAAAAAAAAAACTGTTCAAATATATTAGTGTTTTTAAGACCCCATAACAAATAGAAGTGATAGCTGTTGAGACTTGTTGAGGTTATAGGAAACTGCATCACTGTTCTCCATGTTGGATGCTGTTCTCTTTTAAATGAACATGTAGAATGAAGGACAGACAAGACAATCATCTGGGTAGTGACTGAGTGTTAAAACAATGTTCATTTCAATACATTTCTTTGAGGAATATAAACATGTTTTTCTATTAAAAAATAAATAAATAATAAATAATAAACCTTTTTTCATTCATCAGAAGACGCAATCATTCTTAAATGTTAAATGACACATGCAATGTTTACTTGAATGTAATGGTCTTATTTAAATTTCAATATTAAATATTCAGTAGTCATTTCACAATTAACAAAAACAGTTACTTTAGTTACTTACAAAATTCAAATATATGTTCAGCTGGTTTCAAGTCTTTATCTGTGTGGTCCTCCTCTCTGTGCTCACATATACAGTATTTTAATACAGCCAAATTCACAATGAAGCTGTTCTCATTCACATCTTTTTCTGTTTCTGTTGTCAGACAACGGGACAAGTATGAAATGGTGACTGAAACACAGGCTTATAAGATGACATGTTAACTAGCAATCACATCCAAGCTTTTTCCAAGCTGCTGCTCTGTACTCCTAAAATCCTTTCATAAGCATGACGTCGTCTGACAATATCACCATACACATAGGGTAAAGACAATGGCTGTGCTGTGATTTCAGGAATCATAAAATAATCACTCAGAGAGAATTTTAGTTCTTTCGCATCTATGTCAGCTGCTGTGCGGTCATTTCAATGAGAGGCACAGAGAGGTGTACCTGCAGAGGGAAAGCCTTGAAAGTGCAACAGCCAATGAGGAAAGTCCAGCACTCGGCCGACCAACCAATGGTGACAGTTAATAATGTTTGCATCTGGTGCCACAAGCTTCACAGAAAAGAGGTAGATGGATGTTTGGTTAGCTTCCAAATTGGTTTCGTTTGTAAATGTGTGTCAACAAGAGACAGACAGACTCAAAGGATGAGGGGGGTGTGAGTGTAGTGAGCATTTACAGTTGATGCTGAGACCATGTGTTGGCCACAGGGCTTACACAAAGCATTTACCAAAATAAACTGCTGTCAACAGACGGAAGCATTTCACTCCCTAAGCACAAATGAATCTACAGAAATCTGCATGACAAACATACAGCTGTACACAACACACATATATACAACGAGACATCAGTGTGATTAGCAGAATCACTGTCAGCCCTTCTGCCCCGCACACTGAATTGCCACAAACACCATCATCGATCAATGCCACACTGTGCTGTAGGTCGCCATGAACCTGAATGTGAGGCGACGACTTCTAGGAGGAGAGACGAGCATGTGTAGCACAACTCGAATCAATACTGTGACACACACACACACACACACACACAATATATCCATGTGATAAAATGATCAATTACATACCAACAGCTCAATTCAAAAATGTCACAAAAACAGAAACACACTATAGTCATGCAATTAGCTGAGATTTGAAAGTCAGATGACGCCCTGTCAGCAGTAACATGGTAACACAGACAACTATACACTGGGGTCCAAAAGTCTGAGACCACTTTCCCATTAAAGTCAATGGGAAAGGCACACACACACACATGCATACACATGCACCACAGGCAGGCATCAGTAACCAGCTCATATTGATGCCCTGCGAGTGCCAGCCATACATTATTAATATGTGAGCCTGTTCAGATAACTGCAGCTCAGGAGCAAGCTATTACCTGGGAGAAATGGGATGATCCTCTTCTTTGGGTCTTTCTGCCCTCCCTCAATTGGGAACTTGTCAAGTATCTGCATCTGTAGAGGGAAGAATAAAAAGAAAATTTAAGTTTTGTAGCTTTAAGTTTTAAGTTAAACATTATGGTAACGCTGATCCTCTTTCTTTTAAACACTGAGATAAGTCAATAGTCAGTATCAGAGACAATATCAATCCCATGTCTCACATGTTAAGTAATGAGCTGGAGCCAGGACGGAATTATAGCTTAGCGTACAGACAGTTTGTCCGACTCTTTCCAAAGTTCAAAAACGTGCCTACCAGGAGCACTAGCTTGAGCATGTTCAGGTTTGAATACATATTAAAACGTTGTGTAAAATGTTAATAAGTCAGCTTTAGATGTGCTGGGAGGCTTAACACTGAAGCTAGGAAAAAACAAGGCTAGCACTTTCCCCTGCTTCCAGTATTCATGTTAAACTAACCTAACTAAACGCACAGACATGTGAGCAGTATTGATCTTCTCATTATAAATAAGGAGGACGTGCATTTTTCCCTTAACATGTGCAGAAATAAAAAGCAAAACACTGTGGTTTAAAAATCAGGCAGCCTCTGAATTATTTAATGACCAACAACTGCTAGTTTAGCTGCAGTGACTGCAAACAGCACAAAAGCACAGTTCATTCACCCTCCAAAAGTGAACAAAGACCAGCTAACTCCTTAATGTAAGCTTACCAGTGGCCAGCTAAGACAACAAAATGTAAATAACACAACTTTGGCATTGGGCAGAGGGGCATTCCTGCTTTCCATCATCACCAAGCTAACATGTCCCACTGTGCTGATAGCATCCATCCTATTCAACTCCCAACTCTTGTTAATGAAAAATCACATTACTGTAACACATTACTAATGACTTACTGCCCGACAAACCCAGATTAGCAACGACAGACTCAAAGCTGAGCTAGTTAGCACACCAGCTTCATACTTAACGCACAGACTAGAAAAGAGAAAGCCATAGATTCAGTATTGCTTGGATGAACAACTTGTCTCAGTTGGTTTATTATATGACAAAAAAATGGCTCCCATGCACGAATAAGAAATCCTTTACTTTTTCTTTTCACCAGGAAACACCAAGCATTATCTTTTCCCTTCGAAGTGGATGAGAAGTATTTTGGGGGTGACACCCCTCATATGCACTTAATCCCAAACCCACATGAGCATATCACACATATTCCAAAAATCAAATCCTGTCAACGCATCTTTGGTCCGGAGGGCAGCAGAGCAGCGGTGGCTCGGTGAGCTCAGGGGTTCACAGGAGTCAAACGAGCTCCGATTTATTCATAAAGCAAGGCGACACAAACACGGTGAGAGCAGAAGTGCTGACAGTGGAGTTGGAGGTGCGGGCAGACAGAAAGGGAATGAGGGAGGATGGGGAGAAAAGAGAGAGAGAAGGTAGAGACAAAGCAAGGAAAATAAAAGAGAAGAGGCGCATAGCGAGAGAGAGATGCAGCAGAGGGCAGGAGGTGTAGATGAGTGTGTCAGCCCTATTGTGTTTACCCAGTTTCACCCTTCAAATAAATCATTCAAGAGAGGGATTAGAGAGAAGGTAAAAGCAAAGCAGCGGAGAGATGCAGAGGGCTAGCAGACATACTGTACAGCACTGCAGCAAACTGTTTCATACAGTAATCAGAGATGTAGAGGAGGTGATGAAGAGAGTGCATGTGTATATGCTTGCATGCGTAGGGGGATGGAGGTCCAGAAAGGAATATAATTAAAGGAAAGAGGAGAGAAGAGACATCAGTTGTGTCTGTATCTGATGGCCAGGGGCTGAAAGAGACACTGGGGAACTAAGTGAGCAAACAGCCTGGTAGGGCTCTGGATGAACGGAGACATCTAGACACACACACACACACACACACACAAACACTCTCAAATCTTGGATGCACCTTCCTGACACATTGTGTGTCAATCTGCATCCACCTTTTCAATGAACTCGTGTCTTTTTTTTTTTTTGCCTGGTTCCACTTGCAACCCTGCTAAAATATTTCTTGTTGAGCTGCCAGGTTTCTGCATCCGTACAATAACTTCGACTGCTGCGACAGCACAAAACTTGAAGCAGACCCAGCTGTTCGGGACCCCTCCCATGCTGCCTATAGGACAAAAAAAAATCCTGCTGAATGCAGCCCACTCTGAGAGACATACAGTGATGGATGGACGACGGACATGCATGGACCTGAACAGTTAGCGGAGGAGCAGATGCAGCACATATTTAAAATGTGACAGCAAAAGTGAAAGGTGAGGTAAAATGAGGTTAGGAAAAAGTCAAAGCTAAAGAGCATGTGGTTGGGTAAGCATAGGCTATGCTATATAAATTATACGTGTGTGTGTGTGTGTGGGTTCCTGTATGTGCAGGTGCAAGAACTGGAAAGGGCAGAAACACCTCGAAGGCTTGACATGTCAGCTTTCAGCTAATGTCATCTTCAGTCAGCTGACTTTTAAATCAGCTCCCTTTACCCCAGAGTACAACACTAAAACCCCCTCCTCATTCTTAAACTACCATTCCAAAACGGCCCACTCGTTATTTAAAACGGCGTCTGGTTGGTTGAAGCTCGTCTGTCACTGCTAACAGATTCCTGGCAAGAGGAGGTGTGCTCACATCCCGCAAGGAGTTGTGGGATCACAGAGAGAGAGAAAATGGTGAGAACAGGTGGGAGGGCGGGGATCAGGTGACAGAGCCTGAGACACAACTGCTATTTCACATGCATGCTTATCCACTGTATACAGTATAGTGTATTCTCAGTCTTGCTTCCTTCACTTGTAATATGATAAACACGCACACATCATTAGTCCTGCTGGTAATACTCCATTCCCAGGATGTCAAAAGAGAAAGCAAAGAAGAAAAAAAAAAAAAAAAAAAAAGAAAAGAAAAAAGCAAGACAATGAAGTTATTTTATCTCTTGTCAGAGTGAGTACAGATTAGTATGACGTAATGTTTACTCTACTGTCCAATTCAAGCTCTTACTCATTACACCTTCAGGGAGATCAGGATTTTGTTTTTGTTCAAGCTGATTCAAATGCTGGCCTATATTGTACACTATTCTGGCTTAGAGTATTATCTTAAAACATAAAAAGGAAATGTAGGGAAATGTAATATATCAAGGAACAAAAAGTATTTTAAAAAAGGGAAGACAAGTCAATCTCTTTGTAGGTGGTTATTTCTGGGGTCTCATCAGTAAGTTTGAGGTTCTAATATTGTTCGAACTTTAATTTTGTAGAGCGCACTTCAGAAATGTTAACCAGCCCAAGGACAGTCTGACCTGGTCCAAAAACACACCAGAATGATTAAACCCGTTTTAAAAATGCACTCCAAATAGTCCCAATTTATAGCAAATGGTTGCACAGTTAGATTTATCAGAAAGGGCTCTGCTGTTTGAGGACGCTCTCAGACAATCCAAGCAGCGGCTGGGTTTTCCGCCAAGAGCAAATCCCCCATTAACAAACATATAGAGCATAAATCTTGGGTAAAATCAACAACAGCAGGAACATCGCACATAAGGAGGAGACCTACACCTGCGTGACAGTGAGCCAGTGATTGTGAAGCATATTAGAAACAGCTGATGCCACTCAGCCGATACAGGTGAGACTTCACTGTCCTGTGCCTCAGCTAATGTTATGCTTCATTTAATGAGCAGCGACCATCAAAAAGAGCAGCACTATGTTTATCTTTACCGCACTTCACAGTTGACACTCTCCACCTTGTCTCGCAGAACCCGCTTTTGTTTTCATGATGATTATGTCACGCCTCATGATCAGAGCTGTCAGAGTCCACACATACCCACTAACAAACCGACCCGAGACCCGAGGGAATACTATGATGCTCTATCCAACCCAATTACACTGAATGGGATTTGGGCCTGACCCTAATCAGGTCCCAAATCGGCTTTCTGATCAT
>NW_019525473.1:217962-219565 GCF_002814215.2 Seriola lalandi dorsalis | reverse complement strand
AAAGCCAGGTACAATTCTGGTTTCAAAAACATGACTTTACACAAGAGCGTTGCAACTAATTAACACCACATCCGCTGCAGTGCAATCCACAAATATCGTATTATAGCTTGAGTTACAGTTCCAGTAATTTGAAACATGTATTTACAGAGGAACAACTGACAACAGGGCCAGTGTTGAACCGTGCTCAGACTGAGTCTTAACAGCAGCTCCGTCTTCATATCATGCACATGTGCTAAGAATAGAGCCTCCATATAAGGAGCCGTGAGAGTCAGTTGGCATAAACTTGGGGGATGCCATACTGTTATTGTGTAGTGAACTTATGCCTCACTTCCTGTTAGTGGTCATGTGACAGCGAGGGTTTACCCCGGGCTTCACTGTGGTGGAACAGAATGGAATGGAAATAAAAACACACATGCATTGAACCTCTGGAGCAACTCATGACCGGCATGACGAGGCAGCCATGTGATCTTTGAGCCATTTCCACAGCAATGTGGTGATAGTGAGCGGGACCACAGACTCAGCATGCCCGTTCTCACTGGGGTGAAGGCAAGACACGATAAGGTCGTTGCTCTTGCTGTTCCACTTGTGTCTGTAAGCACACATAGTTAATGATAAAGCCAGCACACATCCTGTTTCCATGATGTAAACATGTTGTTTGCTCTCAGTTACTACCACCAGCAAATTGCCCCTTCTCTCTCCAAGCCCCTCACTTTTGAGGAACACTTACACTCAAAGGAGGAAAAATTATACTCAAATCTTTGACTTGGACAAGGAAAATACAGAGATTGAGTCCGTCTTTAAATCAAACTTTACTTTCTCTATCAGCTCAAATCCCAAAGACAGCAGGATAGAAACTAATGGTGCACATGAATCAAGTCTGAACATGCATTAGCAGCCAGCGGTATTCAGTTTCAGAGAGACAGATGTCTGAGATGAGCCTGAGGGGGGGAAGGCGTTCCTTTCCAGCCACAATCACTCACAGTTGTGCCTCTAAATATAAACTGGCACCCTGGCACCAGATCTGGACAAATCACTGCCCATTGCTGGCACATTATATATGGATGCAACATGATATCTTGGTATCCTGCATGGTTTTTTATGAAAGTGAATGCATATATGGGAGGGGGCATTGGATTTGTCTAAAAAATTTGACTTGTCAACACTATGGGGTGTTATGGCCCCACGTGGCGAGCCAGGCCCCTCTTTGTTTCAATAAGACAACAGGTGCGGGGATGTGGTAACTTTGGCCTGTCCACAGTCGCTCATTTGTAACTCCCCAGTGTCCGGCTGCAGAGACTGCTGTGGCCTTTGGAACAAGGCTCCGGGGATGGGCTTTAACTTGGAAAGACCCTTAATATAATAAGATCCTGTTTTCTCAAGGGGCTGAACCAGAATTCCATCTTGTTTTAAAACGTGGTGGCATCTGTAGCCATATGAGTGATAGGAACCAGATGGGTTCAAATAAATATGAAAACAGGTTGCGGTTGTTGGGTTATATTTTACAATTCTTTCCATTACTGATTAATCGTTTGATTATTTATTTATTAAAAGGTCCCATTTTGTATAATGTATAATGTTGTATAATGGTAGATTTCTGTGTCTT
>NW_019525473.1:217410-217912 GCF_002814215.2 Seriola lalandi dorsalis | reverse complement strand
CAAACTTGAAGATTTTGAGGAAATCAGGTAAATTATCTCATTTTAAATGGCTGCCAAATATGTCCAATGCCCATCATATAAGCCACTATATGGTATATAACTAATGTCTACTAATTGACCATCTGTTCAAATTTTCTTTTACAAGTTGACTTGATGTTCCTAACTCGCGTAATTAGCTGCTTCAAATTTTTACAATTCATATACAAAGACTGTTGGCAACAATGCGTACTTTGCACAAACGATGAATAAATTATTCACTCATGTGAATTATATGTAAATGTTTTGCGCCATTTATATATTGAACCCCATCATATCCTCTACCTGAAGCTGAATAATAGGTGAAAGTTACAAAGAGGTTGTCATTACTGTTATAAAACTGTTGATTTTTACATACAGACATCCTGTGTAAAATTAGATGTATTATTAGAATGTAATTGGTCATACTCTGGAGGTAGGCAATGACTCTGTTGGCCACATCATCCACCAGCCCGTCTCCTGAAGT
>NW_019525473.1:156953-217390 GCF_002814215.2 Seriola lalandi dorsalis | reverse complement strand
GCTCCAGAAAGAAGCCTGAGAGAGGAACTGTAAAACTACACTGAGATAGTTTTTGGTCCTTAAAACCACAAATATATCTTCTTGTGGATATCAAAACGTTAAAATAAAGCACTGTAAAAGTATAAAATATGGAACATTTGATGGGTCTACTGAGTCTAAACTTGCCTCAACATTTCAGGCAGATCTAAAAGCACCTGAAATGGCACCTCATATCATTATTAATGTAGTTACTACATGATGGCTTTCACAGTCACTTCGCTCGTTAAATATGTGGATGCTGTGTGACGTAAGACTTGAAAATGTAATTTCTACTGCCTTTGCAAAGGCTCTCTTCATTTCAGGTGAGGTGGGTCACCTCCACTATAAAAAAAACTGCAGGAAACCTTGAATTTATTTTCTGTTCATTCATCAATGAATGATTTCAGTGTCATTATTTTTAATCACCAGTTTGATATTGTATTTCTGTCTTTAGGACAAAAATGAAAAATAGCAGTGGGAGATGCTGATGAATGACTTTTAGAGCAGCTGCATAATTCAAATTCATTCGAGTGTTCACGTTGAAACAAATTAAAGACTCTGAGCCAGTTTGCCAAATGTGTCGGCTGTGTTAACACTGTGCCAGAGCAAAACCGCGGCTGCTACAGGGGAAACCTTGGCAGGCAAACGCAGACTTTTCAAAACACTAGAGCAATCCATACGTGCCTCCATCTCCTGAGGTCAGCAGAGGCAGCGGTGCTGAAGTTCAAACAACTGCATGCTTTACTCATACACATTGTCAAAGAAAAAAAAAATTTACCAAAGTGATAAAACAGCATAAGCTGTGAGAAAACCTTGAAGATAGAAGAGGTCCAGTGGGCAAACAAAGGAAGAAGAGAATAAAAAATGAGCAGGCATTTGCTTTTCAGCTCACATACTGTAATTTACAGGCTTTAGGCCAGAGATGGCTATTTATTTTTAGTTCACAATAAATTGCACATTTGAAGGCATGAGAAACAAGAACGGGGCCAACGATAAAGTAACCAATCATTTTCTTCTGTGAGCTTTGCCCTTCATTTGTGCTCCAAGTTTAACCCCCTCCCCCCCAATTTTAACAGAAGCACTGGCTAAATGTTCCAGTGGCATTTTCAGGCCATTTACCGCCTCAGCTGCTGGGCTGAGCTCTGCCCGAGCAACCGAACAACAGCTTCGCTCTCCGAAGCAGCCGCAACCTCAGCGTGAGGAAAAGAACAGTGTCAGCTTACACACTGGCTGCTTTGGTTTGGGTTAAGTAAGTAGGCCAGCCAACTTACAGTTCACGACAAGGCAGAGAGGAGGGGTTCTCACCTGTGCCAGGGTTCAGCGCCAACAGAGTATCGTAGGACCTAATTTAGCCATGCTGACGGCCTCAAGAGTTTCCATCGTGACAGCCAGGACAAACCCTGGGCGATCCGGCCAAACCACAGTCTCTCCCAGATGGGGTGAACTGGATGGCAATGCCCTCCCTGTGTGTGTGTGTGTGTCCGTGTGTGTGTGTGTGTGTGTGTGTGTGTGTGTTGATCAGTGCACTCCACAGCCCACACTTTTAAGGGTGTGGAAGGGAAATGAGAAGTGAGGTTTGGAATATAACCATGAGTGGGCTGAGAGAAGTAAAGACAGCATGAAAGAGAGAGACAAAAAACACTGGAAACAAAGTGAGAGAAACCAGAGAGAAAAATGTGAATTCAAATAAGCTGCTTTTCCTTGTCATGTCATAAAGTTATTAAATGACAAGAAAACTAGGGCAAGGTTGAAAGTCGGTATTACTGATTTTTTATTTTTTATTTTTAAATAAAAAGCACTGCTGTTAGCTATCCTGAACACTTGTTAGCTTAGTTTTCAGTTTGAAAAATGTGGCCTGTATCCACCTGAAAATACTTTAGACATTTGAAGTAGGCATCCTCACTACCATGCTCATGTCTTTTTCACCGGTCTACACTAATATAAACTCAGGCCCTGCTCAGACCTGGTATCAACATCGGTCTCAGGTGATCTTGTCTCAACTGGACAGCTAAGTTCAGGTGTGAACACGCCCAACACGCATTGAGGATGCAATTTGAGATCCAATCACTCAGACCACAATCGGAGGTGGTGAGTGTGTGTGTGTGTAGATGCGTCCTGAGGCACAATGAAGGACCAACTTCTCTACTGACGTCTTCTGCCACAGTGTAATTAGTCCAGACAATGGACCCATCTGTCAGATGGGCCGAAAACAACAATGCATACGTGTTTATCTGCATATAAAGCAGGGAAGTGAGATCTGATCACAAGCGGTCACTCGAGACGCATGTGGAGACGCATGTTAATGCCAGGTCTGAAAGGCCTGTCACACACTAACAAAGGCCTAAATAATAGGAAAACAACTTGACATACTTTGGCTGGCAGTTTTGCTAGCCAGCTAGCTAGCCTGTTGGCTAACATTTGCTCACAATATATGCCACTTGTTATAGTTTTAGGATTTCAGGACCCACATGCAGATGAATACAAGGGATGCAGCGATAATTGGGGCGGGGCGGTCAATCACAAAAGCAGGAAAACTAGACAAAGAGAGGAAGTAAAACAACCAGACATAGGTAAGGTAGTAATATCAAAATAAAACAGGAAATAATAGACAGAGTCTAAACAAAGATAATGACATCAGTAACCTGCGGTACTCTTTAAGTCTTCCCTTAATTGACACAAGGTAATTTGTCTTCAGCAATGAGGCTTCATAAAGACATAATTAACTGTGAAGACATTTTTACTTTTTGATGGCTGTATTGCCCAAATACAACCTCACTACTGGAGGCCTAGCATCAGAAGACTACTGCACATAATGACTGACAGTTTATCTGACCCATAGCAGAGGAGGTACCACACAGATTTCAAACTTCTACAGCATTATTATTATTATTATTATTATTATTATTATTATTATTAAACTGTGGTGTGTTTCTTTATCGGCTTTGTCCAATTTTGTAACTGTTTTTGTCACCCTGACGCTAACTTGTGTGGTATTGCGGTCTGCTAAAGGTTTTTAATCTGAAGGTCTTATTTCCTTTAAAGCTCCTCCTGAGTCTATACTATAAAATGTAATCTGACTGAGATGGAGAGGCCCCAGAGGGGAAAATTAGATCATCATGTAACAGAAGGACTGCGTGGGTAATCAGGAGAAATGCCAGTAATGCATCACACATGCACCCAAGTACACATGTGCGACCATTCCTACAGATACACTAACAAATAAAATAAATGCATACAAAGCCACCTACATAGAAACCAATTACAAGAACTTCTGTAGCCTTCGGCTCTGTGAGCTAATGCACTCGACCCTGCGCATGTCCAGGTCGTGTTGGATTAGCCGAGGAAAACTAGCTTAGAAGAGACCAGAGTGGGTGGTGGTGACGGGGTGAGAGTGGGAAGGTGGGAGACAGCCGGGCAAGGATTTCTGAAGAGAGACAGAGACAGAGGGGAGAGGGGAGAGGGGAGAAGAGGGGAGAGATAGATATGTGAGCAGTAGGGGGAGAGAGAGAGAGTGAGAAATGAGATATGAATGATGTGTGTGAGGTAGTGGGGAATGTGTGACAAGTCGGGTATGTGGAGGGAGACAAAAACAAATAAAAGACTGATGGAGTCAACAGAAAGCGAGGCGATAGACACCTGGGTTTCACTTTGAATTTCAGTGGGAACTCTCATCTCTTATCTCTGCCTGTCTCTATCTCAAATGTCTTTTTCTCCTTCTGTACCAGACTTGGTGGCATTAAAAGCCGGTGTCTGTCCTGTCCTGTTTATCCAACTGCTATTCATTAACCATAGACAGAGAGGCGAAGCAGGGCATTGGCTGGTATGGACCTGGCCATTGCCACCAGTACTGTAGATAATCAGAGGCAGTGTATGAATTGTCAATTGTCAGATAGGTTAATTATCACACAGATGTTTGCTTGATTAACTCTAAAATGCATGGGACTTTCCTGGTCTTTTATTGTGTTAAGTGGCAAACATGATGCATTCAGAGAAGGAGCATAAAAGCAGCACATAATATAAATCTTTTTTAATAGACAATTATATAAGGTAAAATATTTTTTGGGCCTTCCAGAATGACATGTTTATTTGTATATAAGACTGTAAAGCTGCGATGTGTAGAATTTTACATTATTATAATGCATACATTTTTGTTTGTTGGAAAATTAAACATCTATTTGTAGCTCATTCTCACAGTTCGCAGGTCAAATCTGTGTGGAACTTGTAGTTGGGCTGTAAACCATGAGCGGGCACGTTTTGTTTTGTACGGGCACAAGGATGCACACATACGTACAGGTAACACAATACACATTCCTGTCATTCACACAAATGCCAAAAACTGCAGTTCTTCTAATGACCACTTGAGTCCGGCTACAAAAGCAAGTCAATTCTTTTAGACTCCCATGTTAAAATGTACAGGGGTTGAATCACTCTCCTATTTAAAATGTTATTAAGGCTTAAAGTTATGCATAATTGAGGGCAAAAGTTTCTTTTGGATTAGCTGGGAGTTAGGCGGAGTCAGGCACTGCCAAGATGGCAGGGGCGGCACAGCCCAATCTGAGCTTCAACCTCTCTTCAGAAATCTATGGGTGACGTGACGGAGGCTACGTCCATCTTCACATACAGTTTATGTATTCTGCTGAATACAAGAAATGTAGCAATGTGTCAACGAATGCAGTGAAGAGGAAGACTGCAAGCTAACACGCATGGATAAAGCAATCAATGATTTTTTCAAAAGATTTCAGGAATGGAAAATCAGGAAGGGAATTTGCTAGTCCTTAAGAATACCCACAATGCTTTTGGTAACACTGATTGTAAATGTAACTTGTTTGTTTACAACAAAAACTCCACAGGATGCCTCAAATAAAGTTTTTGTTGGATTCTCCAGCAGCATATGAAACACATTTCTCAGTGGCAGAATTTGGCACTGGTTGCGACACTGTGTCGATCTTTGTAACTTTCCAAAACAAATAACTCGACAACCACGCCCACTTTTTCATAATACCAAAAGCGATACCTGATGGTTTTAAAAAGTGACTATCTTGGAAAAAGACATGTTGATGTTTGCATGTGTGCAAGTGCAACGAATGATATATATGAACATGTTATTATGTTTGAACGAGAAGCAAGTAGGAATCTGAGGAGCTGAGGATAACAAATGTGTGAATTCACTTCATACAGTTTCATATTCCTTTTTATCACATGTAGCTGATAACATCTTTCCTTCAGTCATTCAACAGTGCAAGCTGCTCTGTGCGCTACAATATCCGGACATAGAGAAAAGACAACCCTGCCTCCTCTGAACAATATACACAGTAGGAGTATAGAATGAATGCTGTGCAATTTATCAAATGGTGAACAAAGGCTTAGATAGAAACATAATGAAAAAGAAGAAAACCTTGAGCAGCCTCTGTGTTTAAAGCTCAGTATGAGTAAGTAAGATGTCCATAGGACCACAAAGCGCTTGAAAATTTTCATCGACCCCCCCCCATCTCGTTTGGGTGGAGAAGACCTTGAGCTGAACAGAAACATGAGGACTGGCCAACCGAGCACAGAGAGTAAAAAACAAGCCGGAGACAGAGAGAGTGAGAGCAAAGCGGACGTCTTTCAGCTGCCACATACATCTCCAGATAACAGGCAGCAGTGTAAACAGAGGAAACAAACAGGGGGAATGGGGAGAAGCTTTATATATGTATACTGCATCTGTTCAATATACATGTGTGATCAAGTCAGAGATGGATGTGAGAGGGGATAGATACAGAAGCACAGACATACACAACTCTACTGTAAAAAAAAAAATTTTTTAAAAATAGATTCTTAAACATGCACTGCCCTTTTAAGAGTTCTGCCAAAAAGCACATGAACATGGAGAATAACTGACAGACACCTCTTCTTGAACCCCCAGCACCTCTTCCTCTGTCGTTATGCCCTTACATGCAGATACTGTCAGTCACTGGGAGGGCCTCTCCACTATGACACAAAGAACACAAGGCCAGAGAGGAACTCCCAACTCCCCTCTTCTCCACACACTTCAGACCTAAACCTAAACGCTCTGTGTAAACACATTGGATCAATGTAACAAAGGGCCTGGGCTTCGAACTTAAAAGTGATCACTGTATCTATTGTAAGCAGCACGCTGTGTGTTTCACCCATGCTTCTCTTGCTGTTGAATGCTTGTAGTGTTGGTGATCTAAGAACTGAAGCCAGGTGTAGCCTCAGTGTAAATCATTCTGAGTAGGAGGCTTTGAGGGTTTGCTATCTTGTAAAATACCAGCGCATATCTGCATTGTTTTGGATGTCCATGTCAAACGATCCATGTCATTTTCCTCAGGGGGTTTAAAAGAGATTGTCTGAGATTTGTCGCCTGCTGGATTGCTGAATTAATCTGCAGCATTGAAAAGCCAATGTTCACCATTTTTGACTGGATGCCATGAAACAAGCCCTGCGCTCCAGTCCAGCTAACTGAAATACATCCATGGGAGAACATCCTTCATTTTTTGCATAGAAATTTTGACTCAGAATCTAAAAATGTCTGTTTCTGGCCACTTGGGGGCAGGAAAAGAAGCTGACACAGCGTAGAAATATTATCACAAGTTGCTACAGCGAACAGTTGCCTATTTACACATCCATAAGACACAGGGAAACACTAGCATTCACTCATAGTCATGTTTCCGGTCATTTGATGAGTTTAAATCCACTAGTCACACTCCTTTTGGCTCTATTTTAGCTCCACCAACTCTTGAGGAAAACTGGCTCTTTAGCTGCTACATTGGTCATTATGTTTACTAGTTAATCTGTCTGCAGTTTGGTGCTTGGCCGGGAGCAAAGAGTCCGTTTATCAGAGCTTTCTCGCTAAAAACAGATACCTGCTGCTGAAAACAAGGTTGATATGAGTGGACCCTCTGGGTTGGAAAACCAAAACAATGAGCTAAAAGATGCTAAAATGTTCTGTGAGACTGAGGGGAACGGCAGAGCTGGTTGATTCTCTGTGGTTCCATCACTGTGAGAAATCCCTTCCCCAGTAAGTATTAAATCATCGTTTAAATAAAATAATGATTAGCGCTTTAAGTATTTCTCAAAGAACCTAGCTTATAGAAAATAGGTTGTGTTTAGGGTCCCGTACGTCTATTTTGTTAGCTTTGTGCATATTTTTGATGGAAAGACACAAAAGTATTTATAACATTTCATATTTTTTATCAGAAATTCTATTTCCTTATCTGCCCACAATCTATTGTCTCTTATCTGTTAGTCTCTTATCTTTTGATGCAGATCCACATCCAGATGCAGAATAAAATTTTCTGAACATTTTCTACTCTTAAAACAACAAATTTAAATGTGTTTAATTAAAATTGTGCAGCCTTGGCAGATGTATCGCCTCTCTGGGTGCTTTTTAGCTGAATGTGTTTATTTTGGCAACCAGTTTGGTTTCACAAGCCACTTTATCTTGCATTTAGATTAACTGGCCGGCTGTGTTATATTTACTGTGGATGGTTTTCAAAATGGTATCAATTAGAAAATTTCATATTATTTCTCTAGAATATGTTTTCTTCATGTTTTCTCTTCTTCTTGAAAGTTTTTAAATCATATTACATTTCTTTTTCTATCATTTTATGACAAAACCTGAAGTTTCCTCTGTCAGCTCTCCACATGTATTCTTGTCTCTACCCGGCTGTCTCTTCCCGCCTTCCCCAGTCACTTTCCAGTCACACTGGTCTGTTTTCTGAACCATGCAAATGTCCCACAAACGAATGAACTGTGCTCATTCATCCTAAATTTAGCCCACTCTCCTGATCCCTTCACCATGGCTGTGGGAAACTCTGCATACTTTCCCCCCTCTGCCCTGAGTCCAGTGAGGACCCGGCATGGGCCGTCCTGTCAAGTGCCCGATTGTAACTCATATGAACAGGTCCAGTGTCTGGCGTGTAGGTGTCCTTCCTCTGCCTCTCAGCAGGGGCTAAAAACTATGTTTCCCCACACTTTTCTCTCTCTGTCTCTCTCTCTCACCCATAAATAAAATAAAACAGCCCTTTATCCTCAACCTGAAACAATGGGCTCCCTCATTCAGTTGAATTACAGTACATCCACAGAACACCTCAAGGACAAAGAGGCCTGGCTATTCAGCAATTTATCCTCAAGGATGGCATACCGATAATGCCTTGTGGTCTAGACATATGTTTCCATAAAACGGCCCACTTAGAGGTTGAAGATTCCCAATTCAGTGACCTTCCTTTTAAGCTCTTTGACCACAGCTACTGTATAATTTTCTGCGCTGAATATGAGCTGCTGTTTGCCCAAAGCCCGCCGCTAGCATCCACAAAGCTACTTCCAAAAAAGGATTGAATATTGACCTTGAGACTGAGTCACTGAGCAAACCAGACTCACATCATCTGCTGGTTCTTCAAAGATACAGTACACGCAGTGAAAAATGGATGTCGGAGAGATGTAACATTAAAATCTCCTCAAACTAAATATTCAGTTGAGACTCGTACAAGGGCAGACTTGGAAAGAGAAAAGAGAGGGTTTGTGTATGCGTGTGTGAACAGAATACAAACCATAGGCCCTCGTAAAAAAAAGCGTGAGTCAGAGCTAACCTTCTTTCAAATGCTGACGGGGGCCCAAGGACACCCAGGGCACGTTCACCCACTCCTCAGAGGTGCCTGAACACACTCGTGAAGGCCTCTTTGAAATAAGTGACCCTGAAGAAAAGCCACAATATCTTTCATTTCTGCTATTTGCATCATATCTGTCGTCAACATCAACAGCCTGAATCTTAATCATCAACGCCACTAGTATCGCTGTCATTCTCATTATCATCATCGCTTTCATATCTTTCAGCACTGTCCTCCTCTGCCTCATTATCACCATCATCATCATCATCATCATCATCATCATCATCATCATCATCATCCCACTGTAGCTACCCACTGCTCCTTTTCCTCCCCAACCCTCAGAATGACCTGTTCCTCTGCCTGTCCTGGTTTTTTCCTCCCCTCTGACAAATAACTCAGGCGGCCTACTTCTGACAGGACACACTGTTTGACTCACTAGTCAGGTCTGACTGAGACAAAACCACTTCAGAGCACAGAAGCCAGGAAGAGCCAGTCACATCCTGACGAGGAAGATGAGCTGTTCTTGAGTGGACAAGCAGAAAAGACCAGATGTGAGTGGAGTAGGGCGTAGAGATGGCTAATAACAAATGCATGCAGTGTAATGACGTGATGCTGCAGGTTTGTGTATGTACAAGCCACTGTTGTTTTTGTGCTTCTTTTGTCATCCTTGTTTCCTGTCTGTAATTGGGGTATGTCGATTGTTCAGGTAACAGAAAAAAATATAAAAAAATAAAAATCAAACTCTCTTCCAGCACAACAGCTTTATCCTTCAAAACAACCGTCAAATAAAGGACTAATGGAAGGACGATGGCAAAGGATGGTGGTAATTTCTCCGAAAAAGAAGTGGACAGTGTGAGATCCAACCCGCTCTTAACAGAATAAAAGCGTAGAGACAAAATGGCTCCCAGCAGGGTAATTCTGGCAACATTTTGCATTAATATAATCATTCTATTAGCTGTAATATGGCTCCTATTATTTGTACCTTAACACGTTCTCTACACTGCCGGCTCCACACAGGCAGAAGCACTTTGGAACTGAATGAAATGTGACTGGATCCATTCAAAGTCCTCATTTTCCAGGACATCTTGGCACCAGGTAAAGCATGTGCAAAGCTTTTTAATGGTGATACAGAAAGAGAAAAAAATAGATGCTGAATTACCAGTGCTTCATCCATGTGCGTCTAACATCAAAGCGTGCAAGTTTTATTGTCTATGCATTCTGTGCGGAACATAAAGAGTTGGTTTCTGGGACCGAACCTAAACAAAGTGAGTCCAAGCAACATCTGTGGCCCCCCTCATCTTGACACCAGGCTAGAACCAGCACCAGCATGTTTCCAGAAAGACAGCCTGCTCTGGTTATTACTAGGAAATAGTCCTCAGCGGTCTTTGCCGAAGCTTTGGATAAAGCGCTCTCCAACAGTTAGGGAGAGCGGCCATGCATGTTTCTCTCCCCTAGGGTAGAGCAGGACTGCTGAGAGCAGCAGGGTCTCTGCACCAGATAAATGTTTGGACAGGAGAGGCTCCAGGTTGCTCTGAAAACAATGGGATCAGACAGGACCATCAAAGGCATGTAACAAGATCAAAGGCTGGCAGAGAGAACTTTACTTTCAGTCCATATACCAGCAGAGATAGAGGATTAGTGAGTATTAGAAAGCTGGTCTCTCAGTATTGCCAGTGGTAGTTTTTATTCATGAGTGTCACAGTGCAAATGGAAACATCAAAGAACCAGGCATACTAAGACGAGAGCAGTGAAGTGTTTATGGTGATATATTGCAGCGGGCTTTATAAGGGACATTTGGTAAATCCCAGAAATGTGGAGCGAGGGATTTCCACAATAGAGCTCATTTTAAAAGCAACCTGGCCAAACTCTGCCAGACTTTGGTCATGTGAGAACCACTTTCTTTGACAACTCAATAAAAGCGCAGACCGAGCTGGTTGACCTTTTCCCTGCACCATCTGACAAAGCTAACAAAATCAATCTTGCCGCTGCTGACTGGGAGTGATTTTGTGCCAAGACATCCATGAACCATGGATGGTGAGGGGCTGAGTATCAGATGGAGGAGGCACCGCTCACCTGCGCCTCCTGACTTTTCCAGAATGGAGGCATATTCAGCCGTACTTCACCTGATTCTCCATGTTTATTATTGTACCTCTGTCTCTTATCCCACACTGGGAGTAATCAGTTGTGGGGGGGGGTTCTACTTTCCACCTCATGCTGCCTTCAGTGGTTATCAATAGAACCTTTCAGAAAGGACCTTTCCTCTACTGATTGAAACATCATTTCCTGCAGGACTAGCACACTGGGGCTATTGAGAAGTGCCCCCTGTAAGTTTCTCACTACGGCTCTTTCATATTTACTAGTGACCTTAAGACCTCAGGGGCAACATACATATGGTATCAGCTTGCAATCGGGCTGAGGGTGCGAGGGGCATAAATGCATCCACACAAACATTCTCTCTGTATGGAACAGTCAATCTGAGAGACACAGAAGGGTTTTCACTGCAGGTCCCGCTGCGTTCCAAAATAAATAAAGTCCCGAAGAGAGAACTTGACACTTTAAACATGAGAGTAAAGCATCAGGGCCAAGTCAAGAAAACAGGAAAGAGACTTAAACCATATGAAACTATATTTAAAGAACCTACCAATCACAGTAGCCAGCTCTAGAGTAGGGGTCGACTGATTATCAGCCTGGCCAATTATCAGATCTGATATTCAGCATTTTGGTTACACATTGTGAGTAATAGCCTATCAACGCTGACTACCAGAGACGGGCACAGCGGAGCGCGTTTGCAGACTGGAGCAGGTTCCGGTGAGCTGTGTGTCAAAGGTAAGGCAGCAGACACCGTTGGAGTTGCAATGCACATCACATATTCTCTACAATAAAGTTGCAAAAACCACCACAGTCTTACGAAAAAGTTCATTTGTTAATTCAGTACACCAGGAGTAACTAGCGGCTCTGAACAGTGTGCGAACGACTGTGGAATTAGCGAGAACGTCGCTAAAAAGGAGCGGAGAGCTCTGAGTGCTTGAGCAGAACTGGTATAAGCTTAAATGTTCAGCGGGTTATTAGCTGCTGTAATGAAGAAATGAGCAACATTAACTGGGTTGAGATGGAGCAGCAAAAAAAATGCTACCAGTGACACAGAAACACTGGCAGCCAGAAATAAAGCAATACGTTTACATGAAAACAGCAGGTAAGTCAGATAAAAGTGTAACTAACTAATAAACGGCACTGCGTTACATTTTTCAAAGGGGAAAGGGGAGGGATAAAATCTGTTATATGGTGATAATAGTGATATATTATAAAACTATTTAATTAAAGAACATCTTTAGGCTACCATGCATATATGAATGGGTATTTCAATGCATACACCGTGCCCAGGTGAGAACTGCACTGAAAGCTACCTATCAGGCTCTTTACAGCCTGTGCATACAACTGATCATTACTAATATACACTCAGTTGGCAGTTTACTATTAGGTACATCTAGCTCAAACTAATGCAGTCTAATACAGTCCTGCAATAAATCATCCTTGATGAAGGTTATAATGTTCTGTTTTTATAAAAGTGTTGTAGAGAGGTGTTGATTCAACTGTATGATGATTTTGGAGGACGCAGAGTGTGATGCTGGTGAGCTGTGCTTCATTACACAGAGAGGTGTTTTTTGTCATTCAGCCTAACTTCATTGATATAAATGGGATGGACAAAATAATAGAAAGTCACAAGCAGGTCTCAAGTCTTAAGCGTCAAGTCTCAAGAAAGTCCCAAGCTACTGTGGTGAGAATCAAGCATGCAGTTTCCACATGTACATCAGTTAAAAGACAGTGGTCATGAAAAGTTTATTTCCAACTGTGACTGACGTGGAGGAGTTCTGTGTTGGAGTTTATGTTATTAGTTATACATTTTAATTTTTCCCTCAAATGTTTTATCAGTTCCAAATCGGTTATCAGTCTCATTTATTTCTAATAATCAGTATCAGTATCAACCCTGAGAAAAACATATGGGTCGACCCCTTATCGAGCCAATCTATCTGTGACCCACTGTAAAGCATGGTACATTAAATTGGCTTCCATGTGATTTTTTTGCTTGTACTATAAAAAGGCCTGTCAGCTCCCTGACGTTTTGAGGGCAAGGCAGAGATGAGATGAGAGAGAGGAAGAAAGAGGAAAGAAAGAAGTGGGGTGGAGATAAAGAGAAGAGAGACGCAGTGCATTGCTGCGTCTCTGCGAGGCGAAGGGACACAAGCCGCGTCTCCCCTGCTCCCTGACCAATTACTAACACACACACTGATTCATAGAGGCGACGAGGTGTGGAGAACATGGGCAGAGGCGCAGTGGCAATAAACAGTTGCGAGACTTACACATTAATCTATACAAAACAATGCTGCAAGTTGTGCAAGGGTGGACATGTTCAAAATACACCGGCGGCTATGGAGTTAGGGATTTCAGTAGAAACACAGCGATGGAAGATTACCTGTAGGTCAAAGAATTTGCTGTATCTTCTATAGATGATGTGGGAGGTGTTGTCAGAGTAGGTGACATTGATGAGATACACCTGTGAAGATAAAAAAGGCAAAGTTAAAACTCGGGCTGCAACTTATCATCGTTTTGTCATTAGTTTTAATCAGCTCATTCAAGTAGAACCTCACATTTGAGACGCTGCTTCATAAATGGCAATCGATTACATCATCCATGATGGACAAATCAATTACTCTACTAATCTTTTCACAACTCGTCGAAACAATATGTCAATTAATGGATTGCGATGGCGTACACATGTGGTTGTCGTACGAAGATACTCCATGGCAACATGCACACACGGCCCAAAACAACCCCCCCCAACCCCCCACAACATGAACGTTCAATGACACACACTCATAAATCTGTCAAACGTTGATAGTTCAGGGGAGATGGTGACATCATCCTTCTTTTGTCAGCACACTGACCTGCTGGCCTTTACCCTTGGCTGAGGCGATGCTGCAGCCCTGACAAGGCCTGATAAGATTGAGATAGAGTCCATTTATCCGTCAAGAGGAGGTAAGTGATGCCGCCAGGAGGTAAGTGATGCCGCCATCATCTCTAATCTAATGAAGCAGAGATAACCAAGGTAACAGATCCAGAGGCCAGGAAATTTTCATCAGACACGTTAAGAGCAGGTGGGATCTCTCAACTGCTGATACAGAGCTATTCAGAAAAGGGCTCTGGATGTGGAATTATTCAAGTGGATGAGTTGTTGCGTAACATCAGGCCACGCGCTATTGAGTTGCCAGTTTAGTGGGCACACCTCTAGAATGAAATGCAATCCAACACAACGTTTTAGAGCTTATATTCCTCTAATACTCTGCCGCCCTCATGGATTGTACATGTAAATGGGGGTGAACAAAATATGAGAAATCCCTCTCAATATAATATGATCCATCCATCAACACGAACTATAACAAGTCGTGCACGTCAAAATAGTTTGTCATTGCCTTTCAAAACAATCTATGTAAGTGTTGTCTGATATGGTGCCTCCATTGTTATTGGCAGGACGCCATTGTTTGTCAGTGCCTTCCAAAATGCCAAAATGCAAAATGACTGTTACAACAAAATATATTCATATGAATGTTTTTTTTATTTGCTATGGTTAAGGTCGGGGAGCAACCATGGTCAACTTGAAAAAAAGAACTACTTTGTGTTAAGATCATCTGGTCATCGTTTTGAAAAGAAAGCAGCATTGACTATTGTACAATAGAACAGTGGAATGTATTAAACAAAGCATGCATACACCAGGCCACAATTTGTACCAACAACTCCTCTGATACGTGTTTTGTTGACCCATCCATCCACCACAACCTCCTCCTCACCTTGTCGCTCTTTATACCACGTCAAAACATTTTTCCCTTTGCTTCTGTTATAATTACTACGATCGCTATATGTCGCCTAACAACAAAATGTAACTATGGGTTATAATAAGCTGCTGCACAAACGACCTATGGGCTTGTTTTCTCCAGGAGGACAGCCTCATTTGCACTGAAAAGGCCAGGAGGGTTAGTTCCTGGGGTTAGTGTCTCTGATCGGGCGCCAATGTCAGTCACTGACATCAAATGTTTAGAAAAAACATCACACACTA
This sequence comes from Seriola lalandi dorsalis, assembly GCF_002814215.2. Taxonomy (NCBI): domain Eukaryota; kingdom Metazoa; phylum Chordata; class Actinopteri; order Carangiformes; family Carangidae; genus Seriola; species Seriola lalandi. The sequence continues at coordinate 202,657 of NW_019525473.1, read as the reverse complement.
TGTGATTTTATCTGCAAACATCAAATGACTAAGGCTGGAACAGACCCGGCCAACTTGGCCCGATCAGTTGTCATGCCTGACATCACATCAGTAATGGGCTCAGTCGTTGTAATAGTTGTAACAGATTCAAGAGTTCAAACATTTGAACAAACAAGCAATGCTCTTGTCTTTCTGATGAGTACTGACTCAAATTGCCAGGGTTGAATGAACTTGGATGAGCGTCAACAAATACTGAACATTATGAGCTTAACAAAAGAATAGATTTTTTGCATTAGATTCTATAGGTTAAATTACCTGTGTTTATATAGGTGTTATTCTGGACTGGTGTTCCCTCGTTGCTTGGATCATTATGAAATTATATGTAGAAGAAAAACTATCAATACTGACATAGATGATTTTTCCACTGATGTTGCCAGATCGTAACAGCTATACAAATTGCATTCATAGTGTTTCCGTATATTTTGTTCCCACTGAGCACTTCAAAGCTGTATACATCTGGTGTGTACTCAATGTACAGCTACAACTGCCATTATCAAGTGATTTGCAATAAAACAAGATGCTGTCACCCGGCCAAGGCATTCCAGCTAAGTGGCCCAGACACAGCGCACATAGGAATCCACTTAGCATCAAGCCACCATGAACACAGAAATGATTGACTCTGCCTCACGTATAGCATTCAAATGAAATAAAAGGCAGTGTGTTTCCGCGGCAAGCGATTCCCGCTCCTTATCCTCGCAGGCTCCGTCTTTCTGTCTGACCTTTCACTCTCAATCCAACCGTCTGTACCTGCCAAAAGCCTCCAGAGCAGAGCCGGGATGAATGAGGTCGAGTGAAAGACCCTGACGTTGACGTAAGAGGGGCAGCGGACTGAAACAAAAGAGGTTCCACAACAAAGCCGAGGGTTAAAAGGCCTTGTTGCTGCTGGAAGGAGCTCAGCCGCTGCTGGCAAGGAGCCACCACAGTATGTTCACTCTCATGCAAACACATCTACTGGCATCCAGAAGTCGTGACTGTCACACTACATTGGCAAACTTGTTCTTTGCACGGTAGGGTGTCACCGCAGCGATTAGCTTTGGCATCTACTGCTCTGAAAATGTGCGCCCCGGGGCACTGCCAAGTTACAAAATCAGAAAAGTCATAGAAAAGCTTACACAGCCACAGTTCCCAATTGTCTTTGTGACTTCTGCAGCACAACAAGGACTCGTGAGCATGACAACGAGCGCTTTTCACCGCTCATTAAAAAAAGCATCTCTTAAAGAGAAGAGAGAGAAGCCTGCATAAAATAAATAAATAAATAAAAGGGTACACATGGAAAAGTGAGTTAATTGAAGCACCATGTGAGGTGAGGACGCTCGCTTTTAAAGCTGAATGCTTAGACTTGATTTCACTGGAATACATACTTTGGTTGAAATTTTATGACCCATGTCCCATCAGCCTCAGTTATTCTTGTATTTAGAGCTAATTAAAGACCCCCTCTGATAAAAATCTTGTTAACATCCATATGATGTTTTTTGATATACATACAGGACATATCATGAGCGACATAAGCAGTCAAAGCCATGACCCTGGAACTGCGGGGGGGGGGGGGGCTCTAGCTGCCAATTTTGTTCACATTAAACTCCTCAACAAACTCCTGAGTCTGGGTCTGACTGAGGCTCAAACATGTGGTTGAGTCCCTCTGATGTTTCCTCCTCTAACCATCTTGATACACACTGCTCCTTCACCTGTCAGCCCAGTACAAGCAGCAGTAGTGGGTGAGGCCTGAGCCAGAATTTCTCACTGAGGAAGTAAGAGTAGATGTTCCTCCAGCCTCAGTTTTCCATTTTTCTCATTTTATATGTGTGAAAACAACATTAAATAAAATATTAATCATAGCAGAGTATTTTTTTACAAAGTCTTAAACATGTAGGGGAGGAACCTTAGCATGCTAACATTCTAAACTAACATGGTGAGCAAGGTAAACACTATACCTGCTAAACATTAGCATGTTAGCAATTTCATTGTCAGTACGTTAGTATGCTGAAAGCACTGCTGTGCCTGAGTACAGCCTCACAAGGCCACTAGCATGGCTGCTCTCGAATATATCCTTGGTATTTCTGTACTGCAATTTCTTAATACGTATACATACAGTATGAAACCAAAGAGATACATCTGCAACAAATGAATATCAACCATTATATTATATATTGACCTGGTCAAGTTAACTGTTGAGCTCTAGAGTGTATGTATACTGTATACTGGTACACACCTATGTGAGGAATGTATTCCATTTCTACTATGTGGCTTTGTGTGTGTGTGTGTGTGTGTGTGTGTGTGTGTGTGTGTGTGTGTGTGTGTGTGCGTGCGTGCATGTGTGCGCTCTATATGCTGCGTGCGTCATGTGTGCGCTCTATCGTCCCCCCCATCATGCCTCTGGACCACTTAATTTTACCCAGAAGCAAATCCATGCTGAGCTGAGGTATAAGATAGGAGCAGGAGCCAGGCTGGAAGATGTGGACTCAGTGAAAAGACCCAAACCCCAGAAGCAGATGGGTATGTGATGGCAACCACAGTGGAAAACACAGCCAATGCCCAAAATATCAAGCTTAAACCTAACGCCCTCCCAGTCCCCAAAATAGATTATTCACTCAACAGAGACAGTAAATTATAGCAGCCTAGGCTGCTGCCTCTCAAGATAAATCTAGCAGTGAACATCTTCTGATTTGCCAGTAATGAAATCTTATTATTTTATTTTGTAGATTACATGGTGGCTGTTTTTTTCTACACTCATGCAACAACTAAAATAAGCCAGAATGGTTTGACTCAGAGCTCGAGTACATCCAGTCATGAGTGCTCAGTGCAGCCAAAATGCCCTCAATCAAGCATTCTGTGGAACAAAAATAATGACTCACTAAAATGTCAGTTAGGAAATAATCTGTCTGCCCATTATATAATTCCATATGATAAGTTGGAATGGAAAATGAGCCATTTCACAGCAGCGACAGAGACAAACTGAGATAATTTCAAGCATAACAACAACATTAACAGGTCTCCAAATTAACTTGCATGTACTTGTGGGGCATTTTTTGCACCACAGAAATCAAGACAAATAGTCAAACATTGTCTTGTGAAATGCTGCAAGACGCACAGCAGGCATGTCTGGACCAATAACGCATTGCTGCAATTCCAAAAGGAAATTTGGGTGAGGAGGCCACATAAACGCTTCACTGCCTCACGTGGAGATCTGCATGATCTCTTGATTTCTCACACCCAGCTGTTAATAACCATGCCTCCATTTGGAAACAGGAAGGTGTTCAGAACTGAAGTGGGTATCGAGGGATTAGGAAACAATGAGGAGGCTGAACCATAACTGACTGTGTAGATGACTGTAAAGGGCCTAAGATGACTAAGTCTGACCAGATGTACTACTGCGTTGGTGCATAAGCACAGCTGAAGCTGAATAAAAGCAATTCCTTTAATGAACAACATCTATCAAAATCCTTCAAGAGATATTCTGTAATACAATGAAAAAACAAAGACAAAGTGCCTTTTCATCGATCATAGATTAGCTGTGCTTGTCATCAGATTGCACAGCAGGCGCGTGTCAATACTACATTTCTAACATGTCAACTTTTCTTTTCAAAGGAGTCTAAAAATTGACTCATAAACATGGAAAACACAAATGATGGGGAAAAAAAGTGAAGGCTTTGGGGACTCCAATGTCCCAAATAGCAAGAAAAGACCTCGTACTTCTTCTATTCCCGCTGAGGAAGCGGGACTTGAAGGGACTTAAAACAAAAGTTTTATTCGTGCTCAGAAGCAAAGGCAGAAACATGAATTCTTATGACGGAACAAATTGGACCTCTGATTATTTCATCATGTTCGTCTGAAATGGCTATGAATATTCATGTCAAGTTTACAGCTCCCTTTATTTTTCCCCCTCTGCTGAATAATTTCACCCAATAAGATGAACATTAACATAATTCCATGACCAGAGGAGATAGTGTCGATAGTATATGAATAGTGAAAATAACTTACAGTTTCAGAGGAAAGCCAGGACCCAGTCGCACAGTTTTCAAGTGAAGAAAGCAAAAGAGCAGAGTGCTTGTGAGGCAGAGAATGTGGGCCTAGCCACTAAATGCAGCGAACCCCGCCTAAACTACTATATTTAAAGTAACACATAAAACAGACACACATCATACTTTAAGACCATGAAAGCGCAAATGATCCGACTACAAAAAGTCGAGTTGGAAAAATGATTTTATGCACGGGAGTAAAGTCTTTCCACATGGAACCACAGCGGGCCTAAATATATACGCATTGTCTAATACGGTCAGTTATTCTTTCAGTTTGGCCAGAGAGGTTAACAAATGACAATAGAGCTTGACAAATTCTTCTGAGCTATGACTCGACAAGCCAACAAACATGTCACAAGAGGGAAATAAACTGTAGGACAAGTCCATTCATAAGCTTTGAAAGGGGATCATTCAATCCCCCTGAAGACAGATGTTTTTGTACCAACTGCCAAAGCGTTGCCCTTTAATAACCACACACTGGGCCGACGCCTCAGCTTTCTTTAACTGTGGTCACTTCCACTCTGAAACCGACCAACGACGCCTTCTGTGCCTTTGTGCTGGGCACAGGAAGTGAGGAAAAGTGTCTATTCAGCAGGCACATCCTATGCACTTTTGATGCCTCTTTGATATCGTTTTCGAATTGTAAAATACAAAAGGACAATCCTAAAGTCTCAAATCAAAGCAAAGATAAAAAGGCAGACAAGGTCACGTACTCATGTAAACAACTTTAACTACGACGAACGCCGCTTCAAACGTGGGTTTTCATAGGGTGGATTCCAGTTAGCTGCATTTTGCAAGTTTAGTGTAAATCTAGTATAGTAAGTCTAGTGCTTAAATGGCTTTACGCGCTTTGATATGTGAATTTCAAAGCAAAAAGAGACAACTAACAGACCTCCAAAGCTGTTCCCAAGCAATATTACATAATATCCTGTGCCACACAAAGATAAACTGCATGGACACAGAAATAGTGGTCACAAGTGTGAAGTCATTCAAGCAAGTCCAATTCAAGTGCCAAGGCTGTCAACAGCAGTGTCAGGTGAAGTCTCAAGTCCTTGAGGGCAATGTGACATCTACATCGCAAGTCTTCATAAACAAATTGCAAGTCAAGATGCAAGTCTCTCTCATGTCTCGGGCGTTTAGACAGTTTCCCTTTCAAGGTTTTCACACAGCTGAGACCACATTCTTTCAATGCAAATCATGCCTCGCCTCACTCCACCATATCAAGGTGGCATTAGGAATTTGCTAGATACGGTTGGTTATTTACACACCCAGCAGTGATGGAACAACATTGGCATTCATTTGGACTCATGTTTCTGTCTACCAAACAATATCCACTCTCCACCTGGCTCTGTTTTTGGTCTCCACCACCTCCTGAGGGAAATGTCTGGCTTTTTAGCTGCTAAGTGTTTGACTGTGTTCACTAGCTACCCGCTAACTTTGTCTGTGTGCTGCTTGGTGATGAGCGGTGGGTTCATCAGAGCTTGTTGCTGCTGCTGAAAATGACAGTGATGAGAGAGGTGAGAGTGGGCAGCACAAAGGTAAAAGTTAGGGGCCGTAAAAAAAACAAAACAAGCTAAAAGACATTTAACACGATAGAGCAGAGCAGAGTTGTGGCTTTGTCTCTGCGAGCGACTTCACGGGTCATGTGATCAATCGTCGATGATTAATATTTCTTAAAGCAGCTTTCAGTCATAAAGAGTACGCATGAAGTAATCTGTAACCGTCTGAAAGGATCTGTTGTGCAAATGACAGTGACTTTGATTGATATTGATTTATTTAATTAAAGGGGTATCCCCACTAATTTAACACATAAACGTCGGTTGTATACTTCTCAGCTCGTGAAAAAAAAGTTGCATAATGTCTTTTTTGGCTCTGGAGGATCTTTGCCAAGTCTGAGAAAATAACCCCTGATGATTACATAGTGATGTAATCAGGGTTATCTTGGTTTGAGCTTAAACACTAGTTACAAAATAAGGGTGTGGAGTGTGAAACACGTGGATATTTACCATGTCGGAAGCTATTTTTATTATGGAACAGCAATACTACGTCACTGGAGTATCACTTCAAGTTATATTTTTTTATGATTTTGCTATTAACTATTTCATTATTTTGGTGGATATATTATTAACCAAATCAAATATTCATATAAATCATGCTTGGGTGCTTTGGTAGAAAAAGAATATCTTGTCACACAAATCAAGCCAGTCTGATTCTAATAACTTTTTAGCCAATTTCCCTGACTATCTAGTAATCTCATAAAAAAGAGCTGCGAGCAAGGCAACCCCATCTCTTTCTCCCCCTTCCATTTCTCTCCTCTTCCTCCTCTGCTTCTCAATCTTTCTTCCTCTTACACAAAAACCTTGATGAGACCACACTATGTGAGCGGCAACACGTACAGCGATGATAGGAACGCCATTTTCCCGTTAAAACAAAACCAAAGCCAGCACAATCAAGGCCACACATGTTGCCCACACATGCTCCGTCTCCCAACAGAGCATCACCATTTCTGGGTGACGTAATCAGAAGTCAGGCTGTTCAGGAGAACACCAGGGCGCTGGAGGCCATGATCGAGCACCACAACATGTGCTTTTACCCTGAACAGGGACAGAAGAGGAGACAGGTGACGTCTTGCTACTGGACCGGAGCTGTTGCATTTAAGACTTCGGCAAGAGACAAATAAAACATCCCAAAATCACAAGCAACATCTGGTAGTGAACATATGAAAACAACCGCCAGCGTGTGTGTGAGCTCCCATGCAGTGTGAGAACAGCAACATCCGCCTCTCGTGTCAGAGTTAGGGCTCGGGCAAACTTAGCATCAAGCACATCGACTTCATTAACAGACGCCAGCGAATGCCCCGTCTCACCTTCGTCTTGTTCACTTGTTCACTTGTTCACTTGTTCACTTGTTCACTTGACCCCGGCTCCCACCTAGCATGCGTCTTCTCAGTTAGGCATGAGAATCTGGAAACAGGGAGCCTTTTCACCGAGATATCACTCCGTGTTTGATAGGCCAATAAATATTTGAGTGGGGAACAGCTCTCTGAAGAGATGTTTTATGGTGCCAAATAACAACACCATCCTCCAGTCTGGGTCTTTGCACCGCACAGGAGTCTCTAGAAAATGAAATGTTATGGGACTGGGACTTGTAGGGGGGAAACGGAATCTTAAAGTAAACATGGCCATGCCCAACCTTGCTTTCTCTGTTATCACCTCCTCCTGCAAACACACATACAAACAAACCGATCACAGGGGGGAAGAATGTGTGTGTATGATGCATGTTTGCAACTCAGCGGTCCAGCTTTCCCTACGGTCCGACAAGCACTTCCCTTTGACGAAGCCCCACGCTTCACCCCCCCCCACACACACCCCACCCCACCCCCCCACAGGGTAAGCATTTCCAGCTGGTTTCACAAACATTACAAATGAGATACAATGGGTGCCACAGATTGTGTCTTTCTCTCATTTTCTCTCATTTTCTCTCCTCCCTTCCCTCTCTCCCTCCCTCTTTCCCTCTTTTTCCTTCTCACAGTGGCTCGCCTTGTCTCATGAGACGGGGTAGCTAGGGAAACTAGGCCACAGCCTGGCCCACTGAGACAGAAGAGTCCAAAACATAGCGCAGCTCTGCTCAGCTCACTTCTGTAGACTTTAACTGTACATATAGCAGCCTGGCTACTGCTCAACAAGTCTACCGTATAGAGCTGGACTGATTTGGAAAAGCTCCTGTTACTACACTACTCTGTGGCAGCAATAAGCCTATGTTGCATAATAACCTATATCAGTATACATATCAGCAACAGACGACCATTAATTAACAGTCTCTACAGAATCCTGCCTAATAGCTTGTTTTATCACATTATAGCCTGCTAAGCACAAATATTTATCTCAATGTGCAAATCTTAAAGGGATATGTTGACGTTTGGGAAGCATGTTTATTCACTTCTTTTTTTTCTTTTTTTTTTTAAATCAAGACCACATTTGACTGAATTAATCAATTTACTTGTTTGATTATTTAAATATACAGATTAAAGCAGTCACTATCATCAAGGATAAAAACACCTAAAGGCTTATTTCCATATCGTGGTCCACCACATTGACGAAAACAGCACGACAAGAACAACATAGGAGTGAGATGAGAAAGTTGATACCAGCGTCATGTCTGTGTGTCAAATAGGAAACTACAGGCAAGCAGTGATTAGTTTTTTTTTTCATCTTTACACTTAACAAATAGACATGAAAGTGGTCTCAATCTCCTCATCTAACGCGCTGTAAGAAAGCAAATAAACATGTTTTCCAAAATACTGAACTGTTGCATTAATTATTATGCAAAGACGGGACATTGGGGGTTATCTGGAATGAGCCACTGACACATACAGTGAGCTTGGAGGTTATTATCCACAGTGTCAGAGCATCCAAATTATTAAAAAATATATATATTTTCTTTCTTACCTCAAATGCTTTCTAGCCATGGACTTTTAATCTAATTTGTCCATATTTCGAGTCACAGTATTTGTCTTTGAATTTTTTCTCACCACACACCACATGTGCTATAATAGGGGCTATTTCTTTGAAAGAAAGTAGTTCCAAGGAAAAAATGTTCTGTGAATTATCCTGAGTAAACAAACATGTATCGCATTATTAGTCACTTGGCAGAAGCTTTTGTCCATGCGGAGTACAATAACTGCATTTTACCCTTGTAGGAGAAAATATGTCATCAAAGATTGTTGTTGCTCTTAAGCTTTTTAAAATGTGTTTTCTAGCTAAAAAAAAAGAAAGCGAACATGTTTATTTGCACATAGAGCCGGGAAGTGAGATCTGATCAGGAGATGCATCCAAATGCCACATGTGAACTGACGTAGTTAGAGTTGTTCACTTGTGATCAGCTCACTGAGGATGCATGTTAATTCCAGGTGTGAACAGGGCCCACAACAAGCACTACTGAAACAAAAGCTAGCACCTGAACAGGTTTTCTTCTTGATACTTACTACACAAGGTCATCTATAAGACTGGATCATCAATTTCCACAAGGCAAAGCCATCAGGGGGCTCTCACACCAAGCTGTATGTCTAGTTGTAATTTGAATACACTCATTTGTTTGGGAATATGCTGCACTAAAGCACAATATTAACTGCAGTGCCCTCGGGCATGTCTTGCACCACTACCTAATCTTGAAGCCAAGTCAACATCTTGTTTTAAGAATATTATTATCATGTTGATATCATTCTTACATGGGGCGTAAATGAGTTTGTGTTTAAGTACATAAACACAAATGAATTGGCACACAGCAAACCTGCGGGCAGGTATAGTACTCCAGGACGGGGATACTGGTTGGTTTCAAGAGCTCCAGGCAAACTATAATTAAGCTGCCATATGGAGTCTGCTGTGTGCACTGTACTTGATGAGCACTTGAAGGCACAATGCACACAGAGTGGCAGGAGGGGGGGCTGGGTTTGTCAATAGGGACCCATAGCTCAGTGATGCTTCAACAGAGTCAGAGTTTAGGGATCAGTTTCTCTGGGGCCACCCCGTGTTAAAAACATATGCACTCATACAGTACAGTGCTATGTCGGAGTACAGTGTTTTGGATGACGTGATGTACATGAAATTCTAAGTTTTGTTCAGGACAAGAAAATCTATTAGATTTCTGTTATGAATGACATATTTTCAGTGTCTTGTAAAGTAAGTATAGTAAAGGGGCACATACAGTGAGAGCCCTGTGAATTCCTCCTTTCAAAGGAGAAGAAGTGTGCTAATTGTGTCTACATATCATTAGGCCCAAGGGTTTGCCGGACTGTAATTGCATAGGAGCAAGATCGTGTTCGTTTCATGGCGGTCATTTATTACGACTTGTTTATGAGCTCAAAATAGGACCTGAACTGGGGCCATGAAGTGCAGAGCCCCAACACAGACTCTCATTAATAGCAAGTGTGGTATTGATGAATAAGGCCACAGATGGGCAAGGATCAGGAAGGTAATAATCATCACTAGAGCCTGTTGTGAGGTTTCTTTAATCCGAAATGTGGATATTAGGAGGCGGTGATATATTAAAGAAAGAGATAAAGTGGATCAGAGATCAGATAAAGTTTGACACTTTTTCAAAGCTCGGGAACAGCTACAAAATGGACCCTGTGCCAAGATTATTTTGTAAACTGTTTCCAAAGTCAGGAATGAACTTTGAATCTCGACTTTTATGGCAGCTACAAACTGCTCCGAAACAATATTGTGAACATCTACAAGTCTATAACAACCAGGAGAAAGCCACCCTCTGATGAAGATTGTGGGATATGATCAAAAGGTCCAAAAGAGCAACTACATGGTCTTTGTGATGAGATTATTACCTGGTCACCAAATTATTTAGGTATTTTTTACTTTCTGTCACGTTTCAGGATGCAATCCCTTTCACAGACAGGGTGATCTTGACCTTAGGAAGCAGGTTAGCTTGAATTGCATGAACTCAATCTTTATGTGAGAATTTAATTAAGTTCTCAATTATTTGATCACTTTACTACAACAGCACATGGAAGCAACAAAGCACTGACTTCAGACAAGGCTGGTTTATCAGTGTCTGAAAAACCATAGCATGTCGGGAAATCATAATAATCACAATAAAGCCATAATAAAAAACAATAACCTGCATTATTAGATTACAGTGCTGATGGTGCCCAGGCTGGTTATTTGACAACCTACAGTTATGAAAGCTCACCTATGATGATGAACTGTCTGCGAGCTGTTAATAGTTTGGAATTGCTTATTATTTATTTATAACCAGGTATATGGCTGAACGTAAATCTGGCCATAACACAGAGCTAAGCTCAGTAGTGGCCTTCATATCAGCTAAGCTACGTTTAGTGGACTTAATGCAGCGTTTAGGTGTCACGCTGTGACTGTGAACAGGCCGAGACACACCGCTGACATGGGACAAGGTGGGAATAAGGTGACATAGAAGATGAGGCAGGCAAGCAACTCACGTAGTGTTTAGACGGATTGCGCCTCTTCTCCACGTCCACGACTTTCACGTCCAGCACAGTCCGAAACTGCATCTTGACCCTGCAAAGGCTATGCATAAAAGCGTCAGGAAGGCAGCTGTTGCGGCTCCAGATAAGCTATCTTGTATCACGGGAGGGAAACAACAACATTCATCGCTGTGTCATTTAACAATTCAGCGGTCCATTAAGAGATCAGCTTGCTCGCGGCCAATTTGGCAGCTCCGACTTCCCCCCCGTTGACGCAACGGCCATCAATCTGATTAGGAACTTATCGATAGTCCACTTAAACCCGCGCTGGTCGCTCTCGGTGAAATAAAAGCAGCCGAATATCCAGACACAGAGCGGGTTTTACGTTGCCTTCAGCCGCACAGGGTGGCCAGCGGCGGACGGAGCGCTGATGACGGCGGTCACCTTAAAAATGGAAGAAAAAAAAAAGTGAAACGAGTTCCTTTGTGTCTGCCGCGATGCCTTACAAAGGGGGCATTAGCATACCTGGAGGTTACAGCGTTTGCCTGAACGCAGCGGAGCCGGCAAATCCAGCGCCAAACAGCTCCTGGGCTACAGCAGGCGCAGTGAATTTAGGGAACGGAGTGGGATGGGCTTCACGCACGTCCTCACAGCTACTTGGAATAAAGCACTGAAGAAAAAAAAAACACTTGGCTTTGCCTTCCTCGACAAGAATCGTCTTGTTGTGTGACAGACTTATATAGCAGTTTGTAGCCAATCTTCATTCGGTTAATGTATTCACTCATTCATTCGTCTTTCTCCGGCGCCCCATAACTTTTCCTTGCCGCTTCACAGAATATGAAATAATATGTTACAAATCTCTGGCACGGTAAGATAGTGGTGTACCTCGACACAAAATGTAGGTTATAAATCAAAATGTTTTTAATCAAGTTATGTACAACGGAAGGCAGCGTGACAATGAAGCTGTAATCAGTCAGTTAACACTCTCCAGCTCTGAGTCATGAGCTGCTTTCTGGCCGGAGACACGAGCAACTGGAACTATGGATACAGATGTTTCACAGGCGACCAATCAGCAGCGGCCTGCTCTACATGAAAGAGCCAATTAACGACCAAACACTGCCCCCATGTGCATACTGCTACATAAGCAAGATGCTAAAGAAGCCCATTCAGAAGATAGTCTTTTTTACTTCTCAAAATTAAACAGCATAGGAATAAAGTAAAACCTATGTTTAGAGCATCACTATGACCAGTTCAAGTCAAGGCAATGTTTATTTATATAGCCCAATACCACAAAATTGCCTCAAGGTGTTTAACAATCTGTACATTACACCCACGGCCCTTAAAGCACTTGAATCAGACAAGGAAAAACTTCCTTTAAAACCCAGCTCAGTATCATCTTTTAATTCACAATTGAAAAGCTACTTTAATTTTAATAGCTTTACTGTAACCACGAAACCAAGACTGGGATTCCAACTGAGTTTTCCCAGGACCCCAGGATACCGGGGGCCCTAAAAGCTCCAGGCTTACTTTGTGTTAACTGCTTTGTGGTAATGTAATTGAATATGCGTATGTTAATGTGCAAGGCTGGATTGCCAGCTGGGCAAGGTGGGCAACTGCCCCAGGGCCCCCTAGAGCTCCAGGTTCACTGTGTGAGACTATTTCATGAATTGATAAAGATAAAATATATTGGAAAGGGCTTTCAGGTAAATCATGTTGTGAAAGTGAAATCCTTTGACGTTACACAAAAAGTTTAGTTTGCTTATTATGTGAAGTGTTCCCTGATGATGTCATCAAGGTTATCTTGACTTGGGCTTGGAGACGACCAAGGCATGTGAATTGAAAGGCTTCAGTAATTACCAGATCAGGGTCAACTTGCATTATGGGAAATGTAAAATCCAGTATTTTTGGAGTGTGACTAGGGAAGTCAGGTTGTGTTTCTATTCATTTTGACTTTTTTTTAAATTATTTTTTAAATGTGTCTTTTGGAAGCCCCCTGCTGTATTAAAGGAGTGCACTTTAATATTGAGGTTCTGTCTTATAGAGGACCCTTGTGTAAAAATCCAAAACTCTTAATATGTCAGTAGCTAGAGTATGCTTACATGGTGCATATTCTTAAATAAATTTGCATTTAATTAACTTACAACTGGGGTTTAATATAGGCCTTTGGCTCACTTTCTGCCCCCTAAGGGCTCACTGGAGGGTTAATCCAGCCTTGGCAATATTAACTGATATAACGCCCTAAAGGTGGTCATCCTATCTTACCTGACATTAAAGCCCTGTAGTGAAAAGACTCCCTTTATCAAACCCTGTAAAACCTTTATTATTATTATTCATTATTTCAGCTTTGTGCTTATATGTTACATATTCGCAAATCAAAGTTTTTAACTAAAGTACCACACAGTAAATCTAGGGCCACATAATATTCCAGCGTTGAAACACTGTACAATCCAACAAAATACACTACTTTGACAGGGTGAGATTAAATCAGTGTTGTGTGTGTATGTATGTGTGTGCGCGTGCATGCATGTGTATACAGTAGCCTATATTGTGTATAATTGTAATGTTCTGTATGTATGTATACACACAGTTTGTTACAAAGTTGCTATATTACTGTATATCTGCCGTTACATGATGTGTCATATATGGTATAAATTAGGTGTTATATTTATGTTAAACATGCAGCAGACTGTCTATTGTGTTGTATTGCCATTCAAGGTGTCAATGGTCAAGAAAAGCAAAGCCGCTGACTGAGAAAATATCAATTTGCCAATTTAATAAGTGGTTAGAAAAAGTTATTAAAGTATCATAAATATTTTCAACAGTGGTCCCGAACACTTCCCTGATGTCCATGTTCTAAGACATGTCTGTTAAATAACTTAGTATTTAACCTTAGCACACTTACAAAATATAATAGCAGTGATATAAAATACACCAAATGTGGAGCCAGGAAAAGGCTCACGATAAACACAAGAATACAAATCGCATGATTTATTTAATCATAATGGTCACTCACATTTTGGAGCAATAAGCCATGTACTAATATTAAGTACAGTAATCGAGGGTTCCCAACCTCACTGTACTTGAGTTAAAACACCGTGTAATGGTTGTCAGTGGTGCTGACAATGTCACTGTTGCACTCCAGAGATTTGAGGACCAGCTCCAGCGCTGCCTTGCTCACATTAAGGCTGTACCGCTGCTTGACTGCAGACAGGATGTGCAGGACGTGGCAACCCTTCTCTGCATCTACAGGCACAGGAGGAAACAGCTGTCTACACACAGGTACAGTATGTGGTCATGCAAAGCAAGATTAAATGGCGACTTATTTATAGAATTTACTTTTTCCTGATGTTACTTAGGATTTTTAATCGGTTTATTATTTACACGTTACAGTGTGGTGTGTATTTCATTTGCAGAATGACAAAAGGGCATTAGCCCTATAGTGAAAATTAAGCCTCTCATTGTAAAGGTGAAACATACAGTAGGTGTAATTATTGTGGTAATTTGTGATTTGACAGGCAGGTAAAAGCCTTTCATTTTAAATTGTTTCAGCTGAACAGTAATTACTGCTACACTCAACACACTGCCACAGAGAAGATTGCCACTCACTCAAACCTGAAAGTACAGTGGGTCAACATTAGTCAAAAGGTTCATACTTCATTTAGAGCAAACATCAAGTATACTTACACTTCTCTCTCTTTGAGTCTTCCCTGATAATGTCTTGTACCGCTATAAGTAGATCTGTATCCTGTGCAGTTACCTAATGAGGAGCAACAGCATCAGACACATTAAAGTCCATGGTAAATCTACACAATAATAATCTAATGAAGTGGGAAGAATTCATTCAAGGTATCTCTGTTTCTTACATTATAGACTTCATCCTGAGACTTGACCTTGCGGTATATGATACCCTCGTTCTGTAACAGTTCCAGCGTTTCCTTCAGAAGCTGGCGTAGCTGCTGGCAGGCAGACACACTTGCCACTGGCTCCTAAACACCAGCAGAGGAGCAAAATACAAAAGCACTGAAGTGCAACTCTGGAAAGAAAAGCCACCTTTAATTCTAGACTTACTGTGTAAATCTGTTGCTTACTGCTGTAGTTATAGATACATAGAAATATTTCGGTTACCATAAAATGCAAGTTGCCATGCCAACTGCTTTAAAAGTACAATAATTTTTCAGTATGCCCAATACCTGCAACAGAATTAAAGAATAAACGTATCTTTGTTGCAAGAAATCAAATCATGACTTTATTTATTTATTCCTTCTGTCATTCTTCAACTAAGATAGACTCTTCAAATACATTTGGACGTTTAATTTTCGCTTCATCCCTCTACCACACATCTTCAAACAAAAATGGTTTCCATTATATTATTCTGCCATACCTGGTCAGCAGATGTAGTTTGAGGCTGGCTAGAGATGAGAGGCTGCAGCAAGTCCTGAACGTCATAGGGTCTGAACCTGCTCACTGACTTCTGTTTAAAGAAATCCTTGATGATATTGGTTGCCTTGCTGAGGGAACTGATGGTAGTGTCACTGAAAAACAAACAAAGAAATTGGCCTTAGAACAATTTATATCATGAATATTTTGGAGCATTTAGTACTGTAGCAAAAGAGGTGAGTACTTCCATAAGGAGCTGGTGGAGACCAAAAGGAAAGTGAATATTGGACCTATTCGTTACATTTATTCTACTGTTGCTTTGTGTCTGCTGTTTGCTGGTACATTATACATATCAACATTATGAGGCCATGATATTGTATGTCCAAGTGTGATGTGTGATGTTCAGTTTGTTTTGGAGTTCTGCCCCAAAGAAGTAAAAAAAATAAATAAATAAATTTAAAAAAATGACTAGTAATAATAATAGTTATAATAATAGCTTTACTTTTTTTTTTTTTTTTTTTTACATACAGTTTTAGTTTTTGAATGTTATCGTGAAAGTATATTGAGACTTCTGTGACTATGGAGTATAAATAAAATCTTATTTTATTGCACTTGGCAATTCAAGGATTTTAATGATACATTTTCTGGTACCAACATTATTTACAAAATCAGACCTGTTGCTGCACATAGTCTGAGTTTGTAGAGAAGAGTAACAATCAGAGGGGAAACTGCAGAGAATCCATTATTCTTTGGTTTCAGTAAAGAGTTTTAGTGCCACAACTACTAAATGCTGTTTTCAGGAAGACATTTTGGGTTAATCACTGAACTCAATCTTCGTTTGTCTCGATTAGGGCTCTCACAGTGCTGTGATCTACATTAAAGGATGGATGTTTGTACCCATCTGCATTAAGTTGCAGCTGAAGCGGTTTGTCATAGCACTGTCTGTAGAGCTGAGGAACCTCCATCATCCACGCTATCTGGAGCGCCATCATTGGGTCGTTCACCTTATCTGGGAACACACACACACACACGGACACAGATACGCACATGATATATGGGCAGAGGATAGAGATGGTATGTACTTGTAAATAAAAAATGTGCTACATGTGGTTGTGTGTGTGTGTGTGTGTGTGTGTGTGTGTATATATATGAGAAAGAGACATGTAGGCCATCAAAAAACAAGACTGCAGTGCCACAATAAAGAATCTCCTTGCTAGGCACTTCAAGTATGTGTTGGCTGTGTGTTGGTTGTGTGAACTGTGTGTTCCTGTTTGAGCATTTGTAAGTTCTCTGGTTAACAACCATTAGTTAAACATTGGTATTCTTGGATATTTGTTGGGTTGATCTAATATTTAAAAAATATAGCTGGTTGGTAATTCTGTAAACGTGGATGGTCTGCAGATAAAACAGGGAGACTGAGGACAGTCCTCTTCACTCACAGTAGGTGGTGGCCATGATTTCTCTCTGTTGCCTCGACGTTTTGACCAGTCCTCTTATTCGGAGCAGCTCTCCAATCTCTAAGCAGGAGCGGTTCTTTTGGCCCTCTCTCAGCTTCTTCAGCTCAGCGACTGGGTCGAAGCCTCCTTTAGCTGCATCACTGTGCTTTCCCCCTGCTGGAGATGACAAATCAATATAGGTTATTACAGTTTGGTTTGTTGTAATTAATAAATATACTGTACAATAATGACTTTGAGAAACACCTTTAAATATATTTCTAAATCTCTTTTCAGTAACAGTTCAATTATTAAAAAGACAAAAAATCCATAAAGATGCAAGATTTTGAAGCTGCACTACTCAATGTGTGACGTAAAAGAGCTGTTTAGCCACTTTTAGTTTGTTGTTTTGATTTTGTAGCAAAATCTGCTCCCATCAACTTATTTTCAGTGCAAAAGCTAAGATAAACCCTCTGTCCACTATATGTCCAGTACCAAACGGCAGATAGACAAAGGAACCGTTAGCACATACAACATACAAAGCAAAAATACCCTAATATTTTTCTCAGGAGTTGGTTGAGACCAAATCAAAACTATAAGGAGAGTGAATACTGAACTTTAATTTGTCTGGTAGCCAGAAATACAATCAAATGAATGCCGATGTTGCTCTGTGAATGCTGTCTGGTAATAAGCAACTGTTTGCTGATAAGGTCCCCATAACAATTTAACAAGGTGCCAAAATGTCAGATATTGTGTTTTCAGCTTCATACACTACCTTTGAGTGGCCAAAAGTTGTCAAGTAGCCAAGTAGTGCAGCTTTAGCTAAATACAAGCGTGTGTGGGGATGGAAGAGTCAAGTCTACCTCAATGTTTCATACCAAGAAAAACTATTATTACTGATTACACCTTATTGTTCTAGTGGGCAAACATAAACAATATGCCCACTTAACCACCAATTCATTTTAAATAAGGCCAAACCAATCACATAAAAGCAAAAAGGATTACAATTTCTGTAGATCAAAACTACAATGGTTGAAGGCCATAATGTGTCAAGAAACATAGCAATGCGCCTTCAAAAGGCAGGGAGGCAGAACATTGCTAGCTGGCTAGCCAATGGACAGTGTGATTTAGAGAGGAACACTGAATAAAACATAACTGTGGTTGTTCACAAAGAGACTAACTTAACAGTAGAAAAACTACATTTAGTTGTACTAACATGATGTGTGTTAATCACATAAAAAACTCAGCTAATAGGATGCCATACAGCTAATACAAACTATTTAATATGTAATAATATGGCCCATGATCATCTGCTACATACTGCTCTGAACTCATATTATCTGGTATCAGTGCGCAAATCATTTTTCTTTTGGAAGTCAACTTGTAGTGATCTGGTGATTCAGTATACGTCTGCTTCTTCTGGGGTGCAATACAGATCTTAACATACAACAATGCTAACACTGAAATTAAACACATGCAAACTCACATTTACCAGGATCCTCCTCCTCTTTTAACTGGTATTTTTTCCAGCACAGGCAGTTTATAACACCAGTACCATCATCCACTGTGAAGAGATGAAGAGATACTCAGAATCAGACAAAGACTGTTGTTTTGCTCATAGGATATGTAAATCAAAGCCATTTTTATTTATAGTACTTTACACAACAGGACAGTGTGTGTCAGTTTGTGAAAGGTGAACAAAAACTGGGGCATTGTCACAAATGGAGACTGCGCTTTATCCATGAGCTGTCACTGTTCAGCTGACACTGCCATAGTGCGTCAGAATATTGCCAAAATACTTACATCAATACATAACTGACATACTCACACATACACACGAACTGCACTTGCAAGTGGTTGCTGAAATACACAATCATTCTGTTCCACACAGGAACTCAGTAAGATTACCTCCATAACAGAAGAAGTCTTCTCTTTCTCTCTTGTAAACTACTGTCCCAAGTACATCAACTTTGTAGACTGGATGTGAGTTGTAAAAGTAAATACCTGTGAGACATACACAGAACAAAAACAATAATCTAAAAAACATCAATTTATATAATTGTCAAGATCGGCTATCAGTAATTTCATCCAAAAACTGGCTTAGTTATTAAATATGTAACGTATAAACATCTTTAAGGGCCAAGTTAAACTTCACAGTAACAGTGATAATATTGATTAAAAATGGTAAATCAAATGGAACAAAAACAACAGGATATATAAGTTATAGACATGCCAGATAGAAAACAAAGAGAAATATCTGATAAAGTTCTTCATGAGCTTTCAAAGTCATTAGCTAACTAGGTAACATTGAATATTACAGTAATTAATTACAGTTTGCAGCTACATTGGTAAGTTAGTTAGCTCTTGGGCAAAAATATTAGGACCTGTAATGTGAACGCTCCATAATAAAGACTAAGCAAAAAGCAAGTGACTCTAACAAATTGAGAGTCTATAGCTAGGTAAGTGTTATTACCTGGCACCTGTGTGGACTCTGTCATCTGCAGGATGTCTCTGACATACAGCCTGGCAAAGGCAGAAAAGATTGGATCCAGTCCCCATAACATAGAGGGAGGTTCTTCTGCTGGATCCATCGTAGTTGCCTGCATTTCAGCATTAAAGCAATTTACCACCTTTTCTGTTCTGCCCCGTTGGGCTAGCAGTCCCTAGCAAGAAAGTAAGCTAGCTGCAGTGTCTTGAGAAGTGACTAAGTTTGTCACGTCACGCGTTAACATTAACATCTATCTGTCATTTACGTTAGCGTTGTAATGTGTATGTAAACGTGCACGAAATGGTAGCGTAGAAGAATAGCATTAAAATGTACATGTTTGAAAAAGTTGTACTGGCATTTTATCCCTGTGCGGCGCGTTCATGTTTCGCAATGGTTTATGGGACATGTAGTTTCTGGGACACAAAGAAACCAGACTGCTGTGCTTATTGAAGCGATGGAGGCAATAATACTACAATGAACAAGTGGCACACAGCAGACTTATAGTTTTTCTCCACGACAAGACGCTGCATTATCGCCGTGAATACTTTAAATGTCCCCAATGTTTGCTGTGTTTTGTCTCCCGTACAGACGAGGGCAGCAGAAGACAATGATGACCCCGCCAACACGAGGGGCAAGAAGAGAAAGAACCATAGCAGCCGCGCGCAAGCGTGAACGCGCATAGACACTAAATCCGCTAGATTAGTAAACCCGTCCCACAGCACCGGAAAGATGACTGTTTTTACCATTTCAGTGAATGTTAATATGCGGATCAACTGTACTCTTTTTTACCCTCAAGGAAACTGATGAACAATCCTGTGGAATACAACTATTTGGACGAACGCCACTCATCTTGTTTTTTTCTTTTGGTTGTGGAAAGAGCTCACAGGGTTGTCGGGCCAGTGGGTCGTCAGGAGTTAGAACAACGACTAGCTTCGCGTATTACTTTGCATTAAAATAAAGTCTTGTTTAGGCAGATTTCAGATGCTAGAACACGTCTAGGCTAACCTTTCATTATTATTTTAGGGTTTAACAATGACCCATGATGTGCGAAAGAGCTGTTCTCTGGACTGGCCAAAACAGTCAAAAGCTAAGCTAGGTTTTGATCCTAACTATTATCAAAGCCACATTCCGTGTTGACCAGACGGATATTTATAACTAGTTAATGGGACACATATGTTTCTCCTAACATTTATGCTACAGTAAAGTATTGAAAGAAACCGACACTACTTTGGCGTCTTAAAGTGAATTCCTTTGTGAACTTCTTAACTGAATGACCCAGGATTCAGTATGTCATTTTTTAATTTCCGTAAAATATTTAAATTGGGAGCTGAGAAGAAGAAGAAACAGTATGAACATGTGCGCAGAGATGAAAATCCAGAGGAAATATGGGACATAATTGGTGAATTGGGAGATGGAGCCTTTGGAAAAGTGTACAAGGTAGGTCTCCTTCAAAGCTGCTCTTTGTAGGGAGTAGTCATTCCTCTGTTTGTTATAATGTGGCAAACTTGTGTTTTGAGTCTTTTATATCCTCTCCACTCCCAACAATTCCTCTTTCTGATACCTGACACAACGTGCTAGCAGTGTGACCTCAATCTTGTATTCCTTTGACCCACCCACCATCTTCAGACCAATGCACCAGCTCTGTGACATAGGTGGTGTCAAATATGACTGACCTCCTACTTCCCAGTTATCCAAGATATTTGTCTAACCCTTCTCCCTTTGTTTGCATGTGACAGGCTATCAAATGTCATCAGATCCACCCTTTGCTGGAAACTTGACTTCTTAACAAAGTGGTTCCTTTGGCAAACCAAGCTGGGATTTTACCAAAGTTAACATTTCCGTGGTCATATACATGCAGATATTCATCGTATCTGCCCACCAGCTCTTTTTAGATTCTCATACCTACAACAAGGAATTGTTTATGCAAACAAACCAACCAAATTATTCCCCATTTACATTTTCAGAAAGCTGCCCCAGTGTCAAAGCCAAACCCTGTGTCATCATTTTAATAGTGCCATTGTTTGGTCTGACCCTAATGCATAGCTGGAGCCAGGAGCTTCATTTGCATGAGTGACAGTAAATTTTATCACGCACGAGGGCTTTACCAAGTCCAACACCAGGAAGTCTGTGGCTGATAAAACCACTTTACATGTTCTTATTTTTTCCTTGTTGCCAAAGGCTGCTTTTGCTTTTGGATCCTCTGAAAAAGTCACATTACTTTGTATCATACTTAAATGAAGCGTAATCTTCTCACACAGATTGCCAGTTTCCCAGCATTCCCCTGCAAGGCTCACATGAACTAGACCGACAGTTTAAGAGGGGAGAAACACAGATCCTTCATCATCATCATTATATGAGCGCATTTCATGTTTGTGCTCCTGGCAGTGGTACTGGAAGGATGTCTGCAAATAGTAAATTGTAGTGTTATTATATTTACATGTCTGGGCTTTGAGCTATTCCAATTGTATTGAACCACTCCTCTGAAGCACCAATGGGAGAGTCGTCACACTCTATTGATTCACAGAGAAACATGAGCTCTCAGATTTAGTACAGAGGAGTAGATTGTATTTTTTTTTTTAATGGCGTGTATGGCTGACCATGGCACACTGGCAGGTCACCAGGAAGTGGCTACATCCCATATCGCAGCAGCGACTTCATTGAGCACATCCTGCTCGCAGCGAAGCCCAAACAAACAGGAGAAATTTCCACTCTAACTAGACATGTCTCATGCTCTGCTGACTTACTGGGTCCTGCACCAGAGCAGAGTGCTATTTATTGTTTTAAGATCCTTTTAATGGCTGCGTCAGGTGTTTGTTGCAGGTCTGAGGTCAAGTCCAACATGAACAAAGTTTGGCGTCTATGAGTCTTGATGATTATGTGAAAGAACAAAAACAAATTTTCTGCACTAGATCAAAGTATGAGCCGAGCAAGATGTAGCAGGGTGGGTTAAATGACTCCTTTGGCCATACAGCAGTCTAATAACACTCTCATCCTACAGGCCCAGAACAAACAGACGGGCATCCTAGCTGCGGCCAAAGTTATTGACACAAAGACCGAGGAAGAGTTGGAGGACTACATGGTGGAGATTGAAATCCTGGCCTCCTGTGACCACCAAAACATTGTCAAACTCCTTGATGCTTTCTATTATGAGGGCAAACTCTGGGTGAGTAGTGGGAATAGCTCTCTGGAGTCACATTGTCAGTAGTGTTTCCTCTGTATTCCGAGCAGGGGGAAAAATATGGACCTAATAGAGCAGTTTGAGCTAGTAAAGCTTTCTAAATCACACATTAGATCAATCTTGATGTTATGATGGAGCATCCAGTAAATGTTTTTTGCAGTGCAACTTGTGCTGCCTAAAGCTCAGACAAAAACAAGAGCAAATGTGGTAGTAAATTTCCCCCCATGGTAAATATGCTCTATAAATTACAGAAGAATTACTTCCTGTTGTTCTGATAATGACAATATGGGCTCACCATGGGCAACCATACATTTATCTATGCCTTTAGCTTGCATCACTGTGCTTTTAGTCTTTCACAGTATATGCAAGTTCCTCTCCTACTATTCTTATCAGAAACTGAAACCAAAGTTCACATGAGTAGCAGAAACAAGCAGCCGTTAGAGCTGTTAATTATTGTACCAGTTTATAAATATATATAATAAATAATGATAAACAATAATATACGCTTTTGATATGAGCTCATTTTTAAATGCCTCTATTTCTCACCGTAGCCAGTACTAACTCCAAACAAAGCTGTGTGTATTTGGTAATCTTTAATCTTTGAAAACTATCAGAATTTTGTCTATTCATTGCAACACAAAGTCTGAATTTTATGTATATTTCACAACATTGGGGCATCAGTGATGGGCTCCTGTAAATACTAATTCGTTGTGTAGATACAGTACCTTAGTGTCTTTTACCTCAGCTCTGGAGCAAACCTGTGTCAGTAGATATGGATTATATCCAAGCCCTGAACACAAGGGAAGTCTTTATTAATAAATAAATAGTGTGTGGGGAAGTCACAGTGACTGAGGTAGATTACAGGTTGATCTAACCGGTAATTCAGGGGTTTTCTCTTTCTTGTCATATACACCATAGAATATTTAATCATGGCCATCTAAGCAAATAACACATTCAGCAGCAAAGGAAATTCATTTCTACTTGGGGCCATAGCTTGAAATTTGTTTTTGAAATTCTTACTCCCAAAACCAGATGAAATATATAGACAAAAGGTATATTTAGAAATAGAGTATGGACTTGATCGAAAGTATCATGCCTTGACCCATTTTAGTAAGTACATAAGCATCTAAAGGCACAGTCAAGTCATTATAAACACTCATGGTTACCTGAGTATTTAATTTCAGTACATTTCATTGTGCACTCTACCCTTTTCCTCTCCATTGTCCTCTGAACAATGGTCACAGCCTGATTGAGGTTGTCTGCTGATTCTTATCTTGACCTGTGTGGCACCTGTTTGTGCAAAGATGAGAGAGTATCCAGGACATTTCCTCCAGGAGATGAAAGGCTTCATTCCACTTAATCCCTGGAGAGTCTGGGAGGTGGTTTACTTTATAACTGCATATTAAATTGGTGTCATCCACTGACCTTTGTTTCCCCGCTACACTTTCAGCTGCACAGCAACATTTCCTAGAGTCTGTTTTCATGCTTTGGTTGTTGTGATGTGTCTGGCATTCATTCTTTCAGGCCTTGAACTTAAAGGTGATATCATATTCTGTCTCACATCCTCCCTCTCGGTGACACATGAATGGATTAGAAAATATGCGGGTGCATACTTCTCCATGTATTTGTGTGTGTCAAATAAACAAGTGAGAGAGGAAGCCACAGCCCTGGCCCGTGGTTCCTCTCTGCCAGCTGCCACTCTGAGAAATCACTGTGGGGGCCATTGTACAGCAGCAGAGCCACTAAAACAACAGCACGCCTACAGAGAAACACTAGAATGGTGTGCGTTTTTGAATAGCCAAGACTGTTCTGAGACTTGAGGCATTGTATGTCCTGTAAGGGCTTTGTTGTTGGAAGGGGAGCAGTCTTGAAAAGCTCAACTCAATCATGGAATGCCATTGAACCTTGGTGAAAGTTTGGAGTTGATCTTTTTTAAGAAATAGGCTGTTTAGAAGACATGTCTTTTAACCTGCAGGTTGACCCTGTCGCAGAAACAAGGGTGTTAACCAACATATCAACCACAACGAGTTTCTCAATGGTAGCAAAATTGCAAAAGTGCATCTACTTCCTGTTTCTTAGGTTTGACATGTGGCTAAATCTTCCCCAAATCTCAGTGTGAAGCAGTGAGTTAGCATCATGCTATAAGACTAGCCTTGTGTTTAAGCTCAATGAAGACACTCTGCTCCAGATGCTTTGCCATACCTTCTGCCATAATCATACACCCTAGATACTCTAATCCTATTTACAGAATAAGGGCTAAGGTCTGGCAATGTAGTTAGCAAGCCAGCTAGCAGCTGTGTGAAACCCTTTCCACAAAATGGCCCCAACTGGGCCAATCCTCTTACAGCAACAGCCACACTGAAAGCTCCTAAATGTCTTTAAGGGCTCAGCTGAGTGTTTCATTCACACAGGCTCGGTGAAGGTTCATTCTCAAGTTACCTTAGTCAGGGCAGTAGTTAGGCACATGATGAAGAGGATGGGGAGGAGGATGATGATGATGATGATGATGATGATGATGATGATATGAGGCCCTTTGAGGTTTGTGTGTACACAGTGAATGTTCCAGTAAACTAATTACACTGAGGTTCCTCTCTGAACTTCAGAACCTTCCAGACCCGCACAAAAGAGTTTAGAGCTCACTAGGTTCAGCCAGTGTATTAGTGCTTCATGAATGGCCTGCACTCACTTCCATTTGAAATGCATTTTGTAGCATAGCTCACTGCTAGTATCTAAATATTAACAACTATTTTATGTTATGTGCGCTTTTTTACATAAACAAATACCTGTTTAAAAAAAAAAACACATGACTGTGTGTCATTTTTTCCCTCTCATTGGCAGATCCTCATTGAGTTCTGTGCAGGAGGGGCTGTGGATGCTGTCATGCTCGGTGAGTCAGCATTTCCTCTTTGAGTATAGGTTGTAATCAAAAAGGAAACTGTTCAGGAAATAGCACTAAACAGCAAAGTAAATGGCCAATTTAAGACATCAAAAAAGTCCTTGTTACCACCTATGATTAGATTGCATTAGTGGATTCCTGGGTGAGGAGTGCTAAGCATGTGTCTGTGTGACCCTGGCCTCTCTGCAGAACTAGAGAGACCCCTGACAGAGCCTCAGATCAAGGTGGTGTGTAAGCAGACTCTGCAGGCCCTCGTCTACCTCCATGACAACAAAATCATCCACAGAGACCTGAAGGCCGGCAACATCCTCTTCACACTGGATGGTGATGTCAAGCTGGGTAAGGTCAAATTTAGATCCAGCTGTTAACACCAGGATGTACATGCTTCAACCTGTTTCCTATATTATCCAGAATCTGTATGACTCAGAGCTTCAATCCATACATGCTTCAATGAATATTGTTGTAGGATGAGAGGAGAAAACTGTAAGCTGTGTAATACACACAGAAATGTTGAGGACCAGGGTGAACTGGCTCGCTTCTCAAGTACATTTTTCTTGGTTCACTCATGTAATTTTTTTTTTTTTACTTTTTCAAAGGGAAAAATCATAAATTAGTTCACAGTCTAGCAATGTAGGCTATGTGCCTTTAGCCATAGTCTCCATGTATTTTCCTCATGTTTCCTCATGATTGAACTGCTGGAAATGGCATTTACAGCCCTTTTTCACACACACACAGGCTAAAAACATGTAGTTATCTGAACTGGTGAAAACTGTTCAGTGTGATATCATCAGATGATCAGATCAGAAAAACAACTCCACCTCTTTGAAGTTTGTTACGCTAATTTTTGAGCCTTTATAATGCAAGAAGCTTACAAGTTCACATGATCCTTCTCCTGCATGACACTATATGCATGTAGAACAGTCAGAATGTTGGGACTTTGTGTAAACTTGTGCTGCTCTTGTTCCTACTACAGAAGATTTCCAGAAGGATTTGACACAGACAATTGGCATGTTTACTGGATATTTAGAGGAGTCTAGACTGGAGTTAACAGGGAGAATCAGGTGCTGAGTCGTGAATGGATCCAACGCAGGTCCTACATGAACTGAGACGACTGCAGTCTGAAAGTGATATTAGACTCAAGAAAAGGTCATCCCTTTGAAACACTGATCCCACGTCCCCCTAATGCAACTCTTTGTTATCTTTCATCAGACACCTCCCTGCATCCTGCCAATAATTAAACCTCAAAGTCAAATTACTCACACCTCTCACAAAGCTTCTTCTAGAGTCAACAAAGATGTTATTCAGCTGTTTTCGCAGAATAGTGAATAGTTCTCTTTGACAAGTAAACTGAACTTCATGTGTGAAATAAGTGCAGTGCATCTTTAAAAGAAGAACTGTAAAAGAAATTCACTGTAACATATTCTGCATACGTCTATTGTTGCATGATTCTTGCAGACATTATGTCAATTAGTTACCGTTATGCACAACAGCAGTTGTTTGGTCTTGCTGCTCAGTGTGTGCACACACACACACATGTATCCTGCAGATGCAGTAATGTAGCTTACTGAGAGTAACGGTGTGAGTCATTGCTGCTGGATGGAACAGGCTCATTGCACACATATATAACTAACAACAAGCATTTTGTCCAGTGACATAGCGCACACACAGAGTTGCCTGTGCAACTGCCTGCTAGGAAACCCGTGAGCCGTTACTCGCACACGAAGCAAACAAGGCATGATGTCATCATGCAAATGTAGAAAGGCTGTCATAACAGCATTTGGTTTCCTAGGCTGCGTTATTTTGTGTTCCTTTAGTGGACTGATGAGATTAGTATTTGTGCTGCAGTTTTTCACTTTGGACTTGTTTGGTTTGTGTGGTTACAGTTGGAAAATGAATGTGTGTGTTCTGCTGACTTAATTTCTGGTTTGCCTTGTATCACATGTCTTCCAGCTGACTTTGGTGTGTCTGCCAAAAACACCAAAACGCTGCAGAGGAGAGACTCCTTCATTGGAACGCCTTACTGGTGAGTGGAAATCAAATCAAAAATGATTTCATAGTCATTAAAAATCCCTTTTAGCCCAGTTTAGACAAAAAAAATCCACTATTACTCACTGTCAGTTTTTCTGTAATACAGAAACATCCATGAACTCTACATCTCATCTCAATGATTTCCATTCTTTCCTTCCAGGATGGCTCCCGAGGTGGTGATGTGCGAGACGTCCAAGGACCGTCCATATGACTACAAGGCCGATATCTGGTCTCTCGGGGTCACCTTGATTGAGCTGGCGCAGATTGAGCCGCCCAATCACGAGATGAACCCCATGAGAGTCCTGCTGAAAATAGCCAAGTCCGATCCTCCTACCTTGATGCAGCCGTCACGCTGGTGAGTCACAGCGCGAAGCTTTATTGTCCTGTCGGGGACAAGGATGAGCAAGCCTTTGGGTTACCCTTTTAAATGCCCATTCTACTTAGTTTTGCATCCTTCTACTGAGCACCTTAGATATTTGTCAGTTTTCAAGACACTTCAGCCATACAAAGCAATACATTTTAAATGTGCTGGACGAAACAGACCACAGACAAGTCTATTTTTTGCCACTTCCACCCTTTAGGTCTCCAGAGTTCAGTGATTTCCTAAAGCGGTGTCTGGACAAGAATGTGGACAACAGGTGGAACCCGACACAACTTCTACAGGTGCCTTTTTCTTCAACATTCACACATCGTTTTCACTCTCAAGTTCTGAACCCCTTTTTGACTGTCTTATCAGTTCCCACAGCCCTGTACCTAGCCATTTAAATCAAGTGATAATCCTCGTTCCCCATCCCATACCCATGTACCAGCTGCCAGTCAGAGCATAAGCACCAGAGTCCTAGACGACATCTGTTTACCTGCTTGGTAACCGCGTGTCCTGGCAAGACTGACACTCATCCCTTTGTGCTTGAGCTGACGTCAGCAGAGCAGGATTTTCTTTTTCCATAGGGTTTAAGGTGCTCGGCCAAGTCCGAGCCACTTACTTGCAGAGAGCCAGTAAGGACGCATCCACACACAGACTCAGGAAATACTGCACATCTCTGCAGCTGAAGGATTGTTCTGCGCAGAAGAAGACTCGATGGGCTTAAAAATACAAAATAGTGGCCTGCCACCGATGAAGGTTTTGATATCAAAGAAGCTGCATATTCTCAGGCCTGCCATAGAATACGTTCAGCAGATTTCTAAACCGAAGAAGGTGAGGCTGACAAGAGATATGTCGTGTTTGAAGTCTTATCCGGCTCTGCATTAAAGAAGTTTTCTGATCTATTTATTTATTTGTTTATTGTGAAGTGCTCTCAGACAGACAGGTGAATATCCCCAAGAGAGACAGAGTAACTGAAGGATGCAAGAAAGAAAGTTTGCAATATTCAGCCTGTATTGTTTAATGCGTGTTTGTTGGATTCACTTTGTTATGTTTTAAGTCGTCAAAAAAGCAGCAGTGTTTTAACGCTGTGAGCAGTTTACATCCCAAAATCTATGGGGTTCATTTCCGACAGGTTGCAGAGCTTTTACTGCAGCAGGAAAAAAATGTTTACCACAGCATATGCCATGCACTTTGTGCTGACATTTAGATTGAATCTTGATTTATAACCATGTTATTTTCAGAACTGTCTAAATAGCGCATTCATTTCAATAATTCATCTTATGAAATAACACATCATTTAAAAATGAATTTAGAGTAAACACACTCCTCATTCCCCTTGACACCATTGGGGATGTTGACAGTTGTGTGCGGGATGTCATCTACCTGTGCCTGGTCCGTAAGCTCTTGCTCTTGGCCCTTTGGGGACAACAAATCAAACTATCGATTCACTTCAAAAGAGAAGATATTTCAGACCCTCTTGTGTCGCTACAGTCCCACATTTCTGATGAGGACAATTCAGAGGAGGAATCAGTGGGTGATCTCAACTTGCTCTTTCACCTTCTCTTTTTCGGTGTGGCCCAGCAGTTATGGGGAAAACTACAATGAGTTTTGCGGCTGACTTGACCGAAAACTTTAAACATGAAACATTCATAAAACACAAAAACAACAAAAGGCAAAAACTCTGCAGGGACTGATGCACTGATGGAGCTTCAGCACCAGAACGCTTTACATTTGTATATTTATGATTTGGTGCAGTATTTCACCTGCTTCTCGCGACAAATATTCACATATATGCAATTAATTTAGATGAATTCATCACAAAGCATGTCATTAATTTGATTCGTTTTTTTTTATTACTTGACAACCCTGGTTATTTTTCTTTGTCTTTCGCACAGCATTCATTTGTGACCAGTGTGACAGACAGCAAGCCACTTAGGGAGCTCATAGCTGAGGCGAAGGCTGAGGTCACCGAGGAGATTGAAGAGCACAAAGAGGAAGAGGAGGAGGAAGAAACAGAGACACATCTGGTGGGTGAACGTAACTAAAATCAACAAGCAAAAGGTTTTCTTTGGCACTGTTGAGAGAAACGTCTTGTCCTCCAGGAGAAAACACTGCGTTTGTTGTTTGTTAGTTTTTTCATTTTACCAGTCTATGATTAGCTGTGAGTCTGTCTAATACATTTACGTGGTTTTATATAAAGTAATTAGGGGCTTATTAGGGATTGTTTTCATGACTGATTAATCCTCCAATTATGTTATCATTATATTATCATTGTCTATAATATTTGGCCTATTACTTAGATACAAATTCACATATTCACATCACATCAGTCCAAACATATTTTATTTTCCACATAGAAAACAAAGTAAAGCAGCAAATCTGCAGCTTGATATTAGAAGTGATTTTAGATTCATTGTAAAGGAACCTGTGATTTTGTTTTTTATTGTTTGTGTTTGTTTGCTTTAAGATTTTTTTGGGGGGATACTTTTGCCTTTTCCAAGGGGTAGAAACTGGAAAGATGTGGAGAAGGATAGAGGGGTATAATATCCAGCAAAGTTCCTTTGCTGGAATTGAACAGTTTTCAGTCAGCCTACCAATTTTGTTTTCTGGCTTTTGAAAAAACCAACCTTACTAACTTCTCTGTTATTTCTACATCTGCTTCAGGGCCACAAACGCGCCCCATCTGATGTCAGCGTCGCCAGCTCAGAGGATGAAAAGATCCCCCTCTCTCCGTCCATCTTGGAATCTGTTCCTGAGAAGGTTGAGCCAATTCCCCCTGTGCCAACACCCACTGATGTCACTGTGGCCAACCATGTGGTGGACACTAGTTTTGTGGAGGAGCCTGCCACCCCTGCAGCAGAGGAGAGCCTAGAGGAGGCTCCAAACAATCCAACTGAGGATGGACAGCAAGAAGAGAAACCTGTTGAGGAAAAGCTTCCAGAGGCAGAGGCAGAAGCAGAAGCAGATGTTGCCTCACCAGAAGAAGAGACTGAACCAGAGGCACCTGTTAAGGAAATGCAGCAGCTCGAGATAGCTGTTGAGGATGAAAAGGAAGTTGACACAGCCGAGGTTCCCGCCAATCAGGAGGCCACCACAGAGAGCTCAGAGGTCATTGAGGCTCCTCAGGAGGAAAAGGTGGCTGTAGTGGAGGAATGTAACACACCAGCAGAGGAGGTGAAGGAGGAGGTGAAGGAGGAGGAGGAGGAGGAGGACCGGTACAAACATCTAAAGGTCACAGTGACACTACCGGAGCAAGTTAAGGTTGTCCCAAAAGAGGAGAATGGAGAGAAACCCACAGAAAAGGATAAAATAAATGCAGAAGATGAGAAGAAAGTTCCAGACAAAGCCAAGGATGACAAAGAGAGAGATTCAGACTCAGGGAGCGGCTCAGCTGCAGATAACAGCAGTGTAGACCTGAATCTGTCCATCTCAAGCTTTCTGTCCAAAACTAAAGAGCCTGGATCTGTTTCCATTCAGGTAACACACACACAGAACACAATCAAATGCCAGAATAGATTTTTCTTGAAGCTCTGTCGGATCCTGTCTTTAAAATACCAGAAGCTGTGTTATGACAGACCTGAGCTGCAGATATACAGTTTATGTAAATTTCTTTTTTCCAGGACACCAAACGTCAGAAGAAGACACTGAAAAAGACTCGCAAATTCATCGTGGATGGAGTGGAAGTCAGTGTGACTACGTCAAAGATCCTCACTGACAATGACACCAAGAATGAGGAGATGAGATTCCTGAGGTACTGAGGCATCAGTTTCATGCAAATACTAGGGAAATGAGTTGCCCCGGAAATATTAGTGTGTATATTAGTGAACTCGGCAAAGCTTCATTAAAGGTGATATCTGTTCCCCACAGTGACCTGCTCTCTGTTGAAAAATAATTATTACCATAATTTTTCTTTTGTTTCTTCCTCCGCTCCCTTCTTGCCTCCTCCTTCACTTCTCCAGGCGCCAGGAGCTGAGGGAGCTGCGTCTCTTGCAGAAGGAGGAGCAGAGGGCCCAGCAGCAGCTCAGCAACAAGCTCCAGCAGCAAAAGGAACAGACCTACCGCCGCTTCGAGCAGGAGACTACAGTAAGTCAGTCGACCAGAACTGTTAGAGCTGAGGCAGCAACACTTTGGTTTAAACGACCACAACCAGTTCCTTTGATTTTCATTTTCTCAAGTTTCTCCCAGTTGGTCTCAACCTTGTTGATACACGACCATCATTTCAGTCTCTCAGCTCATTTATGGCCTCGACAATATAAATGTGTCAGAATCAGTTCCAGGACAATTCAGTGCTGCTGTTGCATCGGCTTCTGAAGTGTAAAGAAATGAACATCTGCTGACATGCTTTTCAGGACCCTAACTGACATAATAAAACCCTATTCTAACCTTCTTACCTTAAACAAAGTCTTAACCCTGAAACAGCCCTCGAAGAACTGATTGAGTCTGAAAAGACTGAGAAACTGAAAAAGAGTTTGGCAGTAATCCAGAACCCTCCATTAACACTCAATTATGATCATTTTTTGTGAATTGGTTCAGTGCTCTTCACTTTATCCTGAGGTCCACACAACTTCAACTTAACATAGTTCCAGTACAGAGCATGAAACTACTGTTGCTAATTTTCAACTCAAGGAGATTGTGTAATGAGTAAATTTGGAGATACCACCACAGGGAAACTGTTGTGGATCATAAGGACATGGGAAAAAAACAGACTCATTCTGCTCATTCTGTGGTTGTTAAGTGAAGGTTTGCTTTGACGTTCTGCAAACAAAAACCCATCCAGATGTGGGGAAAAAGTGTAAAAGAGGATGACTCATCTGCGTGTTACTTTAGCGCCTTTGCGTAGAGATCCAGATTCTGTGCTTTGAAATCGTGAGGGCCAGATGTACTGGGAGTTTTGCACAGTTTTTTCGGTGCAGATGTGATGCATTTCCCTCAGTGTTTGCAGCGGGCGCTTCGCTCCTCGTTGCATTTGCATTTAAGGGGGTTTGCTATTTGTTGGAGTGTGCATCTTAGAGGTTCAGTATGAGGCGCAGTCCAGGAGCTGACTGTGTAATGAGCTGAGTGAAAACACCATCACAAATTTGCATTAGTATACCTGGTGTGTGAATGAGCCTTGGACGCGGGCAGTTTGTGAATGACACACTTGTCATGTTACTGTGTGAAGGATAACTTGATTTAATCCAACTGTCATTACTATGGTGGTCAGGACTGTAGCAACCATACTGTTAATTTTTTGAATATTCCTATATGTAGTTTGCCATGTTCCTATTTTCTATCCATTGAATTACATTAAATATTCTGTAGTGTTTATGACAGAGCCTGTGCTCATCAGCAGGCCATGCAGTTCCTATTTAGCTTCTTTTGAATTGCTTCATATTCCACTGAAAAGTTACATAACAAAGGTTATTGTCAGATCTCTTTCAACAGTGACACACACTGTGCTAATGGCCTCTCAGTTTTGTATGAGTCCCCTTTGTATCTGCTGTTTTTAATATTGATTTTTTTTATTTTTCTGCCTTCTGAAAATGTCTCTTTGATTTAACACAGTGAAAGCACAAAGCACAGAATTGCTTCTTCTGTTAGAGCCGCTGGTTTGACATGACGTGACCCTCCGTGTACTTCCAGAGTAAGAAGCGTCAGTATGACCAGGAGGTGGAGAATCTGGAGCGGCAGCAGAAGCAGACGATCGAGAGGCTGGAGCAGGAGCACACCAACCGGCTCAGGGACGAGGCCAAACGCATCAAAGCCGAGCAGGACAAAGAGCTGGCCAAGTACCAGAACATGCTGAAAAACCGCAAGAAAGAGGTTAGCATGTGGACCACTTCATTCTGCTGCCTTTCATTTCCTTTCACGTTTTTTTTTTTTTTTTTTTTTTTTTTTACCTGCCTATCAGGTGGACTGGAGAGCTTATAAGGTTCCTATTTATAGCAGGTTGTCTTGATACTTAGACGTACACACGCGTCTCTGATCTCTCATAAGTGTTTACATAACCTCTGTTCAGCCATGCAGGAGCTAAATCAGTCTGCGCTGCCACTTCTCATTTATTTTTTCACATAGTTCTAATCTTACCACAACGTTTGTCTCATTTTATTTCTATCTTATTGCTCACTGCTGCCCTAACACAGGGCAAACAGGAAATGGGACTTTCTCCAAAGCATGTGAAAAATGCTATCATGAAACGTATTAAAGAGGATGTTATCCAAGCCCCACCACAGGAGGTAATGATAAGGGCTCGGTTTGCGGTGGATTTTGAACTTTGACCTCTTCCTCTGTCTGTCTTTTGTTGAAAACAGTGAGCCAACAGTCATTTATTGAGCTGTTTGATGCCGTTTTTATTGCAGACTTTTCCTCACTCTTCCAAACCTTCCTACCTGAGTTTGCAGTGCACACCACAGGTTCAGAATTTAATTGTGTGTGCAGTGTTTAGTGTAATGTGCAGCAGGGTACTGTACTCTGATCCACAGGGAGTGACCCATGTTATGATTCAGTCCTTTCAGTTGTCCTCGTGCACCCTGTGCAACGCTCCCATACAGGATGTAAGTGAAACCCCCCCTATGAGTTTTTTAATGCCTCCTCAAAATTTGGGATCTGGCCTCTTTCATGTGTTTCCTAAAGCATGAATCATTACTCTTAACACACACACACACACACACACACACACACACACACACACACACACACACACACACACACACACACATACACACAAACACTGTCTTTTCTATATCCACCAGGGTCAACACAAAGCTAAAGTAGTGCTATGCTATCAACAAATCTCTTTATGTGGTCATACTGAGATGAATGTTTACTGCTGACAATGAAATGCTGTATATTATAGATAATTATAGTATATCTTAGTAAAGAGGATGGTACACATTATAGTATTGTTCTCCAGTGGATCAGAAGAGTATTTGGAACTGGACGGTACCTAAAGTTAAGTACCTGGAACTAAAAAGGTTTTACAGGTTGGTTTTTTTTGTTAATTTTTTATAAATTTTACTTTTCACCTAAGAACATGCTAATTTTTAAATAATTAAGTTAATAATTAATAAGGTAGTTTGCAGACATTTAAAGACATGCAGCAAAGGAGAGCTTGAAAATGTTTATAGCGCAGCACTGAGTGCTTTATTAGAGTGTTAAATGTCAGGTTCCTCCCGGTTAGCCGAGCCAAGTAGGCCGGATTAATGTGACTGACAAGCAGGTGAAACAGTATTGCCAGCTGTAACTGTCTGGTTCATCAGCTCAGGCTGTGTTTAGCCTGAAGTAAACTTGGCAGGAAGCCTATAGGCCAGCAAACACACTAAATCACACACTGAGCTCGCCTCATAAAACCTTTTCTACTCAAGTTTTTTTTGCAGGAAAGGTGCTTCCTGTCAGTGTAAAAGGTGCTTCACTAATGAAGCCCAAGATTTGTCATTGATTGTTGTGGATGGATGTTCAGTGCCTGCCTCAGATTCTCTGTGTAGTCTAGATACTGAGGTTGTTACCTGGACCTGTGTAGTGTAGTCCTGAAAGGTATTTATAATCTGTATCATTCTGGGTCCAGGAACAAGAGTTTCTTCAGAAGCAGCAGCAGGATCTGGACAGCGCTCTAAAGAAGATAATCCAGCAACACAAACATGAGCTCGCCACCATCGAGAGAGACTGTCTCAACCACAAGCAGCAGCTTCTCCGAGGTAAAAAGAAAATCCCACCAGATGATTCATATCATGTGTGACTGAAGGTAGTTACTTTGTTTGTTGAACTTAAGATGGATTTATATCCTGTCTGAGCTGCATGTCCGACTGTTGGATAGTGTCCGATACCTCTTCCAGCTACAACTTTCTAACATTCAATAGGGACCATAAAGGCTTCGTCTTAGCCGCAGCGGCCCGGGTTCGAGTCCGAACCGTGGCCTTTTTGCTGCATGTCATCCCCCTCTCTTTCTCCCTGACTTTCCCGTCTCTCTCTCACTGTGGCTCTCAGAACAAAGATAGAAACACATTTTATTTCCATTGTGATGAGAAAGCACATTGTACAGATGAAAAGTAGCACAAATTGTGTAACAAATGATGAAAAAAAAAACAGAGGTAGAGAGAGAAGATCAAACCCAGTTTACTTTCTCACTTCACCAGCACAGTGAAATCGTAATGTGGGTGTGAATCATCGTTTTCAGAAAATGACAGAAATTGTCGCACACACAAAACCCAATTCCAAATGAACACTAATGTTGCTTCGGCATCATGTAGTTTTTTGTTAGGGAAGTCATTCAACAGTCTTAACATTTAAACAAAAATAGCTAGATATGTTTCACCTTTGATTCTGAGTGCATGATCATCGTTTCAGAAAAACAAAGGTCAGGATCAAACAGCATTTGCAAATATTTTTGTTGGTATTTCTTTAAACCGTGGTCTGGCCACTGGCAGGTTTTACCACATCACAATCATTCAGGTGCTGCCACTAAATAAATCCAACTTATTTCTTACTTCAAGCAGGTTAATGCTACCATTATTTGCAAATCTTCTTTGACTGGTAGCAAGTATTTTTATTTTTCCTTCACATCTGTCCAGTTAGTTTCGTTTCGTCTGTAGTAAGTCGTATCAACAGTAAACAAGCTCTCTTTGGAGGTAGAGGGAGACTCTCGGATCACATCCCTGCTAACGTCAACTGCAGCCCCTGCAGACATGACTGCAGTGAACAGCGGCCTGTTAGCAGTTAGTGCTGCCTGCGACTTAATCCCATGCATAATATGCCAGGAGCTGCACAAACAATACTTCTCGGAAATGCTCAGTGAAGCAAGTCATGGGAGGTTGTAACTGCTTTTAAAGAGCTTTCCCAGGGAAAAGAAATTGTGAGATAGTTCAAAGCTTGAAAGCTGAAACCTCAGTAGGAAAGCTGATGTTGGTTAATATAAGTATCTCAAGCACCCAGCCATTTGCTGCTAATGAGGTAACTTCAGCACTTCTGCACCATCATGTTCCTCTCAGACTGCAGACCATGTACTGAAGCTGATCTCAAGACATTACTGTCCAATAAGCCTATGAATGGGTGGTCTGTGCAATCATTTAGCTTTGTGTTCTCTTCGCTTGTGTGTTTGCGTACAGCACGGGAGGCTGCTATGTGGGAGCTGGAAGAGCGCCATCTGCAGGAGAAACACCAGTTGTTCAAACAGCAACTCAAAGACCAGTACTTCATGCAGAGACACCAGCTGCTCAAGAGACACGAGAAGGTAGAGACTGGATGGCAGCCTTGGTCTATTTCAGTTCTTTTACATTGGTTCTTCCAACTTCAGAAAAACTGGCCTCAAATAATATCTTATAAATTCCTTCAGCGTGAAAGTAAAGGTCGAAAAAGTTGCTCCGTTAACTCCCTCCATCTTGCATACCTGTTTGTGCGTGCCCTGTGCAGGAGATGGAACAGATGCAGCGCTACAACCAGCGTCTGATCGAGGAGATGAAGAACAAGCAGACGCAGGAGAGAGCCAGGCTGCCCAAGATCCAGCGCAGTGAGGCCAAGACCCGCATGGCCATGTTCAAGAAGAGCCTTCGCATCACTGGAGCTGCCATCACCCCCGAGCAGGAGAGGGAGAAGATCAAACAGGTGATGACCTGAGCGATATGGACAATGGCAGAAATGAAATTGAACCACTTTTCTTTTGTCCTATGGCGGTTGGAAATCTCAACAATACACAGTCATGTCACATTTCTTGAAGGAATAATAAGCTGTGAAGCCTAATAGTATTTGTCTTTTCCAGTTTGCAGCTCAGGAAGAGAAGAGACAGAAGAACGAGAGACTCCACCAGCACCAGAAACATGAAAACCAGATGAGAGATTTGCAGCTGCAGTGCGACACCAACATTCGAGAGCTTCAGCAGCTGCAGGTAAAGATATAAAAGAAACATAAACTTTAACTTTTATTGGAAAATTCATACATTTAAAATGTTATTTTTGGGCAATTATTATCCACTATGTACATGTTTTTTAATACTGTACCTCCCTGTGTGTGTCTCAGAATGAGAAGTGCCACCTGCTGATTGAACATGAGACCCAGAAACTGAAGGAGCTGGATGAGGAGCACAGCCTGGAGCTGAAGGAGTGGAGGGAGAAACTACGACCCAGGAAGAAGGTGAAGTATCATGTTCTGTTTTCACCTTTTTGAAAACACAGTCAACCCATTATCTTTATACTAAAGACTCTCAGACCAACACTATGGTCTATTTATGGTCATCTAACAAGCTGTATGCTAGCTGTGTGTGGAGCTATCAATCATATCACATGATCTTCATCAGCAGATGGAGTTTTCCAGTTGTCATGGAACTGATTGTATTTATTTATTTATTTGTTTTTGGTTGGACAGCAACAGCAGGGCCAGCCCTATAGACACGACTGTCCATGAGTGTGATCGAGTCACACCATTGGCCAGCTGAATGTCATGTGACTGGGTCATGAAGTTACACTGTTGGCAGTGTTAAGTTTCCTCATTTGCTGTTGCTCTTTCAAAATGATTTATCACAAACAGTTTCTATTAACAGGACGTTTAGCTAATAACGCCTCCATCCATCCATCTATTTTATATCACTTATCCGGAGTTGGATAACGGTGGCAGCAGATTAAGCAAGGTAGTCCAGACGCCCCTCTCCCCAGCAATGCTTTCCAGTTATTCCTGGGGGACTCTGAGTTTGACCTCAAATTTTTTGACTTGAGTTTGATATCAAATGACTCCTTTTGGTGAGGAGGAGCAGCAGCTCTACTCCCAGCTCCCTCCGGATGTCTGAGCTCCTCACCCCATCTATAAGGGTGAGCCCAGCCACCCTTCCGAACCAGCCAAAGCTCATGACCAGACGAGGGTCGGAACTGGGATCAACTGTTAAAATCAAAAGCTTTGCCTTCCAGCAAGTACGGTCGAGTGCAGTGCCCGCCGACTCAGCACCAGTCAACCGGTCAATTTCACCCTCCATTTTGCCGTCACTCATGAACAAGCTCGAAATACTTAAACTCCTCCACTTGAGGCAACAACTCGTTCTCAACCCGAGGAGAAAAATCCATTCTTTTCAGGCAGAGAACCATGACCTGCTTTTCTATGAATACACCACTCTTATAACCCTTTATCAGTTTTTATTTACTCACAGTAGACAGTTTAAAAAACTTTAACCTCTCTTCTGTCTGTGGACCACATGAGACACATGTTGATGCAAGACTGGCTATAACACTGGCTCAAATCCATTTACCTGGTTCAACAAATAGAAGGGTAAATTAGCATGTAAAACTTGAATGTTTTTCTGTGTGTCGTGCAGGCGCTGGAGGAAGAGTTTGCCAGGAAGCTGCAGGAACAGGAAGTGTTCTTTAAGATGAGCGGCGAGTCAGAGTGCCTTAACCCCTCCAACCAGAGCCGCATCTCCAAGTTCTACCCGATCCCCAGCGTCCACTCCACTGGCTTCTAGGAGGAATCTACGCACATATGCAGTATACACACAGTGGACATGGACATAAGCACACACACACACACACTCATGAAGAGAGTAAAGACTGAACCTGTGCTGCCTTGCCCTCATTCTCTGACAGCTGTCAGGGTGTAGGGATCTAAGTTGTTTTTCTGTCTCTGGAATTAGTTCCTCGATGGTCTGCAGACTCTAATTTTGCTCATTTTGTCATATTTTCACACTATTACCGTCATTTTGAAGGAGAACTATGAAGGAGAATTTCAGATTTAGTGCTTCAGTCATCACCTCAAAACTACTAAAGTGAAGTAGCTCTCTGTCCAACCTTCTTTTGTGATTGAATTGTGTTTTTTTTTTTTTTTTATGAAGACTCCAGTGCCTGTAGAGTCAGATGTTTTTGGCTTTTAAAATCAAGCAATGTATGATTATTATTTGCTGCTCAATTTAGCTCTAATTTAGACGTTTGCACTAAGGAAAGGATTTTTATACCACTTAATTTGGTTAAATATTGAATAGCAACCTTATCATTTATAATTGATCATCAAAAAGAATGTATTTCTGACAACGAAGGAGCACACATCACTCTTAACGAAGGAATGATGATACAGTATATTTTTATTAGGTCATTCATGTGTGTCTGTGTTAGAGGGGTAAAGACATCCAGGCAGTCGTTCGTCTTTACACGTCGTCTTTGTGATACATTAGGGGTTAAAATAACCGGTCTTATGCATTATTTCAATGCAAGGTGTGGGAATGTTTTCCAGCAGAAATGATTCCTTCTTTCAGGGTTTTTCTTCAGAATGCCTTCCTGTTTCAAGCACTTAAGACTTGGGACTACTGTTTAGCAACACACAGTACATGGTGTAAACCATAAGTTACTTTGCTGCATATGATAGAGGAAGTGTGGAGATGGTGTTTACATACAGAGACAAAGGATCACTGTTAATTGGACACTAAGGAAATCACAGTGGTGGCGGTTGAAAAACCATTAATGTAACTGTTTGTTGGTCTTTTTTTCTTTTTCTTTTTTTTTTAGGTGACACCACTTTTATTGTTGTCCAGCAAAAGTTGTGTATCTATAGGAGCAAGTTCTTCAGGGATGAATAAAGATTTTCATTGATGTCCATCAGTTCTGTAAAATTTATAGCATTTTTAAGAGTTTCCAAGGCCATGTGCCATGAAACTGACTCAGCAAATTCTCACTATGAACAGCTCTCAGTTCAGCGAAGCAGAAAAAAAATAATCTAACTTGCAGTTATAGTTGATGAGGTGTCCTTTGTATTTGCTCTGGTTTTCTGCTTGGTTTGCTACCAGGTGTATTATGGGTAGGGCTGCATGGCTTTTGTTTCTTCTTTTTATTGAATGATATTACCTTTTTCATTGATATGCTAGCTAATAGCCTTAATACTTAAAAAATGGATGTACTGTATACCTGTCGTGACCATCTTTAAAGATTTTGGTCAAACTATTGGTTTCATGAAGCATTTTAACGATTTCAGAATGATTTCATTCAACTGTATTCAAACAAACGAAAACAGAACATGAGCTTTGAGCAAAGTTTTTTTTTTTATTTAGGCTTAAGGATTGTGAATGATGTTAAAGCAGTCGATGCAAAAATGGACCTGACTGGTTTAGGCCATCTTGACCTCTGATTGGTTCATTTTATCATCTCATTCTCTTTATGATTGGCTTTAAAGTTATCAAATGTATTTAATAACAGCTGTTATGTACAAAAATACTGAAGGAGTGCTGTGCACCATTTGCAAAACATTCTCAATAGCTATTTATATGAAAAACCACACTGCAGCGCCTGTGCTATAGCTAACCTTCTCTACTTACCCACTGGAAGTTTGCAGCGTACAAAAATAGGCAAATCAGTCCTGTCAATTCTTGTTCCGTTTGGCAGATAGAAAGTCTAAACTGATTAAATTCTGAATGTCTGAAAAAACAAAACCATGATCCATATCAAAATCAAATGAAAATTAGGCAATTTTTTAAAATAGATTTATAGTTTTTAGAATTCCTGTGTACTGTAGATTTTCATTTTGCTGTAAATAAACTGTTTCCTCTCTGCTACAGTTGTGTTTAGTCCTTGATTTGATCCCGACCAGTTATCTTGGTGATGATGAAAAGCTATTAAAAAAATCTTTATTCAATGGGAAAGTGGTCTCAGACATATGGACCCCATACATATACATATATATATTTGTTACATAGCATGGTCTGGCTAGAAAAGGCCCAATGTGATGAAAAGGTAAGAAAAAGTACACAATAAAATATGTCACCATACTGGTCCCTCATGTGTCAGACAAGCTAATTCAATACATAATCCCTGATTTCACAAATACAACTCTGCACAGTAAATGTTTATCAGTATAAAAGTACAATCATATCCCTTTTAGAAAAACAGGTAAATTGGTGAACAGCATCCAGCGTGTGCATCAGCAACACAACTCTTTGAGTTCAGTGACCTGGTTCTCAGACACCAACATTCCTCTTCCTTCTTTTAGTCATTACTGTGAATTCTCCTGTAAAAAAAAACACAAAGGGTTTGATTTAAAGGTTGCTTTACACAAACTGCTTCCAGTTGATGAGCACCTGCTTGTTCTAGCACATTAAATCAAACATTCAAAATTATTGGCATTATTGGGGCCCTCTCTTTCAATAAATGGTTTATTTTGATAGTCCATTTACAGAGTAGTTGTAACATTTCAAAAGGTTATCAGTTAAGATTCAAAGATTCAACTTTCATTAACTATTCCTCACCCCCACCCCCCCAACCTAAATTTTCTCCATCACTTATATCCTTTTATCTAAAATTATCACTCAATATTTTTCTATTGGTTCCTGTGCTATGACAGCAGATGAGATAAATAAAGCTTTGAAGATCTGAAAAATCGGTGACAAATGAACAATCAAATTGCGCTAATTCATCTAAGACCACTGCCCAGGACTGAATGTGAAATAACAATAACTGACCTCTGTCACCCTTTTGTCCTCGGCGTCCCTCAGGCCCAGGAAGGCCTCGTTCACCTGTGTCCGGACAGAGTCATTATAAAGTGTCACTACAGACTAATGGTACTAGGAAAAGCCATGAAAGACACAAAAATTATTTATAACAGTTCTTCATATGGAACTTCTTCTTTTTTAGCTGTTTCAACTGCCATGGTCTGATTTAACTGGGAAAACTAATAGCACTCTGGAAGAATAGAAAAAGGTTCCTGTGTGTAATAAAAAACGTGTAATTACCATTAAATGTCAAGTACTGTAAGCAGTATGAAAACAATTATTTACAGTACAATCCGTAAAATCTTTCATTCCAAAGTCCTTTTCTTAAAGTATTTTAAGATGCACCTTTCTCCCCTTTTAGACCAGGGAATCCCATGTCCCCTTTCTGTCCTGGTCTCCCAGGTGGTCCGACAATGGTTCCATGTGCTGTGGAGGACAAATGTTTTCATTCTCACATTTTAGCTTCTTCATTGTTTTTTCATTGTAATGATTTTTAATTGTTAAATGCTACTTTACTTTTGATGTATTCCACCAAATCAGTAACATTTGTTTGGGAACCAAACAACCGGCTGTATCCCGGTGGACCTGGAGGGCCAGGTGGTCCGGGTGGTCCTTGGGTGACGCGTTCATTGCGAGTCCGCTCGATGTCACGAAGCAGACCTTGCACTAGAAAATAAGAGGTAAGGTTAACAAATATCCCAACCTGTCTGTTTTACTGTAGATTTTGATTAGTGATTTATATCATCATAGTACACTCACATCTGACATATTCCAGCTGTTCTGTGGCATTTCCATGTGAACCAAACCATCGGCTGTATCCTGAGGGACCTGGGGGGCCGGGCGGTCCTGGAGGTCCCTGGAAGACGCGACTGTTGTACTCTCTCACAATGTCATGCAGCACACCACGAGCTGCAAACGTAAGAAAACAGGATGATACATGTGAAGCTTTGCTGCCACTGGTTGCATTCAATACCAAGAATATAATAAATTGTCAGACTGGAAGAGAGCTATACTGTAACATGAGCAAAGACTGGTAGTTGTAGAGTAAGTAAAAGTCAGGACTGTCCTCACTAAGCTTTAAAGACAACCAGATTCTTACATCTGACACTGCACTATCTGCACTCCACCAGTTGTTGGTCACGGACGCAGTCAGTCATCATAAAGCTGACATCGACTTACATTTGAGATAGTCCACCACATCCACGACGTTTTCACGAGTACTAATCCACTGGCTTTGTCCAGGCATTCCTGGAAGTCCAGGAGGTCCTGGGGGTCCTTGAACAACACGTTCACTGTCTCTCAAAACATCCCGGAGCAGACCATGGGCTGCATATGGAGGACAGTAGAGTCCAATATTATATAATGCAAATGAAGGTAAACTTGCAGTTCACGTTAGTGAAATACTTTCTACTGTGTCTTATATCTGTCAGACCAGATCATCTAGATGGATAATCTTATCTTCAGTGTCCTTAGAGTCTGCTCAAAACCTGGTAAAACTGCATTTTCTTATTATGGACCCAGGACTTGGATTGTCTGGGAATGCTACCTTCATATCAGACATTCAAGCATCAGATAAAAAAAAACATGTTTCATGAGGAGCATAATTGTTTTAAATAGCCAAGTTACATCTCTCTCCAGTTTTGTTGTTTGCAATGTGATTGCTGTAAAATAATGATGTATGTTCTCATATGACACCTATCTTATGCTGCCATTTTGGCAAAGTCTTGTAAAATAGATAATATGTCTCAGGAGGCTTCCTGGTTAAATGAAGGTTAAATAAAAAGACATGAATAGAGCACAAACCAAAATAAAATGCAACACATAGAACATATCAAGTATTGACAGATTCAAACTCCAGTCCATGAATTTTGTCATTTGTAACGTGGTTCTCGACTAACTGCCACTTACATTTGATGTAATCAGTTACTTTGACAGCCATGCTGGAGTAGTCACTAGTATCCACGTTCCAGTCTCTGGCGCCAGGCACACCTGGTTCTCCCTTGTGTCCTGGGGGTCCAGGAGGACCTGGCAGACCAGGAAGTCCAAACATAGCTCCTCTCACACCATCACCTGGAGACAATACAACATAATATGACGTCACTCTGTGTAGTGCTGTGTAGTGCTTTTTGTGTAGAAAATACTTCAGAGCCAGAGTCTAAACCAATTCTGTGTCGTTATGATGTGGGAATCCCAAAATATTTAGATAGGTAAAATCATGGGACTGATTCTACAAATATTTCAGATACACCATGTGTAATAAGTCAATGTTATGTGAAAACTGAGTCTGGTACAGACCAAACCACACCTAAAGTAGCGTTATAAAAGCCAAAGCTTCCCACGATGAGATGGCGTATTTTTAAAGATTAAACTCACTCCTGACATATTCTTGCTCTGCCTTGAGCAACTCTCTGTTGGCATGCTCAGCATAGGAAACAATTCCACGGATTGGACCGGGAGGGCCTGTAGGTCCAGGGGGACCAGGGGGGCCTGGAGGGCCTCTGAAGGCGACACCTTTGGGGAAGCAATGGAACAGATGGGTGAGGATGGGTGTGTATATATTTTTAATTAATTCTTCATAAACTAATAAAGTCAAAGTTTTCAGTCAAACTCACTTTGCAGGTAGTCACGGATGTCTGCGCTAATGTAATTTCCAAGTCCCGGTGGGCCAGGTGGTCCTGCTGGTCCAGGTGCTCCTTGTGCACCAGGGACACCTGGAGGACCAGGA
This sequence comes from Seriola lalandi dorsalis, assembly GCF_002814215.2. Classification (NCBI taxonomy): domain Eukaryota; kingdom Metazoa; phylum Chordata; class Actinopteri; order Carangiformes; family Carangidae; genus Seriola; species Seriola lalandi. The sequence continues at coordinate 157,739 of NW_019525473.1, read as the reverse complement.
GGCCCGTGAGGGCCCACAAGTGCTTGATACCCAGCTAGCCAAACAATGAAATTGAAAATATGTTAGTTTGAGAATGCTACTAGATCTAATTATTTTAGAACAGATACTCTACATTAGCATGAATACTATGGGCTCAAAAACCTAATTTTACTGGGGGGTTAACTGCTGTAGTTATGTCTCTTACTTGATAACACATTTCCAGGAAGGCCAGGAGATCCGGGAGGTCCAGGAGGTCCAGGGACACCTACCATCCCCCTCTCTGGTGACAGACAAGACCCACAGTCAGTGACATTCATGTTCTCCTGCCAGAATACCATTTTAATAGGTAACGTCATAGGTGCTTCTGTAACTCCAACCATTCATGAAACTGAGGATCCGTTCAGCAACCTCCTGGGTTTCAAATTTGCCAAGGCTCAGAGCTCCAGGAGGCCCTTCTGGACCAGGAGGAACAGCAACGTATCTCCTCACATCCTCTCCTGGACAGAGATAATTGACAATCTCATTATTTGCTCCCAAGAGCTGGATATCAAAAACCAAACTTGAAGATTTTGAGGAAATCAGGTAAATTATCTCATTTTAAATGGCTGCCAAATATGTCCAATGCCCATCATATAAGCCACTATATGGTATATAACTAATGTCTACTAATTGACCATCTGTTCAAATTTTCTTTTACAAGTTGACTTGATGTTCCTAACTCGCGTAATTAGCTGCTTCAAATTTTTACAATTCATATACAAAGACTGTTGGCAACAATGCGTACTTTGCACAAACGATGAATAAATT
>NW_019525473.1:117526-156933 GCF_002814215.2 Seriola lalandi dorsalis | reverse complement strand
CTGGGGCTCCTGGAGGCCCAGGAGGCCCAGCCAGATATCCACTGATGGCACCACCTGCTTGTCAAGAAAATACTGTCTCAAACAGGTCACTTGACTTAAGTCTTTGTTTCGTCCATATATAGTATTAGTACAGCTTACTCTGAAGGTACTCTGCAATGTACTGGCCCAAATCTAGTGATCCAGCCAAACTTCCATCTCTTCCAGGTGGTCCAGGTGGGCCTGGAGGGCCAGTAGTGAATGAGCTACCTGGTATCATAAAACAAATTCCCATGTAGGAAAGACTGGACAGCACTCAAATAAGATTTTTTTTTTTTTAAGATTGAATGACTAGTATTGACTTGTATTGACCTGTATTATTACTGATATATTATTAGCTATTACAATTTGACCAAGCAGTCCTTGCTAAGAGGTGAAACCAATGAAGAAGTGCTTTAAGCTGCAGTTCTTATAATAGCCACTAGGTGCTGTGCTCTTCTGGAGAACAAACTGAATGTAAATAAAAGCTAAACTATTGGATCCCAGACGGAGGTTGTGTGCAGTGTGAGAGACAAAGAGAGATACAGTATATAGACTAACTACATGTGTGTTCTTGTAGCTCCCCTGGTAGAACATGTGCTTAAGATTTATTTTTTGCCACAGTAGCCAGGGTTCAAGTCCATCCTGTGGCCCTTTGCTGTGTGTCATCTTATTTCTCTCTCTCTGTCTCTCTCTCTCTCTTTCTCTCCCTCTCAATTTCTCACTATTCTCACTACACTATAACTGTAATAAAGGCAAAAGCCTGAAAAAATAACTTGGAGTGGAGATCCCCTTTAAGATTATATTATATCTCCACTAGGCAATATTATTGACATTAAGCCTCGTTCAAATGACTTCTTCCTACAATGTGAAAGGTGGTACTACTGGTCCCACCCTCCACATCACAGACTATATATATATGTCTACAAGGCCACGCCTCCTGCTGTTGTTGTCAGGTGCAATTACACTTTAAATCATCCTATATGATACTTGTTTGTGAAAGTGTATAGGGCGGTACTGCTGGTCCCACTGAGAATCAACATTCCAGTTTTCCAGCATTTTTCAGTTGCGTTTTTGTTGCTCAATATTCTTGAGTCCCTCCAGCTCTCACTGAGTGCTACCGCATATTTGTCAGTTATAGTGGCTAACTCACAACACACTAGGCCTGCTAAAAGCACAGGATTCATGAAGATCATTATTAAGACACTATGTTGATAATTGATTTGATGTGATATTGTATTCAGGCCGTCTTACCACTGGCCCCGAGGACTCCGGCATCACCTACAAGGAATATTTAAATAGTATGATACTCAAAGGAGCAGGGGAAAGACAGACAAAATGAACAAAAAGTTTTTGTATATAACCATTCACTGTGGCTAAATATAACATGAAAAAAATATTTTTACCTTTAGGTCCCTGAGGCCCCCTTGGTCCAGGCTGACCTGGGAAACCTGACATAAAAACACTTATTCAGCACTTATGCTTGAAGGTTCATTATTGACAACGGAAAACTGAAGACCAATGAAGACCACAAGATGTGGCTGAAAGAAAAGTTTTAGTAAGTAACTTTTGTTCTTTCCCCCACAGTTATTTTCTACATGAGCTCTACATGAACTCATACAAATAGTAATTGGCATACGACTGGAGTACCTTTGTGGATGCTCTTCTTCATAAAATAATGTTAAAGTTCATCTAATCTAAAAGATGTTCACATACCAACACCTGGTTCCCCTGGACTTCCTGGAAGACCTGGTTGGCCTGGTTCACCTGAAACAATCATCATTATTCTAAGTCATAGATTATATCTATTTTTTAAAAAAATATCTGTTCTTTCAAATTGTGGTTTGCAATTTTCTCACCTTGGTACCCTTGTGGTCCTCGGTCACCTAAGAAGAAAGAATGATAAGATGAAATTAAATTTGTAAATTTTGGAACAGTCAGACAGATGTTTTCAGAAGCACTGAATTTATTGAACCTACCTGCTGAACCCCGTGAGCCTGGGGGTCCTGCAGGTCCTGGTGGTCCAGCAAAGAAGGTCTCTTTAGAGTAAAAGAATGAAAATGTATCAAAATGCCTGGCAAAGACAGTAGAGGCTGAATATGACATACAGTATGTCCAGTTGTCAACCTACATTACATCTGTTCTTTCACCAACCTGATGTAGGCACAAAGCTGCCAGGTTCTCCTTTCTCTCCTCGGGGTCCAGTTGAACCAACACCTGTGAGGATAGCAACACAGATACAGGTAGCCACATAGTGACTCTCCAAATCCAACAGCAGCTTCTCATGGCCGGTTAGCTGACTTTGTCCATGCTCTGAGTGGTGATCAGTCAGTCTCCCACATCACACACTATTTGGCTACAAGGCAATGCCTCCTACTCTCATTGCTGTTGCTCCTTCACTCCTCTGTTGCATTTTTTTTTTAAATATCTAGCAGAATCTAAGGGTGCAGTTACACTTTAAATTATCCTGTATGCTGATGATGTATCTATCTATCTGTGTAATGCTAGATACTTGATCACCTGGCTCTCCTGGAGGACCCCTGCGTCCTGGAGGACCTTGTTTAGTCTCACTTAAACAACAGTTAAAGCAGTATTTGAATAATCATTAGTTGAATTTAAGAACCTATCCCAGTCGTTTGGAAATACCATTGGTATCAAACAAATGGCTTTCAACTTACCAGGAAGACCCTGAGAACCAGGTGCTCCAGGAGGACCTGGGGGTCCTGGTGGACCAGCAGTCCTGTTACTGATGAAAATCCTGATAGAAATGAAAACATAGATGATATTATTACTGTATCACACAGCAGTATCCTGATACCACCAGATGGCATCAAAGTAAGTGTCAAAGAAACAAAGAGCTACTCACTATCAGTTTTGGAGGCACGGACAGTTTCTGAACTTGTGACACTGATGCCAGGCTCACCAGGTTTTCCTTGCTCTCCCTTCCCTCCCCTTTCTCCTTTTTCTCCCATCTCCCCTCGTGCTCCCTTAGGACCTAAATGATTGAGTCAATGTACCATCACAGAAAAAAACAATAACTTCAATATGTACCAACAAGCCTCATGTTCATAAAACATTTTTTGAGCCATCTAAGCTGCTTAGTGTTGACTTACCAGGTTGTCCTGGGACACCGGCAGGGCCAATGGGGCCAGACAAACCAGGGGAGCCAGCAGGGCCTGGACGCCCAGCGGGCCCTGGAGGTCCAGGGATGGCCACAGTGTCAGAGCCAACTAGAGTGAGGATACAAAGACCAGTTAGAGTGTACAATACTTAAAATCTAATACAAAGTACACTTTGCATGTTCATGTCCAACTTCTTACTTGGAGCAATGACTTTACCAGGCAGACCGGGTTCACCTGAAAGGACAGCTTTAGATTAGATTGCATAATGAAGCTTAACATACAACAAACAGCATTAAATCTTTAGTATGTCCTTTACTCAAGAGTTTTAGTTTAAAATCATTACCCTGATGCTATAAAGGCTTAATTAGAGTAAATATAAACATTACGTTTTTAGTTTTGGGTAACTTCTTACAAGAGAAATTTACCTCCATTTACATAATAAGCATATATGTAGTGAGGCAGATGCACAGGAGCAGGATGAGTGGATCAGAAGTAACAATAGAAAAACATGCAATAAGCAATTTATTTGCAGCATTTCGGTTTTGCCAGATGAATATCTAGCCATCTAGCACTGAAACGTAGCAAATAAATTGTTTTTCAACTGTTACATACACACATTTAGAAGCAAAGTGTTTATTCAAGCTTTTTATTGGCCATTCCAGCAGTGGCTGTGGTGATGGCAGTGTCAGTCAGTTGCGGACATTCATTGTCCCCAGAGGGTTATAACTTTGGCAATTATCTGACATTTCCTCTACCACCATCAACAGGTCACCATTTCAATTTGTCCAATACTTTGATTTATGACCAAAACCCTGCAAAGCTAGCGGCATTCCCATTAGCCTCAGCTGTAGTTTGTGTTTAGTGCTAATTAGCAAATGTTAACACACTAACAGGCAAAATTAGTTTGTTTTCATAGACAGTTGACCTTAGAAACACTGTGCCACAGCAGCCTTAAGGCCACCATACCATCCACATCTGTGTTTCCACGAGGGTGTGCAAGGGTTCACACGGACCACTATTCATTCAGCCCAGAATTTTGATCGTGCAGTCTGTGCGCATAGCAAGTGCACCAACTGCACATGTTCCAGATAACAAAATAACAAAAACGTTTTCAAAAAAATGCAAAGACAACCCACTGGAGCCCCTAATATCAACACATAGCAGCTGAACCCTAAAAAAAAGCAATAGCTGCTTTTTAAATTAGCATTCTACTGTCCAAGAAAACAAAGGAGAAATGTCTTAGCTGTGATTAGGCATTAGCATATTCTTATATAATGCATATAATGTAGTATTTGTACAGATGTTGAACCATAACAAACTTCACCTCAGGTGTGCTAACTACCTATTGACTCGTCCTGCCCTTGTGGGAATCTATTTGAAGTCTAAAACCTTAGATGGCAAACTAAGTGGTAATGGAGATAAATGTGCTGAGGCTACGATTTCTTTTTATTGGCACTTTTTTGTTTTTGTGTCCAGAACCTTCCATGGCAGTATGTGGTATGTGATTTTTTTTTTTACTTTCAGGAGTAAGGAAAGGAGGCAATACATTTACCAACAGACTGGATTTCCAGCAGTATCCTTGGCAAGGGATTAGAAAACTATATACATATATTCTGTAAACCAAGTTAAGACATTTATTTTAGTATATGTTTTTATACCTTGGGGTCCTTGAAGCCCAGGGATGCCTTGAGAAAAAAAACAACATTGTTTTCATTTTAGTGCAATCTAATCTAAACCTGAAATTATTCAGGCAATATTTGATAAACAGAATTTATTACATTATGATTGATTATGAATGCTGCTATAATTGGACAGTGTTATGGTACCTGGAGGACCAAGATCTCCAGGAAGTCCAGGTGGTCCTCTCACACCAGGAAGTCCCATCGAACCTGTGTCACCTGCAATTTATACACAGAGACTCTAGTCCACAGGATGCAACAACACCAGTGATACATGTTCTGTTATCTTTCTCTGGCACCTGCAGAAAAATGTCATAATGCGTGATCCATAAAAAAAAATAGACAGTAAATAGACAGTCACATGTTTTGTTCCTCTGTGTTTTCCTCTCTGAAGCTTTCTTCGCCAAGTAATTTGATGTCACTGATTTGCCCTTATTACTGACAAATTCATCTGTCTTGTGGCTTGGTCACAGAATACATTTCTATCTAAAATAACCTTTTCATCAGTTACCCAAGCATGTTCCTCTTAGGGCACCATGAGAATAAAGGCAGTTGAGTGGTGATACAGAGTGGCACAGTTTATTCCTCCTCAGATTTTGACATCTTATTAGCAGAATTTCGTCTTACTAATACTGTGAAGATCTCTCCTCACCTGAAATTCCTTTAGATCCCTTGGGTCCAGCAGGGCCTTGTGGTCCAGGTTGTCCTTGTTCACCTTTAATCAAAAAAACAGGATACATCAAATACCCAAACCCAAACCTTTTTCCAAACTTAAACATTGTTGAGGGTTTGCAACTTACATTTTGATTAAATGAATGAATGTGCAGTTTTTTCTCTGTAGTCTTTATGATAGTGAGCAGCTAACCACTAGTTTGTAGTTTATATTTTATTGACACTAATAGCATCATGTAAAAGTTATCATGGCTTACAAACTTACAGGCCTTAAAAAGATTTAAATATATTAACATAACAATGATCATTTAAAACAATATTTGTCTTGCAGCTTTCAAAACTTGTGTGTGTTCAGGGGTCAATGAGCAGCATTAAGTTTAAGTACATGGTGTTTGAGTTCTGTGTTATTTCAACAGACCATTTGGAAAAGAAGTTTAGAGACTTTATCTTTACCACTTTTATATTGAGTGGCTGCTGTGATAGCAGCTGTGTTTTTATTATTCCTGCTGTGCAGGACTGATAAAACTGTGCTGAAACACACCTGTTGGTCCACGTGGTCCCCTCTCTCCCTGTTCTCCTTTGATTCCTGGCAGTCCAGAGGTTCCTCGGTCACCTGTATTTAGGACAATCAGGAGTGCCAAGAGGGCTATTAAACCTGAACTGATAAAGGCCATCGTTCTTCTTCTTCTATCATTACAAAAGTTAAATAATCAATCAGTGTTTTTGTCTCTTTTTTAAACATTTTCATTTGCTCGTACCACACTGTTTATGTTTTATATTTTGACAATTTTAGAAGACTGCTTATTCTAGTTTATATGAGGATCATCAAAATGAAAACACGATAAAGGTACCTTTTGCTCCTGGAGCTCCTGCTTCACCATGGAAACCTTTTACACCAGGAGCACCTGCAGACAAATGATAAACACATTTAATGCTGTCAATCAGTGCCAAACACCAAACAGACAAAATATTAAAATTCATGTGGAGTTCAGTATTTACCTGGGCTTCCTGAGGCACCGTGCTCTCCCATGGCACCTAAATCAAACAAGGAAAATTTAGAGGCCGTTTATTTTTGGTATTCATGGAATCTGTTAATCCATATTGCAGCCAGTTTACCATGTTCATTATTTAAAGTTAAAGTGATGTGTGTGTGTTCCTTAAAGCTTGATCTGCTCTGACCTGTATCTCCATCATGACCTTTGACCTTACCTTTCAGCCCCACAGGTCCAGTAGCACCGGCAGGACCGGGACGTCCTGGCTCACCTTGAGATCCTATCAAAGCCGAGTTTTATTATCAAAGGCTGAACAACAAATAACTTCCCATGGATTTAACTTGGGGGACAAAAACATTTTCTACCTTTGACTCCTTTCTCTCCAAAACCATGTGGTCCAGTCTCTCCACGGGGACCCATCGGTCCCTCCCGGCCCCTCTGACCGGGTGGTCCCTCGGTACCTGGTTCACCTGGTCACAAAGGAGGAGAGACTTATTCCATTTTTTCTTTCTAAGTATCTCCACTCAACCTGAAAGAGCAATGAAACACACATCACCTGCACTTCCCTTTGGTCCCCTTAATCCATCTAATCCTGGGTGACCCATCTGCCCAGGAGGACCTGCAGAAATAAGACATATGAGAGGAGAAGGAACAGGCAGTGAGTTAGTCACTTCTGTGGAAAGGGAAAAGCATCAACACAATTGGCGATTTCTCAGTCTCACCTGGCGGGCCAGGGAAGCCGCTGTCACCTGCAAAACATCATTTTTAGTGGCTGGTTCCAGTTTATAGATTGATCAATTCTTACACCACACACTTCTGAGGTTTGATGTTCCTGAAATTATGATTAATACTTCACCTTTTTGTCCTAGTGACCCTGGATCGCCTGTAAAGAAACAGCCCGACTTATGATGGATATCAACAAAATGTCAATTTCCAAATCATTCTATGATTTGTGCAAATGTACCTTTAGGTCCTGGCTCTCCTCTCTCTCCTTTTAGAGAGTATGTAAGCGTTTCTGAAAGTAGAAAAAGAATTATAATTACATTCAAGTTTGTTTCACGGTGGGTTGGGTTGATTTGTGGTCTTAAATATCTGATCCCTGTGTTCAGTCTGTACCTCTTACAGCATCCGAGCGGAGTTCAGCTCTGATCAGCTGCTGAATGGTTCTCTGCAGGGCAACGCTGTCCAGTCCTGGTCCGCTCCCCGCGACTCCTCCTGGCCCAGCAGCCCCCAAGTTGATGTTGTTATCAGAACGGGTCAGGGTGGACCCAGAGGAACTCCTGTCGATGTACGCCGAATCCAGCGGGTCGATGATGTTGATGCCTGAGGAGCCTGACAAGCGACTGGACCTGGCTGAGGCGGTGCCAGCGATGGCTTCTAAAGCTTCCACACGTTTCTTGAGGTGTTTCAGTTCTTCACCTGTGAAACAAGAGAGAAGGTGAACACGTAGACATCACTTTCACTGACATCACTTAATTACTTGCTGTCTTACCCAAAGCAATGAGTCCAAAGAGCAGTCCAAGGAGGAGGAGCAGGCTGAGCAGGAGGCCCAGCAGCCACTTCCACCAGCTACAGCAGGACCAGAAGCTAAAGCCTGACTCATCTTTCTGGATCTCTGAGAAACAAAAAACAGTTCAGATGCAAGATCAGATCTTTCTTTTTTTCTTTCAAGACCATAAGAAAAATGGTCTGGAGGCATAGCAACAGCAGATTCACAAAACATCTCATTGATGTATGATGTACTAACTCGGCTTAAATTTAGTGTTGACAGTACATTTGTAGAATTTGTATTCATCAAGATATTTCTGAGATTTTCATTAAGTCTCTTATCGTCTCAGGTTTTTATTGTTCTTACATTTTCATTAGTTTAGACATTGGAAAATATGCTTATTTGCTAAATGAGGCGTCTGATACCATTCTCATGCCTGTGCATTAAATATGAAGCTACAGCCAAGAGCAGGTCAGCCTATCTTAGTATAAAGACTGGAAACAGGGGGAAACAGCAAGCCTTGCTGTGGTAAAACAAAATCAACGTCCATCTCTAATGATCACTAATTAAAATATTATATCTGGTTTGTTTCTAAATCTAATCTATGCAAAAACTTAAAAAAGACTAAAAGTAAAAATGGGGCAATGCAAATGGTACCTGCATACGTGGCTTTGTCTTTAGTGGCAACTTTCAGGGTTGAAGCTTTAAAGAAAAAAAACAACAATTAATTACATGCCAAACAAGAAATGTGTGATGGCTCTCAACACAATTTGGTGAGTATAAGTCTACATTTAGCATCTGTTCCTTCCTCCACTGTGCTGGTTGATAGCTTCCGTTTCTCTCTCTTCAGTGAGTCCTCAGAGTAGGTCACTACAAGACAGAGCAACTCAGTTATCAATAATCAGACACAGAAGCAGTTAACAAGAAAACCTCTTTCCGAATATTAAAGTGGCAGTAAGAATAGTAGCAGTAGAACCTATAGCAGTGTTAGCAGTACTGTAGTAGTAGTACTTAGTAGTATTTAGTATTACCTGACGTACTAGCAGGTGCAGCAGACATGAAGAGCTTCCCTGTGTCTTTGGTGGTGATCAGTCTCTCTGTCTCCTTCTTCACTGGCATATTCTCCTTCTCTATCAGCACAAACTTAAAGTCTTTGCCTGAAGCTTCGCCATTACTGGAGATACCGGGTCTCACTGTGACAAACAAACATCATGTCGTATCAAATATCACCTTTTCTCGGTAAAGAACAAAGACATTTTCATTTGCCCCGATTTGCTCATGTCCTGTTTCACCTGTGGTTGTGCTTAGTCCAGTGCCAGATAAATTTTTTTGTACACCATAAACTGTGAGGAGACAAAAACACAGCTTCGTGATTCTCATCTTACAGAATGACAATTTAATAGTTTAATAAAAGTTTAATATCAACAACACTCAAAAGCTCATAAGTGTAATAACTACCAAACTTTATTTATTGTCCTTCACATTTGCTGTGTATCGCTGCTTTACCTATTTGTGTGTGGGTTCCAGTGGGAGAGAGGACGGTGGGGCTGGTACTGACCAGATTATTCTGAACACCATACACTGGAACTGAGGCAGAGAGAAAAAAAAAACCAACATGGTTATATCTACTGTCAGCGCCGAGCTAAGGACCTGAAACCCCCGTGGGCTGTGACATGACGAGCTGAGGCTCACCTGTGCTGCTGACAGAGAGTCCGCTGTTCATAGAGGGAGAGCTGAGTGTCAGGTTGTTCTGAACACCCGGACCTGACAGAACACAGCACAGTGTTATTTGTCCATCTATCACAAGAAACTCAAAAACTTGTATTGAGTAGAGATACATTTCACACCGTTTCCAAACCACATTTGATGCCTTAATTATTGGACATCTCAGATGTGTCATGCGTCTCTAAATATATCCATATACATCCAGCAGGAACATACGTACTGTATTAGGAGTATATGATGTGGATTTTTTTATTTAACATTTAGCCTCAATGAGATTTTTTTTTTTTTAACCAAAATAAACAAAACCTTTAGATCTTGTTTAGTTTGATAGAAACACAGAAACACAGTGTTCCTTTGCCAAGATGTCTGACCCTGCAACAATCAACTGGTTACAGACAATAGTGCAATATATTAATTAACTATAATCTGCAATTATTTCAATTAATTCCTCAGGAGAAATAGACAAAAATCATTTACTGCTGGTATTAGTGATTGTCACGCATATCTAACTGACCTGACTGGTAAAGGTGGCTGGTGGTGGAGGTTGTGGACAGGTTGATGGGGTTGGTATTGTAACTGTAGCTACTGTTCACACCTCCAGACCAGACACTGCCATAGTGGTCTGAAAGAGATAAAACAAAAAAGGCAGACAGACACAGAAAAAATTCAAAACCAAGCACAAGTGAAATGCAAAAATAAATAAATAAATAAAATTTAAAAATCTGTCCATCATCTGAAAATGAAGTGAGCAGTCAGAAATAAACACAACATAAAAATCACACAATTAGCCCTGCATTTTCTGATCAATGCAAAGGACATAGATTGTTACTTCTGTTGTGGTGTAGAAGATCAAAATCAGTATCTGGAAACATAAACCACTCTCCTGATCAGAAACTGTGAACTAAAACTCAGACTTGCAGTGATGTCTGGCCCTAACAGGTCTTTTTCTTTAGTACCATTTTATTTCCTGTTGACCACTGAATGAACAGCTTCTCAGGAGCAAAGTCAATGGAGTTGAAGAAGAGGAGAGAACTTCTCATTGACCCTTTTCACTGATTCTCACAGCAACCCTCCAGTCAGGTTAGACTATCACAGCCTTCTAGATCACAACTTAAATACCATCCTTTAACGTGACAGAAATGACAGCTGATTGGCTGAACCTGCGGTGGAGCTCTCAGACATGCTTCTGGTTTCCACACTGGCCTTCTTGGGGATGGGCAGCGTGTTGTTGGGGGACTGAGTGGGGCTGGTGCTGTCGGAGTTTCCTCTCAGCAGACGCTTCACGTCATCCAGCTCCGTCCCTGTACGGCAGAGGGGACAGTGACCATACCTCAAGGTTGGACTGGCTATATTTCATGATCACAGGCCGTGTACATGGACGTGATAGTGATGGATACATAGTTCTACTCACAACTCGCTGTAGGAGAAGCACTCTGAAGTCTGGCTCTGATCTCACTCTCTGAAAAAAGACATGGTAAGTTGATTATCTTATGATAGCAACCTCCAAAGTCAAGTTAAAACTTGTAATTATATTTTTGAAATTGTTTATGCACTATCCCTTTAAGTGTACCTCTGCTCTGAGTTCTCCCTCTGATGGCAGAACTTGAGATTGCACTTGATGTGCCTGCAAGAAAACAGTAAAAAACATCGTAAATTCATTCATGATACAAATACAGTTCAAATCATTTACACAGTCCAGAGTATAATCTGATATTCAAGAACACTGAGAAAAATTTGGGGTGGCATTGACTTAAAAAAAAGGCTAGGTAAAAATTTCCACACAGAAATTCTTTGTAATTTTTCCTCAGGAAATGCTCAAGTAAAGTTTACTTACTAATATGCTTTGTTAAACCAAGAATACCCAAGTAGATTTTACTGGCAGTTTTCATCTTTAGACACAAAATTTACTCCTTTGTAAGTAAATTTCACTCAGACTACCTTGGCATCCAATTACAAAACCCCTATAAAAATGCTTGTTATTTCAGGGTTATTTAATTAGCATTTCTTTTTTTAATATCCAGAAATTTCTTAAAAAGTCTAATTGAAAGACTTAGTCTGACTAAAACATTTTCAAATGGTTAAACTCAATGAAGTTTTTGAGAAACTTGCATGGAAACATTTATGCTAAATCTGTCGTCCCGGGCCGGGTCCTGTTGTTTAGGTGTGACTCCGAAAGGAAAAAGTGAGAACTCTCCTCTGACGTCACTCGTTGAGCGCGCACAAGGTTGCCAGGTTTACTCCCAAGTCCCAAGTAAATTTTACTTTATTGTGTCAGGTTGTGCAGTCGATGCACAAGTTTAGTTAATATTACTTGGTGTGAATGATCAAATTTACATATGGAAATGAGGATACATAATTAGTAGGCAAAGACCAAGTGACAGATTAAATAGGACGTGACATTTTAAAGTAAAAGCACTTAAATAATAAGTTATTGTAGAATTTAAAGAAATACTAATAATTACAAGATCAAAAAAAAAATGATTTTCAGTGTAACACTTACCATACTCCTTCCTGTTGTACTCTGGTGAAGAGCTTGTGCTTGAACTTTCTGAAACATGATGACACAACAAAGCTCATATTAGCCTTCAGTTTATCGTCTCCTTTCCAAATCTTCTAACATAGTGCTGCTGGCACCGCAGACTACAAACTCTGTGGAAAAGATGAGACAGGTCTGGCCATAACTAACCATCAAAGACATCTGAGAGAGCTGCTGCCATGGTGGTCATGCTCTTCCTCTCTTTTGGTAGAGGTGAATAGGTGATCACAGAGGACGATCCTCTCTTTGTTTCCCCCGATCCACCTGAACTGTAGCTGGTCTTGGTCACTGTAGAAACTGTCACAGCACCTAGACCCCCGTCCCTTTTTCCCTCTCTGCCACCACTCGCAAAACTGGACGACATGCTGGAGGACCCCCCTCCAGCGGCCCTAAACCCTGCACTTGTACCAGAGCCCCCAGATGCTGCTGAACCCCCTCCACCTGAGCATACAGCTGAGGATGCTCCTGCACCAGTGATGCTGACGCCTCTGGCGCCCTTGTTCGCTCTGGATCTACCGGGGCTGGTGGCGTGAGAGCTGCTGGATGTGATCACAACTGAGCTGCTTGTGCCACCGGAGCCTCCTGATGCAGCTCTTCCACCTGACCCACCTTCACTCAGAGAAAGATCACCTAGAGGGAAAAAAAAATGAGGGCGAAAATGATCCTTGTGTTTTTCATCTCATCTTTGAAAGCAAGATCCTATCAAGGCCCTCATCAAAAACTCTGCTGACACTACCCGCTGGGGCCAAGGATGGTTAATATCTAATTGCCTATAATTCTGTTCTAACTGCAAGACAGTGCTGTCAAAGTTAATGTTTGACCTATAACATCAGCACGCATTTCAACTTTTTTTGTTATTAAAAAAACATTCCTGAGGTGAGCCTCTGCTTGCCTGGCACTGTGCCTGAACACGCTCTATTACTCTTTTCCTTGAAATCCCCCCCGCTCTTAGATGACACTGAGTTATAACATGCACAGAAATCATAGTTGGCATTGCTGGAGCTGCCCAGGGTAATGATCTTTCCTGTCACATAAAAATGATAAGCTGCCATCTCACAGCTCAAAGGAACTCCAGCTCCTTCTAGTGGCAGACAACGACAATAGTATATCATTTGAATTCTTTGTCTACTGCAACATAGTTTAAAACTGCTACACAACGTTTTTTTTTTTGTGTTTGCCCTTTGGCCATTTGGGAGCAGCAGAACAAGTTGTAAAGTTCTGTGGCCAGTTCTGACATATAATATTATAAATTGTATAAAGTTGATATGGCTAATGTGAGCCAAACAAACAGCAGACACAGAGCAACATAGAGCTGGAAGAAACTGTAGAGCTGCGTGATAAATCTCACGCTGATTATGCATGATCCTGTTCAACACCTGCTGCTAAATTTCCCATAATTACTGTTATTAGCTTTCGTTATTACTTATATCAGTAGGAACAATACAGTTATCATTAACATATTTATATTACTGCTGTTACTGTCGCTGCTATCACTATTATTAATATTACTATCATCGCATGGTGGTCTTTTCCTCCCTCTCTCTCTCTCTCTCGCTCTCTCTCTATCTCTCCCCTCCCAACCCAACCGGTCGAGGAAGATGGCCGCCCACCCTGATCTTGGTTCTGCTCGAGGTTTCTGCCTCGTCAAAGGAAGTTTTTCCTCGTCACTGTCACCAAGTGCTTTCTCTTGGTGGAACTATTGCGTCTCTGTAGATAATATTATAAAGAGAAGATTTAGAGCTGCTCTAGTCAGTGGAGTAGTCACTGCTGATTATGTGACCTCTGGAAAAAAAAATTATGTTCTTATACTGTTTTCTATTGACACTACTTTCTACCAGAGACATGTTCTTGATTATTCCATTCACTCCCATTGCAGTGGGATGACAATAGAAATGTCAGAGACAGATATATCAAAACCTGTGTTAAATTTTATTTTTTTTTTATTTTTTCATGGAATTTAGGTGATCCAACTCTTGAAATGCTGTCATCAAGTTAATGGCATACACTACTGATACAGCATAATGTTTGACAGCTAACAACCACCATAAAGGTTGTTTAAATCATGCATGTCCAAAATACAAAAAAAAAAAAAAAAAGAAATGCATTACTTTTTTCCAGCGTTCATTTAAGAACAGTCACAGTTACACACCCAAACCCTTGACATCTTACCTTTGCTACTTCCTCCACTTCCTGCACTACTCCGGACAGTCTTGGCTGTAGTCAGATTGTCCATCCAATGTTATCTGTGGCAAAAAAACAGCATACGCATAAAGACTTGAGTTAAAGACTGTTATACTGTGTGAAATATGAAGGACTGTGAAAAAAGTAGATTTTCATTACATTGAACAAGAACGTTATTATACCCCAAGGCAGTATCCGAGCATAGTTCTTTTGAGCAAGTCATATTTTTCTGTGGTCGTCTTTCTTTCCTTTGTGGCCTTGTCTCCTGTGGAAATCCAATATGCCTTTGATTTGAAAGCTTCACCTAAAGCTGTATAGAAAGGGCATACAGGAGCTCATTGTTCACTTGATAAATGTGGCTTTCCTTTTAACAAAATAGACCCAGAATAGAGAGGCAAATCACTACAGAAGCCCGACTGAAACACATCTGTGGTCTCAGTCATAGCTGCAGGAAATGATGTCAAATCTTTGTCCAGCTGCCATAAAGAACTGATCATTTGTTCCTGAAGGCAGTGGCAGGTATAGACTCAGTCTGAGTAAAAGCTGACAGACGATATTGTTTGATAATCTGAAAAAACGCCCATATTTCTGAAATGAGATGATTTGGGCAAACTTCTTACACATGGGTTATTAGCTCCTTTTTTTTCTTTTAAAGCCACTATCTGTAATATATCTATGTGATTATAGCATTTTTACAGTTACTGTGATATTGTATAATTTTGTTTGTGTGGATGGTTGGGGGGTGGGAGTGTGCACAGCTGTCTACTAGAGCGTCATTTATCATATTACCACTAGGGGGTGTCAGGTTTCCAAATTCTACACATGGTAGCTTTAAAAAAAAACAAAAAAAACCATCACATCACATCATTGTTTTTCTGCTGAAACAGAAAGACCACAGCTGTTGAGAGGATTCAGCAGGTAGGCACATTCATTGAGAATATGATAGACTTTCCACGCTAAAACAAGCTGCCTTTAACTACAAAAAGTCCTTAAGCAATACGTGAGTTTAAAACACTCACAGTTGTAAAATGTCCTATTCAAAATACCAGGCTAAAGTAATGTGCTGATTACATGTCGACACACCTCCTCTTGAATTCATAAGCAACAAAAGGCAATGTCTGTTAGTTCAATCTACTCTGGGGTTTTGCTTCTACAGCCTTATTTGCTCTGATATGACCGTAGTCATGTGGTGACTTATGTTTTTCTAATGTTAGAAAACTGTGACATTTTGACTTACATTGCATTTTAGCATTTAGGGAATATCTCTAGCAGCAATCAAGGGAGGCAGTCAGTCAGGTGAAGTTGTATAAAGAGCGGAACATTAGGAGGAGGCTGGGGTGGGCGGATGGGTTGGCAACAGGAGAAGAGACTGCTGTTTTTTTCAAACTGCTATTTAAGTATAACCTAATTATCTACAGTGTATGAGTTTAATTACATTTTTTGACCCTGGGGCATAAGCAACCTTCTCAAACCCCAGACACTCAAAGATGCATGGTCATAACGCAAAATATAGGCATCTGCAATATTACCCACAAACCTTACCACCCGCAAAACACCCATCCAGCCCGCACCCACATGAAGGTAGGAGTAAAACAATGAAAAAAAAGAGAAGAAATATATCGTAGAGATGGATATAGTAACAGGTAGAGCCCACAGTAACACAACACAGATTCATTGCCTGAAACTCTTAAATTCACAATTAACACACGTTTCTCAACCATGTCAGGCAGCAAACATCTAATCTACAATGAGCAGACAGAAGCTATTGGTCCCTGTTTACATTATTATTTACATATATGATATTTATTTTTGCTACTCTAGTGCAAGTGCAGTAATGGTCTTTCATGGTGCTAACTACGCTGTCTGCACAGTTAAAGACACCTCACCCACCACCCAATTCCCTTAAGTACAAGTACAATTCGTTCAAGTGCAGTTGTTGTATTTAATCATGTATTGTATGTAACAGTCCTGTCTCCTCACTATTGTTATTGCACAATACGTGTAAATACACATGTAGCTTTTTTCATGTTTTAAATGATCGTGATGCACAGTATCTTTTTTTAAGAACTTGTGATTTTAATTAATTGATTATGCATCTATTCTTGTACTTTCTCGTGTGATCAATTAAGTTTATCCTGACTTATCAAGACCTCAGAGTTAAAAACTGTCGGACACCACATGTGAACAGATAAGAAAATGCAAACTATTGCACTGTAATTACAGGCTACTTCTGGTATCATAGTTTTTAGTGTTAGTTATGACTATTCCGCAGCTACTGTGGTTTATATTATCATTTTAAAGTAGGAGCCAGGTGTTTGAATCTCACCACATGCACAGGTGAACTTGCAACAACCAGAAACCCTGTAATCCCACTCCATTTCCAAATGCTTTACAAGTATGAGTTTAGTAATTTCAGACATTTCCACCTCGAAAAAGTTTTAATTTACCTCTTAGATCATTTGTGCAAAAATAATCCCAACCACTCCTTGTACCATCATCAGAAGAAATGCTTCAGATTAATAAATCCCATTCACCACTTTGCAGTGCATGACGTCCAGGTGCTGAAGGAATATGCTTTGCAGTGCCAGGGTCTTACATGTGCCTGCAGAGTTTATGTATTAGCTTTGTCTGACTCATAGCTTCAGTCGACAAGTTCCAACAGAGCCAGTGAAGGAAAAATAGCCCAGGGCTCAGTGAATGAAAGAGTAAAACACTGGTAGGAAGATAGTAAAAGTGATTGAACAATGTGTTACACTACTGATTTACTTATTACATTTATTTGTCTCTGTGATTACAGATTTGTTTGAGGTGTGGAGACTAAAATAGATGAACATGCCATGCGAGTCATAAATAGCAAAAGAATGTGACCTTGAATCTCAAAGGCCTGAAAAATTTGTGAAAAATGAGTGAAAAAGAAAGAAGAGAAAACATTCCCCCTGAAGCACAGACAGGAAACTGGTTCAGTCTTCTGGCAGTTTTCTGAAGAGGTGTTGCTGAGCTGTCAGTTGTGAGGATCACGAGCTGTAGATTTCTTTATCCATTTATTTTTGTTTTTAATGAGACAGACATGAGCAGACTAATTACTTGTACAAAAAAAAAAATTATGAATGTAAGTTTCATAAATATGAGGCTTCTTTATGGAAGGCCCAAGCATTTAGTGTGAGAAGTGTATGTTATGTTTTTGTTTCGATCACATTCTTTGAGCTTTACAGTTGCAGTGAAGCTCACTGTGCTTAGTGCTGCACTCTCACTGCACCTTATCAGATTTGTATTTCAATACAGCTGAAAAACACATTCTTCACAAAATCACATGTGTAAATTTCCAGAGGCTGAATTAAAAGAAAATGCGTATTGCATTTACTTACAGTATACTATAGGGGTTTTACATATAGATTATTAGACATCTAAACAGAGAGGAAACAGAGAAAACAGAAACACACCAAACAGAGGAGACTAAAATTTAACTTAACACCTAAAGGTCCCATATTTTACACTTCCCCTGTGTTTTATTTGAAGTGTTGATCCATAAGAAGATATATTTGTGGTTTTAAGAACTAATAACCATCTCAGTGTAGTTTTACATCTTCTCTCTTAGGCTTCTCTCTGGAGCTTTAGCAACAACAGGTCAGTGAGCCAATCAGAAGAGAGGAGCCTCTCTTCTGATTGGTTGACTGTTTTCTGGCTAATTGAATTAGAAGGATATAGCAGATTTAAGGTAAACACTCAGGGAAACCAAATCCTGCACAGTTGGATGGTGGGTCCAGGTGGGTGGGGCTTGACACATGGCCGTGAGCGGTGATTTCTTTGTTGTGACATCACAAAATTACTGAAGTCCTGACAGCTGGTTTTGAGGCTCAGTTTCTGAATACAGGCTGTGAGCATTTCTCTGTGGACTGAGCGCTTTGATACTTTCACAGTATTAATATAGAAGCTAGAGCTGCTTTATAATCAAAAAAGACTAAATCTGATGTTATACAATATGTGACTTTTAAGACAATGCACAGCTGAAGCTGTTGGGAATGTCGTTATCCTTAGGGGATAAATAAAATATCTATCTATCTATCTATCTATCTATCTATCTATCTATCTATCTATCTATCTATCTAAATATCTATCTATCTATCTATCTATCTATCTATCTATCTATCTATCTATCTATCTATCTATCTATCTATCTATCTATCTATCTATCTATCTATTCATTCTGAGGGGGATGTCAAATTTTACATCAATCCATATATTGTGAGATATTTCTCAGTATAAGTGAAAACTTTCAACAAAGTCATTGGATTCAATTCTCTGGGCTCTGGGCATTATAACTGTCTGTGCAAAATTTCATAGTAATGAAGGTAATATTCTAGGTATATTTCAGTCTGAACCAAGGTGTGATGGACTGACTGACACCGACTCACACCAACCGACAGACGAGCATTGCCTTCTATGCTGATTGAACTAGTACGACTAAAAACATTGATGAGGTGCATCATTTCATTGCAGACAAGGAGTTGGAAGTGGATTTTATGTTATGGGGCTGGAACAATGGTCACTGGAGAAGATAACCAGTGACATGCATCGCCCTCAAGTAGCATTAATTGATTTTTTCCGTTTGTTTTGTTTTGTTTTTTTGGCCAGTTGGGGGCAATGGAACAAGCTGAAAACACCATGGGACATCATCAGCTCTGTTGCTTGAACAAGTCTGAAACACTCTTAAATGAAACTTATGAGGAATGAATTGTTCAGTGACAGAGACAGTTCTAACATAACAAAACATCTGTTGATTTAACAACAATCAAATAATATCATCTTTATTCTCTCTTACAGCAACGCTCCCATCTCTTACACTGATTTATTTGACCTTCAACTTCAAACTAGCAAGGTATAGGCTTTGTTTTGATCTTGGCTATAGGCTGAGATAGTTAAGATGTCACTTCACCACCCCTGGCGTAAAATATTTATGACTCTCTGGCCTTATTAAGTCAAACTGCTGCAAAGACATATAGTTCAGGGAGAAATGTATGAGTGGTATTTAAAACTCTGCACCCAGCAGCTAAATGCTATTAGTCAGGTATGCTTCAGTGCTGGCAAGTATGGATCTTCACCTACACACCTCAGGGCCTCAAGGAGTTTGGGGGTTAAACATATTATATATACATATAATATGTTATATATATATATATAAAGATTTCAGCACCATTTCATGCTACTTTTATAATCTGAGGAGTTCATCAAAAGGCTGAGGTTAGACTGTTGTTAGTCACTTCTACATGGTCATAAAGACTCCAAACAGCCACACATTATTTTTCTATGACCCAAATCTTCAGCCTCTTGTACAGGCAACCTGCCAGCCACAGGTGTTTCATAGCATCTGTTCATCTTAAACATATTTTGCATGACACAGTTTTAGAGAAGATTTTGTGTGACTCATCATTAGCAGCGCTATAAATCCACCCACACGAGTTACAGTGGTTGGTCATATCCCCAGGTCATGCAGATGTCTCAAAAATGACCTTTTTCAGAACAGAAGCTCGTTCTACAAATATTCTAATACTCTGAAAAGACCTAAACCAACACTGAATGATTCTACTAACACGTACCGCCTGTGTTGCCAAAGGCTGACTTAATTATACTGTTGTGAAAAAAAAACATCAGTGAGCCACACTATTATGGATAAAATGCTCTTTAATTACCACGAACATGGGTGTTGTATTTTTTTCAGTCCTGCAAACAATGTCCTGCTGCTGGAGGCACTCACTATGTTTTTGTTTGGCCCACATTCTTTGAGCTTTGCAGTTTCAGTGATGCACGCTGCACTTGGCGCTGCACTCCCACTGCAAGCAGATTTGTCTCAGTGGAGCTGAAAAACACATTCTTTACAGCGTCATATGTGCACATTTCCAGAGGCTGAACTAAAAAAAAAATATTTACTTACCAACGTGAGCATGGTGTGCTCAGTGTAACTTTACCTCTAAGTGCCATTTTATTTTTTTACTCTCCTCCATTCTGGTAAACTGAAGACCATAGCTGAAGACCATAGCTATGGATGGACCCCCCCCAATGGAGGAGCACCTGTTGACCCAAGTCAGACGGTGGATCATCTGCTTTGCAGGTAAGACATCTTCTAATTTTATGCCAAATTGATTCATTAACCCCTAAAAAGGTGGTTTCAGAACCAAATTAGCAATAAATTGATGTAACTTGTTGAATATAAAGATAAAACATTTTTAGAAGGCCAGTTATGGCAACATCCTCAAATACCCCCTATCACAAGATGATGGTTTGTGGGTATTTCTTCACAATCAAGGTATTCCTGAAAAGAATAGGCTATTCATTTTTTAAAAATCTTTCAAAAGCCTAAACTACATTGTTTTACATTTCACTGAATCCAAGTAGATATATATATACTGTATATATGACTTAAGAAAACCAATGTGTCTTCATGTATTTTCTTTTTTTTTTGTTTTCATTACAGTTTGACAGCTCAGTAGTTGGAGAAATAGATGATGCCACTATGGCTGCTTACATTCCAGCGAATGGTGATAGGATTGCTACAAGGTGTTTCTGCATGGATGAACAGAGAAAAGCTGAAGATGATGTAAAAAGACAGTCCTTAAACGAATAAGAAAGAAACAGTACGTAAGGGCATTGGATGAAACAGGCCTCCAGAAGATGTTGAGATTTGTGACAGGGTCTGATGTCATCTGCGTTAAAGAAATTGGAATCATAATCATCCCATTAGCAGGGCTAGAAAGGCGGCCAGTTGCACATACTTGTGGCCAAACGTTGGAGCTAACAGCAGCGACAGCTATCCTGAGCTCCGAGCTGAAATTGAGACTGACCAGCACCTTCTGTGTGATGGACATGTCATAACAGTGCCTCACTCACTCACATGTACACACTTTTCCCTTCCTTGTTTACTTTTGCCTAGTTGTATTCTTATCAGTGTTGGCTGTATAGCTTTGGACAATGTCTGAATGTGAAACAGAGCACATGAGGAGAATATACCATTTAGCTCAGGAAGTGTATTATAAGCTCAGGATATTTTTGTTTTTCAGGATTTTCATTTTCTTTATATCATGAAAGTCATCACCAGAGTTTGACTGTCTGTGACAACTTGCAAACTGGTTGATGAACATTCTATTCATTGACCTGCAGGAACACAAAAAACAAATATGCAAATGTGCAAAACTGTTTGCTGCTATGGAGTATGTTTTTGGACCTGAATATACAAGCTTAGTGCAGTTTTATAAACAATGAAAAAGTCATGCTTTAACATGTAAAAAAAGGGGCATTGTTATCCTTTAAATATGTTTTATAATGTTAGCAGTTAGCAGAAGTCATTTGTGTACTTTGTTGTTACAGTCCCCAAGATTTTACACTGAAGTGGAGTCAAGCCACTACCCACTGCCACAAATGGTAGTTGGCTATTTACTGTAATAATTGATATTTTCTAACAGAGCACTGATGCATATGCAGCTACAAGACTGTCCATAATTTGTCCATAACGATTAATGAACAGAGGAGATAATATGAAGCTCAGGGGGAGATGTCAATTATTAAAGCATTCACTGTTCACCTGTTCACCTGTTCACCTGTTCACCTCTGTCTGTTAACCACTTTCACTGAAATTCACAGTCCACCTTTAGAAAACTATAAGTGTGTTGTTATTTTGGCTTTGAGTGTGTGCTCACATTGAGTCATCTGTAGATGTGGGAGGATGAAGATTGTTTCTGCCAAGGCAAAGCAACAAATGTCACACACAGTTTTATCACAGGGTCCTCTCTGAAGACATTCCTCCCTGCATGTCTGAACCTTTGTTGGGATACCTCTTCAAGGTACTCCGTGGCACCAAATAGCTGGGGTAGGGTGTAAATCATCACTGAACATCCACCTAGAGACACAACATTTCTGTAAGGGCGAATTCTGTGAGGGTTCCACAGGTGAACAACGTCCTGCAGTTCTCTCTAATGAAAAAGACTGGAAAAGTGAGAAATGGTTGCAAGAAAACCTGCAGACAAAATAAAAGCTTATGGTCCTTGTATGGTCATATAGGGCAGGGGTTCTCAAACATTTTCATTTGCGCATACCCTCAAAAGGATGCATGTTAATTCCTATTTGAAAAGAATACATCCCAGACTGATCACAGGCCAAACAATAACTGTCTCCAGTGGTGGAAAGTAGATTTACTCAAGTACTACACATCTGGGGTACTTGTAACTTACTTGAGTATGCCCATTTATTTTGTGCAACTTTATACAACTCCACTACATATTAGAGAGTGAAAACTACTCTCCAAATTTTGTGATTATCAATTTGATTTCTTTTTTCCTGATAAAATGAAGGATAAGTATATGTCTGAGCATTCGTAGTAAAAATGAATTCAACCATAAACATTAGTAGTAAAATGCAACATACATACTAATGCAGCAATATTAATCCAAAATGAATTAAAAAAAAACACAATAGTAAAATGCTGACAAGGTCCATTGTAATTGAACTGCATGTCACAGCATTATGGCACAGGGCACGATGGACATCATAAAATAACATTGCACAGCTTTGAGTTATACATTTCTAAAGCAAAAAACTTATACATTTCTCACCTCTATTATTTCAAGACAGCTGAACTGTACCAAACATTTGTCTAGAAAGCCACCAGAGAAATAAACACAACCTTTTAAATCTTGAAAATTGTTGATCCGGAACTAGGCATGCTGTCTCCTCAAAAATCCCCAGTGCGCTCCTCTGGTTATGATTGTTTGAGCCAAACACGCCTCAGTTGCACTCCAGTACTTTCAACAATTGCCTGATTGTCTATAGAGTCACCAGCCAGCCTCTATGCATTTCAGATGCATCATCTCAGAAGAATCATCATGGCCATACTTAAGCAGTTATTAATCACCAAACCAAAGCTGACATTCCAGTACCCATGAATAGTGGAGTATTTTATTTTTTTGGTTTATGTGTGACCTGTGAACAAGTAGGCACCTCTTACGATAAACTGGCATGTGTCATTTTTGTATTGTATTTTGTTATAATTTAGTATCACATCTGCAAACACATGTCCTTGCGAAGCTACACTTTCAAAGTAGCTTTCCAAACACTGTGTATATATACTATGTGTACTTAGGTATTTTCATGTGTATACGATATATACATGCGTATGTATGTTTATTATTGGATATAATGTAACTGACTTTTAAAATGAAAACATCTCTAAAAAAAAGACTAAAAAAGTGGCTTTGTGATATAAACGATACAAACGAACAATAAAAGTACTTGTATTATATTTGTAATTTCTTGACAATAAAAATATTATATTTTCTAAATCAATCTTGGCCACGCCCCGGAAGATGTATTTTTCTTTTGTACTTCCGCGGTAGCTGTCATGGCGGCGCCCTGAACGCTCGAGCTTCAGAGGTTCAAGTATCTATATAGCAACATAAAAACCAAGCCGGGTATCAGAGCAGGCTGCAGTCATGGCGCTCAATGACCTGCCGAAGTGGAATAAGAGAGCGGCAGCAGTGTATGCCTTTGGCATCTGGACCATGATAGGTTCCTACGCATATTTCAAATACACAGGTCGTTATGAGGACAAGCCAGGTAAGATTCAATGTGAAGCAGCAGTCAGCGTTATAATATCTCTAGTTCCTGTAAATAACTGTTGCC
The DNA here is from genome assembly GCF_002814215.2 of Seriola lalandi dorsalis. NCBI lineage: Eukaryota > Metazoa > Chordata > Actinopteri > Carangiformes > Carangidae > Seriola > Seriola lalandi. The sequence goes on along the minus strand of NW_019525473.1, from coordinate 132,856 downwards.
TAATTTGTGACGTATCTGCCTGTTCAAGGAACAATTAAGTAACTCAACTGCTGTGTTGAGTGCTGTGTTATACATATATGTGTGTGTGTCCAAAAAATGGGCTAATAGTGCTGTGTACAGTGATGAAAAGTGACTAAATACAAATTGAGATTCACTTTTATTGTCATTACACCCACTACCAGTGCAACAAAATACAGTTTAGCATCTACCAGCAAGAAACTGCATATTAATATATATGCTAAGCTGAATGAAGAATAAACAGTAAACCAATGGGGTAATATGTCCAAAATGAACCAAACAATCATAATAGAAAATATACGGTACAGAATATGCGTATAGTGTGGTCATGTCCAATAAATAATACAGTTTAATGAGTCTGATTGTGTAATATACAGTATAAATGACAAGTAGCCTATGTGATATAAACACTATAAAAAAAAAGCTTTATATACAGTTGGGTGTAGGGATGGGAACTGATAAAGAGTTTATTGATACCATTGACATTATCTATTTTGCTTATTGGTCCAATTCTCTATAGACTCCCTTAAAAATTCCTGATAGAAATGTCTGTGTGGACAGTAATAACCACAGTTACTATACTAACAGTAGACATTTACTCTCAATAATGGACATGGTGATCAGATGGGAAGGAGTGGCACTAATGCATCCCTTGATTTAAGCCCATGTTGGTTAGAAAGATGTTTCAGCATATTGCTGTTGTTTCTATCCTTACTTGAAATGACCATTTTACATATATTACCAATAGTACTGTTGTCATCATTCTTCAAGGAATAAAAAAGGTGATGGACTGTTTCTTCTTCTCCACCATGACTCCTTGTTGCAAGTTTCCAGCAGAGTAGATGCACAGATTTGACATCATAATTTTGCAATGCACAACAGTCAGAAAAACATGCTGGCATCAATAAAAGGAATTGAGTTTGCAAGTTAAGATTTTAAGAACATACAATGAACCTATGAAATGCCACACATTGTTATGTAGCACAGATAAAGGTTTATAGTATATTTTAATATAAAAAAGTCCAAATTAGCTCTAAATTGATAAGATAAAAAAAATAAAATGATGCATACATGATAATGTGTTGGTAATAAAAATGATCCAATCCAATATAATAGCTGATTATGATAATAAACACTTTTACTGGGGACACTGTATTGCTGACAATACTTTAAAATTTTGAATGCAGGAGATTTACTTGTAATGGAATATTTTTATATTGTTATATTTCTTTAGTAAGGTATGGGTCTGATTACTTTCAATATCAACTAGTCATATTCATTTAGACTCTACTAACCTTCTCAGTTAGCATACAGTGTCCTCCCAACCCACTTTACCCAAATATGATATCAATAGTAACTGATACATACACTGTGAACTGTTTACTTTCCCCTCAGTGACAGAAGAAGTGGTGCAAGAGCAGGAAGATCCAGATCAAGTCGTCCACCAGACACTTCACAGCAAAACCATCCTCATCTACAAGAAAGACTTCGTCCCATACAGCACAAGGATCTACAATTTCATCAGATCATTCAGCAGTGAACCTGGGACTGGAGGCGATGAAAAGTAGCTGCCTCAGGGCAAAGGACACATGACTGGAGGTTTACTCTTGTCGAGAGTAAATCCTTATGATGAGGAAGGAATTTATGCTTTTGTTTGAAGATATTACTGTAATTTGTAAAGAAAATTCCAAGGGGTGTCTATCCAAGCTGCCTGTGTGTTTGGATGCCAATGCACTGTCACTGATGATGTTATATTAGTGAAATAATATAAAATATATTATTACAACAATATAACATGACCACCATGTAAAGTTGCCACAATGTTTAAATAAAGTTATGTTTAAACATAAGTTTAGATTCCCTTTGACTTTATTGGTATAATAAGTATCTGAGTGTCTTTATATAATTTAAGGCACTATCATGAAAGTCATAGGAGGTTGTGCTTTCAGCCTGGTGTTAGCTTAGAAAAGTTTTGGCAACAGATATCTCAGTATTCTGAATGAGGACTGATATAACAGTCTTGAAATAAATACTTCTTATGTGAAACTTTAATTGTTTTCATAGAGTCGAAGAGATGTTTAAATTCTTTGGTTCTATACCAAAGTAGGAAAAACACAGGTGTTACCAACAGGTGGCTTTATTCAGTGAGCCATCACTGAGGCAGTTAAATTCTGCCATCATTCATTTTTATCATTTACACCTGTACTTTTCCTACTGTGACATATTATCAAAAGCATATTAGAAGCACCTTTTAATATACAACAATCCAATCCAACAATCCAACACCACCATGAAGTGTCACCTCAAAATGAACAGCAGAATTGAGTCTGTATAAAAACAACACAGTGATGTCAACAAAACAGAACACCTTAAGTAGGCTAGTTATTTCATACAGGGCTATTGCATTACATCTCTTTTGTTTTTTTGGTCATCCAATAAATACCTGTAATCCCCAACTCTACAATATAGAGTGATACCCTATTATTCCCATTCTCTGCACAGTCATCATACAGGAAGTTTTCAAATATTCACATCTGGCTGTTGCTACAATAAAGATTCACTGGTGGAAGGAGTGTTACTGAAGTAAAATCCCCCCAAAAAACCAAACTATCACTCTGTACTGTAAAAATAGTCCTAATCATATACTCCATTAATGAAAGCCTTGCATTCAGAATTTAACTTAAATCAAAGTATGTTCATATTGTAATCTAAAATTCAAGTTAAAAGTGACATTATAATATTTATATATATATTTTTCAAAATGATTATGACATGTATTAGCATGTAAAGAGCATTTCATTAAATTATTCAACAGAGGTGTGTGGTGATGTGTGCTAATTATGGCTATTTTATATACTGTTGGTTGGATTTAATTTACTGTGTAACAACATAGTATATGTATTTATATGCACATAAACCTTAATCTTCAAAGTTGCTATAGCTGTCAGATAAATATAGTTGGGCAAAATCTAAGAGGATAATTTAGCTTTAGGTAAAAGTAGAATTATACTCAAGTGCTACTTGAGTAAATGTACTTAGTTACTTTCAGCCACTTGGGTCTGAATGACTTGCTATAAGGAGCAGTCCTGTCCCAGCGGCCCTTCACAGGATATGTGCTGCGGCCACTAGAGGGCGACAACGTCCCGTCCAACGCTGTGATTCCTCGGAAGTTGTGAGAGCGTGCTCCCCAACACAACCAAAACAATGAAAGCTATCGTTCAGAGGGTCACCAAGGCGACTGTGACAGGTAAGCGAAACTACCATGCTTTTGTGAATTTGATAATGTCCGGTTAGCGAGGCCAGTAGCTTTCATTTATTAAGCCCGCTGACCATACATGTTAGCTAACTTAGCGTGGTTAGCATTAGCACTCCCAGCAAAATGAACGAATTGCTAGCAACGGCCAGGCGTGTCTCTGCTAGCTGGCTGTCCCAGCTCAGACGAAACCTGTAGGTTGCAGCTGAATGAGAGTCTTGACTCCTTTCTTCAGCACGCAGTCATGTCACTCAGTGTGTCACCTGTTAGTTTGGGCTTGTCATTGAATGACAGCAGCAGTTCATTCACTCATCAACGTGTCTGTGTTTCCTGCAGTGGGAGAGGAGCAGGTCAGTTCAATAGGACGAGGACTGTGTGTGCTCCTGGGTATATCTGTGGACGACACCCAGAGGGATGCTGACTACATGTGAGTGTGTGTGCGAGGGACCTTCAACACCAGATACAGCACCCTGACTAGATTAGAAATCATTGCTTAAACATTTGTGTCAGAAAAAAAATATTATTCATGATCAAAAATGTTCTTAGTAAGGTGGAGGGTGTTGCAGCAAATATCTGCACAGTACAAAGATCTATAAACACAATGTTTAAAATTGAAAATGAAACGCTTCAAGCATGCCCCAAGAATTTGCTTGCTGATTTTTATGCTGCATTGAAATGAATGGGAGGCGATGCCTGCCTAGAACGGTTGGACAAATAAATCCCAAAATCGAAAACATCCATTTAAAGCATGCAAGAAATCCATTGCATGTCCACACCTTTGATTTCAACAGAAGATGTAAGGCTCAGATTTTATGGAGTAATTAGCAAATTTGTGTTTCTGTTTTAACAAGCGATCCCAGAAGTGTAATTCGACACTGTATACAAGTCTGGTATGATAACCTGGCAGCACAGTCTAAGCTGGCACATCTCATCCAGACAGCCATGAAGATCACAGGGAAAAAAGAACACCACTGTCTTCAGTCCTTATATGAGAAATCTGTGCTTAGGGAGGCACAGAAGATTCTGAATAATCCAACACACATCCTGAACCCAGAAATCGAGATACTGCTGATGGTTCTGGACGGCAAATTGTTGATTGAACAGGTTCAGGAACTTATTCATTCCTCCTTCAATCAAGATATTAAAAAAGAACAAGTATAGTTACAATACCTATATATCTGGGTTATTATCAAAACCTTTGTAGTTTTTATTCTTTTTATATCTGGTTTTATTAGAAAAACCATTGTCTTCTCTCACAATGCATTATTATACCTGGTTTTATTATTGTAATCACCGTTTTTATCACCCTGTCTCACATTCAACTTCAGAACATATTGTATAGGTTTGTAGATATTATTTATATACTTGCACACATGTGTATTATGAGTCGTTTTGTCATGAGATGCAGTCTAAAACAAGTTTCCCCTGCGGGATAATAAAGTATACCTTACCTTACCTACCATGCCTGCCTGGAGGATCGCAAATGGACTACTAATTAATGGTGTACTTTAAATGTTCAGCAATAATGGGATAAATTGCCAGTCCAGTGTGGTCACACAGATAAGTTAGTAGAGACAGAGTGGAGCACTCATTGCAGCTCAGACTCATTAGGCTGATTCCACACTGCTTTTCTCCTCGTGGTTTCAGAGTACGAAAGATCCTGAACCTCCGGCTGTTTGAAGATGAGAACGGGCGAGCATGGAGCAAAAGTGTCATGGATCGGGACTTTGAGGTGCTGTGTGTGAGCCAGTTCACCCTGCACTGTATACTGAAGGGAAACAAGCCAGACTTCCACTCAGCCATGCCTGCAGAGCTGGCCCAGCCCTTCTACAACAGCATCCTGGAGAACATGAGGAGTGCCTACAAACCAGAGCTTATCAAGGGTGGGTGAACTGATGACTGTCCTCTTTACTGTCCTCCTTTATAGTCCTACAGTCGTGTGTTCCTGCTGCTCTTGGACCTTATACCATGCAGTTTTTATATTAGATTATGTCTTGAAGAATTTTAGTATATTCAGTATGTCTATATGTATGTCATTATATATGTACTCATATAATGTCAAACCCTGGTCTGATATTAAGTAGTTGACTGCCTTTGTTGATGTCTGAGAAGATTATAGATTTTGTGAAGTCAGCGTTGGAAAACAGTTAGAATTTAAATGGTCATATGTGAAAAGTGTTGCCAGTTTAAATAGAGTCCCAGGAGGTTGGAGGACAGCGTGGCTAAAAAACACTGGGTTGTTCACAGCTACTTGTTTCCGAGCTAATTAAAAACAAAAGTGTCGAGAGTCACTATTATTGCCACTCACTTATAAGCTTGGACCAGTGCCATGTCCCCCTGCTGTTTTAATTGCCTCTATTCCCATCTCAGTGTAGGGTTATGGCAGTTTAGGGGGTGGGAGGTGTGGATTATCCGTGCTGTGACGCGGTGGCGGTGGCACTGAATTGGGTCAGTCCACCGGGGAGCAGGTGCGCAGAACACCTTGTCCCAGCAAAGGAGGCATAAGGCTTACTAATTAGCCCCCCCCCCAGAGAGGAAATATGATGATGCAGCACTTTCCCCACCGCGGCCAACGGCTTCATTGTGCAGATGGTTTCATTAATCTCGCGGACCCAGTGGAAGAAAGGAGAACATTTAAGTTGAAACTTCCTCTCCTCCTACAGCCCCCTCGTCTTTTGTCCCCAATGTCTCAAGGCTCCATGTTATCCTACATCTTTATGAAACATAGACTGACATTGGCAAACAATTTCCACTGCCTTTTTACTGCCTGTTTAATATTAGGATGTGTGTCATTTGGGATGTACTGGCCTCCTTAGATAGAGTAAACTGTTGGCTATATGTGGCAGCGATGCTAAAAGATGAAATGACTTATAAAATGTCCTTGTGTTTTGTTTTGTGTGTCTAGATGGGAAGTTTGGAGCCTACATGCAGGTCCACATACAAAACGACGGACCTGTTACCATTGAACTGACCTCACCTGCTGGTACCACAGACCCCAAACAGGTACATGACGGTTCAAGTAGTTTGACTAAATTATCTTACCTGGAGGGCAAGCTGTTTTCCTGTTCTTTTAACTGCATTTCATGGATTTCATCAGCTGGAGTCTGCTCATTGAGATGGCTCAGTTGCCAGATACAATTGTAAATGGACATTTAGTCATTATTTTGTAAAGATCTGAGAAAAGCAAATGCGTTAAACAGTAATTAGTTCTCATTTATTCTGCAAAAAAAAAAAACTTAAATTCATGCATGAAGTGTCATTCCACTTTTAAAGGAGTCATTTTATTTCTCATTTTGAACCACTAGATGGTGATATTTGCTCTTCTGTTGTGTGTACTCACTCTTGCTTCTCATGTTACATGCACAGCACTGGGTTTTAAAAAAAAGAATAATGAGTAAGAAACAAAGACAAACATTTTTGAAATTGGTATTTATATTCCTCTACTGCTGACTTCATCTGTTTGATATTTAACTAGGTGTAAGTGATACGACCCAACAGATTTTTGAGGCCAATAGCGATATTTTACAGTTAGAACAATGCAACATAAACACACAGTACATACACATTTTAATAAGAATTTCTGAAATGTGGTTATTGAAGACGTATTGACCAGGACATTTTACAGTGGGAAAAATAAATCCAGATATAACAGTAAATTTTAATTTGAGCACTTCATTGGAAATGAAATTAGTGTCAACAACCACTATAAACAACAACACAAATGCATCCAAAGTTTAAACAATAACGTAGAGATTAAAAAGGTTAAAGATGGCAATCATGTAGTATGAACATTAAAGCTGCGCAAATGAATAGTTTTTATGGCTCAAAAGACTGTGTAATGTGAGAGGTGTCTCTTTGTGGCAAATCCACAGAGAAAAGTCACCAAATTCTGCCAGTCCCCTCAGCTAAAACAGTTTTTTAGCCTCTCTTAGCACATTGTTTTGGTTCCACAGCCCATAAATTCTGTTTATAGCCACAGCAGGCAGCTGTTTTCAGAAGAAAAGCTCTGATAAACCAACTGTACACTACCTGGCCATCACCAAACAGCAAACTAACAAAGTTAGTAAAACTAGCTAAGAGCTGGTGAATATAGTGCAGCATTAGTAGCTTAAGTGCCAGATATATTTCTCAGGTTGTGGAGACTGAAACGGGGCTTAAAGGAGAGTGAGAGTTGGTCTTACATTTGTCAAGCGGCCAGAAACACGACTCCAAATGAATGCTAATGTTGTTTCGTGTCTACTGGTTGTGTAAACTGGCAACTGTTTACCATCACAGCTGTATATAATGACAATATTTCAATTAAAAAAAAAAAAAAATAATAATAATAATAATAATAATTAAAAAAAAAGAATTTAAACTTAAATTCAACCATTATTTCTGTCAATACAAGGATCTCCGCTGCATCTTGTTACTTGTCACTAATAAAATCTGTGAGTAATATCTGCCTGGCCCATTTATCGGACAGCTCTACATCTGATGACTGCACATCTCTGACATTCCCTGGAAAAACATGGCTGCATTAAACCTGAAATGAGTTTACTGGGAAGGCTGTACAATAGATCAAGTACTGAAGAAAAACTACTACAAGCTAAATGCTGAAAGGATTAGTTACTTAAATTAGTTCCTTGGGTTCTATTTGGAAATTTAAAAAAAAAATTCTTAGTGCACCCAGAGAGCAACAATCACGTCTTTGCCAAGATCAGTGTTTGCCATTGTTACCTCTTCCATAGCCTTGTGGAGCGAGACTGATTCAGTGTGTTACCACTCAGACACCCCCGACAAAGCTGCAATCCCCCCCAGTTTGGTTACTCAAGTGTACCTGTGTGTGTATACAGTGTATACATTCCCTTGAATTCACTTATATGGACTTTTGGACCCCTCTGTATGTGTGTATGCAATGTGGTGTACAGATGACTGGCACAGGCTTCACGGAGCATACTGCCGCCACTTCATGCTCACCCTCTCCTGTACCTGTCCCTGTGGGAGCTGACCAGGCTTTCTCTCAGTACGCTTATCCTGTTCCCTCTTCACTGGGATATACTGTACTGTATGCCTCATAAATCCAGGGCAGGTTTCCATGTGCTTCATTCTTTTAGGGGAAAGGATGTTTCTGTGAATAGCATATGAGTTCATTGTTGATGTCATCCTAGGTTGTGACAACTCATGATGAGCAGAGTATCAAACTTCACTGTTTTTTTAAGTACCAACCAAAAATATTTCCGTAGCACCAACCCTTGAGGACTATCAGGAACGGAAGGTTTTAATGGAGTGTGTGGTCAGATCTCTGGCCTTGTTGACTTATTCTTTGATCACAAAGTTCCTGGTTTAATGAAAAGTTTGCTAATGATGACTATTTCAATGACCGAATGGTATTTTATTGAGGAAAAGTGCTTGTATGGGTGGTTGTGTTGTGTCAACATTCAACATTATAGAAGTTTGGGTTCTCTTGTTAAAGGTAAAAGGGTTTTCTATTAAAGGTTCATAAGACATATAATGAAACAAGATTACACCTACAGCCATGCTAGTGGCTCTGTGAGGCTGCACTTTGGCACAACAGTGTATTGAGCTAAATGCTAATGTGAGAAAGCTACCGTGCTCACTGACAATGCTAACATGCTTATGTTTCCCAAGTGATTTTGAGGTGGTTTACGATGTTAAGCATGTTATCATGCTAAAGTTTTGTTATTTAGCATAAATAGAAAATACAGCTGAGAATGGTGTGAATGTCATTAGTTTCAAGGTATTTAGTCATAATCCAGAGATAACAATCAAATTTAGAATTTGTCAGTAGAGTTCATCCTATGGGGCTAGCGGAGCAGGTACAATGATAATGCATTAAATAGTTGTTGAGATACTTCAGTCTGGACTAAAGTGGTGGACAGACCGGCATTGCCGTACTTAGAGCCAAGTATTGCTCTGGTATCAGTACCAAAACTCAGCTATTGGATTTGCACTGACGTCACCATACCCAGATCTAACAGACCTTTTGTTATTTTACAAATAGTACGTTTTTATTCAGTGGTTCCTGAATATTTTCAAATCATTTCTGCCTCTAAAGGCCAAAAACATTTTTATCAACTAGTAACAACATTGGTTTCATAAGTTTCTGTAGTGCAAATGAAAAACAACTGTGCTATGACTGCTACGACTGTGTGAAAGCAAGAAAGGCAGTTTGATTAACGAGCATCACTGTTTTTCTTTTCCTCCTTATCAAACTTAACATGTTGTTTTGCTTTCTGAATAAATCTTGCTAACAGGATAACCTTGATAACCCTCCTATTATCAGGGCACAATTGTTTCCTTATTGTTGTCAAATGAATCAGATTAATAGGCCGTCATAGCAAGCCCCTTGTTGAGGACATTTTGACTTGTCATAGGAGCAAATGCACAGATGGAACCAGTAACATTAATGACGGCTCTGTTCCAGCAATGGATATAAAGAACTGCAGCAATTAATGTTATTGTTCAGCTTCACTCCATATTTTTGCGCCCCCAGTTTGGGATTCATCAATAATGAAAATGTGTCTTTTGTGACTTTCTTTTTTGTAAATTGCGTATGTATCTGCAACTGTGAAACATGTATATTGTTCTGTAGATGAAACCAGTCCACAATAATGTTTAGTTGCAGCCCTGGATACCTCTGAATAAACCACCATAAATGGTTTTCACTAGCATTGAAGAAAGCTGTACAAATCATAATATAAGTCATGGAGATAATAACACTGCCTCTCAGTAACAGAGATACACCTCTCTCAGCCTCTTGTTCCAGCTATTTGAAAGAAGTTCAAATATCCATTTTCCTGAATCAATTCTGGTCACTTCCGTCGAACCGAGCCAACATCCTTACGCTTTGGCTACAGGCCGACTTTGGCTGCTCTCCCCTTTGTGGGCTTGGCTCACTTGCCCAAAGTGAGGGATATTAAGCAGTCCTCAGAATTTTAATCTTGTCTGTTTGGGATGTTTTGCTGTGGGGGCCGAGGAGCCAAGGCCAAGGCTGAACATGAGGGATAAAAGGCCAGCCAATAGGCTAAGCTTGGCACGGGGGGGAAATGAAGCAATGGCCAAGAGACACTGTTCCTTTCTTTCCATGAATCAGGGATTTAGTCCACCGCAGGGTCAAGCGGCCAGCAAACAATGGTGTTATCCAGAGGAATGAAAATCATCCCGTTTGGATGTTCTCTTTGGGATGCTCAGCAGCTGCGGTTGATGGCAGAGGAGTCCTGAGTTTTTCTCTTTGTTCACCTGACTGTTTGTGTATTTTTTTTTGACCTCTGGGCTGAAACCCAACATACTCAGAAATTATGTAATGTGTTAGGTCAAGATTTTATGAGGTTGTAATTCAGAGTTTTGGGTTTGTGTAGCTTTAACATTAGAATTTGAAATGTGGATTTATAGCAAGGAAAGAAACATGTGTTTCCTGTGTCCACTATGTATTTGGATGTTGAACGTATGTGTCTCCCCTGGTTTTTATGTACCAGATGTTATATCATCAACCAAGACAGCATGTTAATGGGTTCAAATGGGAATAACACTGGAATTTTTTGTGCTCTCTGAATAATGTAGTGTCTTATGCAGTGCTTTGGATTTTTAAGATGACATTTAGTTCATAAATATTTCCTCGGCAGCCATGAAAGTTTTAGCGTCTGTGTTTACAGGCCTTTTTCAGATGACGGGTAGCATACCCACTCATCACTGTTGTGGTGTTTCATGAAGCATGAATAATACAATGAGAAAAGGAGGAGGAGCGGGTGTGATTGGAGTAGTGACTAGTCGCACTGAGTGGCATTGTGAAGGATTGTTTTGGAGTGTGTGAGAGGCAGTGCATGCAGTCACAACAATAGACTCATTGAAGTGATCATATGACAACCCAGAATAGCTGCAAATGAGGAGAGAATAGAAGTTGCCGTGTGTTCTCACAGACAAGTCAGATGGAGTGTTGGTCGGTGGTGCTGACATGTTTTTCCTTCTCAGTATGATTAAATATATTAATTCTCATGCATGTAGGGACCTTTGGGTGAATACTGAGCACCCTGCAAAGGTCATGATCTACAAGTCATGATGCAGCACATTCGTTTTGAGTGGCTCATCCCTCTGAGCCACCAGGAACCACGGATTCATAAGGTTTTTAATATATTTTACAAGTAAAAGAAAAAGCTAAGACTCACGCATTCGTCATTATTTAGATCTCAAAGCCCCTGAAAACTTGCTTTCAAGTCTTCAATATTTTTTTGAATCGGCAGTGATTAAGTTTAAAGTTTAGATTTTGTGGGTGCTATTTATTATGAATTAAACACTCAAAAGTCTTTTTTTTTTTTTTTTTTTTTTTTACTCCTGAGCCCCATTCACTTAAAACCAGTGTGAAGAGCTCAAAGAAAAACACAACCATAGATATCTCTTAGTAAAATAAACAAATGTTCTAAGGTTGGACAAAAATTTTGGGATTGTGTAGAAGCCAGTTGTTCATAGTAAGAAGCTAATTGAGAAAATACATTTGAGGGCCTTTAAAGGTCCCATATTTTCCTCTTCTCCTGCGTTTATTTGAAGTATTGATCCACAAGAAGATATATTTATGGTTTTAAGAACCAAAAACCATGTCAATGTAGTTTTACATCTCCTCTCTCAGGCTTCTCTCTGGAGCTCTAGTAACAACAGGTCGGTGAGCCAATCAGAAGAGAGGAGGCTCTAAGCCTCTCTTTTGATTGGCTGACTGTTTTTGAGTGATTGAATAAAAATTTCACAGATTTCAAGTAAACCGAATCATGTGAGGTTGGATGGTGGGTCCAGGTGGGCGGGGCTTGGAGCATTTCTGAGAGGGGTGACTGCTTTGTTGTGACATCACAAAGTTACAGAAGACCTGACGTATGGTTTCTAAGGCTCAGTTTCTGAATACAATGTGTTTCTCTGTGGACTGAGCGCTTTGATACTTTCACAATAATAATATAGAACCTTTATGAAGCTTTACAATCAAAAAGACATGGAAATCTCACTTCACAGTATTTGGAACCTTTAATAACATTTTTTTTTAAAGCTGAATATGTTAGGAAAAGTTTTACTACAAATGTTTGCAGAAAAGACTTGAATTCAACGTTTTGTTTAGTCATGTCATTAAAATAGCACCAAGATGATTTAATATTGTATCTCCATGAAGTTGGAGGACTTGAAAGACACCCCAGAAATGCTTCGTCCTGCACTTTTAAATAATGCAACTTGCCCTCCCTTAACTTAAAAAAGCAGATGATGATGTATGTTGTATTTCTGAGATATTTTAGTGAAGCTACAATGAAGTTAGATAGCAGAACATATTTTTGGCTCAAAAGTTAGTGGTAAATGTCAGCTTGCCACTTAGAATGAAAGAGCCCAGTCTTTTTGTAGGTTCACTATTTTGCAGAGATAACACATATAAAAGTCACAGCTGGTTCAGCCATTTTTTCTTGGAAAGAAGAAGAAAAAGATGAAATTGAATGTACACGTGGACCACTTTAGTGTCATTCACGTGTATGGATTTTTCTTTTAACTCTTTGTTTTTCCTCTGAAGGAACCTAAATATTCGTAATGGCAATTTGAAGGCAGAATCTAAGCTTTTCTATTAATTATTCATGGCATGTGTCCTAATGATAACTGATAACTGTTTGACCTGATTACAATATGCAGTACATGTTAAGGGCACGTGAATTGAACTGAAGAATTTATTTATGACCCAGCTTTTTCTCTTTCTTGTGTTTTCCTCAGCTGTCGAAACAGGAGAAGCAGCAGCAGAGGAAAGAGAAGACGCGCACCAAGGGCCCCTCAGAGTCGGGCAGGGACAAGGGCACCCTGCGTTCCCGACCCGACCCAAACGCCAGTAGTGGAGCAGAGGGTGACGTGTCTTCAGAGAGGGAGCCCTAGGTTAGCAGGGTGAGGGAGCCTAGGAGACGCACAAACACACACAAACACATGCAGTAACAGTAACACACGTTCATAAAAAAACACCAGACTGTAGGTCCCTAAAATAGTGTGTCTTTAATTTTGTAAACCTGAGGCTTGTCTTAAAGAGTGTAATTACAAACCTTGAGTCATTCACCATGTTATTAAAGTTGATATTAAGTGCAACTATAAATTAAGTTTTATTTATTCATTATTAATTATTTGCTTGCACAGTAAAGAAATACAATTACTATAAAAATATATGTACAAAAACACACCCACATATATAAAACACGCTTCTACCTACATATACACAGAAATGCACAAATCCAAATGAGCTAAAGCAGGAAAGGTAGGAAGCTAAAAGCTACAAAGATCTCCTCCTGAAAACTACATATATACAGTATATATATATATATATATATATATATATTTCTTTTGTACTATAAACAGTTAAATGAATATGTGCTGGCCTGTGCAATGATTAGACTGAAATACATTGCAAGAAGATATAATTGATTTGCTGGGTGTGATTTCTTTTTTTCTCTCTTTTTTTTCCCAATGATACCAAGAGATCTCATTGTTTTTCACAGTTTTTTTTTAGCAACAGTGAATGTGAACTTTGCACTGAGATTATACAGATATTATGTTTGATGATATTTAAGGTCAGTACAAAATACATGGTATGTTCTTTTCCATCATTTCTGCTTTAATAAATGCAAGAGAACATACTATCAGACCTGATCTACATTATGTAAATGTGTTATGGAAATTTTAGGTCTCATTTCGGTTTAATATTTGAATAAGCACCCAGGACACTTTACCATAGAAGTGACAGCAGTGGTCTTTGTAGGTCAAACCTCAGTTCAGTTCAGCAGTACTGTTGCTCTTGTAGCACAGATCAAGTTTGAATGCTGTAACATTAATGGAAATTTATCATTTTATTATTATAATAACTTATAATTATTTCCCCGTCTTAAGCAAATTGTAATAGTCACTTGTAATTTCCTACACAAAAGATAAAACAGCCTTCATCTTTAAGCTGCAGTAAGTGCACTATACTTGTTATGAACATTTGGTATCTTGTATTTTATTTTATGTAATATATAAATAAAAGCTGTATTAATTGATTTTTGAGCATTTAGTGCAACAAGATGAAAACACAATATTTACATTTTATCACCTAATAACTGAGATATGACTGTGTTCTTAAACAGCTGTGTAGACATCCAGTAGATACAGAGCAACATTAGCGTTCATTTGGAGTCGTGTTTCTGACCATCTTATGAACGTAAATTTTATATTCACTCTCCTAGCTCTGTTTTGGTCTCTACCAACTCCTGTGGGAAATATGGCTCTATTTGGCTCTATAGCTGCCAAATGCTCCTCTATGTTCACCAACTAGTGGCCAACTCTGTCTGTCTGCTGTTTGATGCTGGTTATGTAACACACAGTGGGGTTTTTGCTGGGAACAGCTGCCTGCCACTGCTAAAAATTAGGTAGACGAGAGCAGTGAGAATCAACCAAAACTGCAAAGTAGTGGGCCAGAAAACCAAAACAGTGAGATACTCCTTGAAGAGCAACACCTTTTATATTACACGTGGTCATTTTTTTATTAATATAAAAATATTGACTAGTGCAGCTTTAATAAAGCACAAAATGGTGTAAATTGTGAAGGAGTCAATCAGACCATCAGTTTTTTTTTATATTTTCCACAAGCCCAAACACCATTAATATATAAACGAAGTCAGCAAAGTTACAGATTCCATGTCTGTCTGTTTTCAGTTTTCCTCTTTTTTTATAACTGTCATTTATAAATATAAAGAGCAATAACATATTACATTTTTAAAGTTTGTTCTATCTACCAGAAACACTGAGAGATCTGAACACATTAGAGAGGAACAATGTTCAGAAAATTTAAAGCTGTGCGTCTTTGTAAGAGATTTGGAGTCTCTTGTCATGTAAAACATGGCAGCTTTAAATTTGCAGCAAGAAGCAGCTACAGTCCCCTTCAACATCTCTGTTTTCCTTTTCCTGTCTGTGCCTGCTCTCTTTGTTGTTGTTGACATTGCAGTGAAACTCGGCAACGCTCTTGAGAGACAGACCTGTTTGTTTCTCATTGTGTGGCTCATATTGCGGGGATGGGTGGGGTAGGG
>NW_019525473.1:107966-117506 GCF_002814215.2 Seriola lalandi dorsalis | reverse complement strand
AGGGGTTGGGGTTGCTCTTATTTGCCTTCAGTATTTGTTTACTAGTGCAAAAACAGTCAAGTTCTGGGAGAATAGAGATGGGGAGGCATTGAGTCAGCTCCCTCCGTGTCCCCTCTGCTCTCCCTGCTGAGGCTGCTGCTGCTGCTGGCTCCTGTGGCACAGCTCCTCTCCCTGTGTGAACTCTGGCAGGCACGCACATTAACGGATACGCCGTCAAACTGGCACTATAACTGCACTTTAACAGCAGCCGTTCTTTCTGCTCCCCCGTCCTCACAGACATGTACTGTTTGTTAGTTAAAAATATGTTTAACACCATTATAAACATCTACAATTCGCCACTGAGGTGTGTTGTTATTTTTGTCTTCTTTGGTACTGCTTCGTCTGTTGTGTAACACTCCACAGACACACACACACCCTGTCCCATGTGAAACCTTCTAAGCCTGTAGTCCTATCCCAAACTCTTTTGCAGCAGGGGGCCCTGCACTGTAATCCCCAAGTGCATGTTGGGTAAATATGTGCCCCAAGACATGGAAGCTTCAGCACCTCATTACGTAAGGCCTTTTTTGTCTGACACAGAGCCAGAGCGAGGGAGATGGGAGAAAGTGGGGGACACGCGAAGAAAGGAGAAGCCGAAAAATAAGTCGCAAGTTATTTGGTTTTTCATCTGTGGGTGTGCAGCAGGGGAGTGCACACACAGCACTTCTGAAAAATGTGTGTGCTGTAGTGGTGTGGGGGGGTGGAAGAGGGAGATTTGGATGTAAGAGAGATGTCAAACAAGGGGCTTGCTTGCTGCTTGGCTTTATCACTGCATATTTAAAAGAGGGAATTGGTGTTCCTGAGGTTTTCTTTTGCATGACTTAAAAATGAGCAGTGTGTGCGCTTTTCTTCGAATCATTAATTTGTGACGGTCCTCCATTATCTCCTCTGGTCTTCCCTCCTTCTCCTCTGCAATGTTCTTATTCTGATATAAACAGTTTACAAAAAGGTTTCTGCTGTGAGCAATTTCTTACCCACGCTGAAAATTACTTTTCTAATTGTTTGCAAATTACCTGTCAGAGATGTATTAAGAGAGTAGATGTAACTTCCAGTTTAAAATTTTTATATGGCTGCTTTCACAGTGCTGTGGCTATTAATATTTAATAAAGCTCACAGTCATGTTATTTGTTTGTGCAAATCTGCCATCAAATGCTGATTCCAGTTGAAACTTTCATCACTAATAATATAATATGGTGTCACTTGTGCTGATGATCCTAAGAGAATCATCTACCGACTCTACAGTTTCACTCAGCTGTATGGACGATTAGCTTCTTTTCAACTCCTTGTTTTGGTTTTCTAGCTTATAATCACATAAAAGCCGAACCAAAAGGAGAGTGAATATTGGACTTGATGTCAAAATGTTGCCAAAAACACGCACCAAACCAATGCTAATCTTGCTCCCCATCCACTGGATGTGTCAATATAATTTTTTTTGCTAACATGTTCGCCTTCAGAAGCTTATAGAGTGATAATAAGTTGATCAAGTGTTTTTAAAGTTTGCTCCACTGCCTTCAAGTGGCCTAAAAGTTAATTAATTAAACTTTAAGGTGAGAAGTGTAACCTTTGAAAAAACCTTTAGCACTGGCACAGAAGCTGAGCGATGTGCTGCTCTGTGTCGGCAGAAAAAAAACGCTTTTTAGTCACTTGAAAAAATGTCCACAGAAGACAAATAATATCAGTTGAAGGGTTCACTTTATTTTGAATATTTTCGCTGCTTTATTTTGCTGTCAAACAGCCCTTTCCTTTGGAACTTCATTTTCTCAACCGTTGAACCATATTCCTACGTTACACTACAGTGCGAACTGTATTACGCCACAGATCAGCTGTTTGAGTCAGACAGAGCTAAGTATATAGGTGTACTGATCTGAATCTACTCCAGGTAATACACTGACTATAGATAAGTTCCTCACGCAACACCACGTCAAATAACCTGAACTTTCACTTAAAGTAAAATTTTTTGTTTTCCCATTAAAGTCTATGATCAGTAACTTATTTCGGCTAATGTCAGCAGGTAGATATTGCTGTGTAATTGAATTAAATAAAATTCAATGTGCTATTATCCTGTAACTGCTGTTTGAGGCCCCAACGGCTGCCGCATAGAAAAAGTTATGCTTTAAACTTTTGAATCCTTTATCTTGTCCGTTGACATTGACACAAATCAATGATAACAAATGACAAGAGCCAGACACCAAATTGACTCTGTTTTGATTTTTCTCATGCAGTTGTCGTACCGGGGACAGTGAGCCCAGTTTCCTCAGGAAGGCCCTAATCCTCAGTGACTTACACCTGATTGTGGACTGTCCTCCTCCCTGTTTGGAAATCAGCTGGATTCTTTGCCGCAGAACATCTTCTACTTGCTGCTGTCCTTGGCCTCTCTTCTTCAGAATCAGATAGGGCCAGCTAGGTGTAATCAAAGTAGCAAAGAGGATGTGAGAGATTGAACAAGGGGTGCTTGGAAAGAGGGAGCATGGGTGATATAGGATAGAACAAAACATCAACAACATTACATTGAGTGGCCTAGTAGCTTTCTGTCTTTTTCCTACTGACTTTCAGTCCACGATTCTTTTCTCTCTCTCTATCGTCTTCCTCTCTCTACCTGTTTCACTCTCAGCCTGCTGTTCCCACTTAATCTCTGCTCAGAAACATGGCACTGACCCTGAAGCACAGCTCAGCTCCAATACCTTGACCTGCAGCACGGCAAAAGAACATCAGAACAGTGATAATGTAACAGTCTTGCCAAATTGATTGCAGCAGTGACACCTCATGATTGGTTTAGAGGTCCAACTGAAATTGCAGGTCTTCCCTTTAAATTACTTGCCGTCTAACAAAATCAATCAACAAAATTTACATTTTATAGCTAGACACAGCACAACATGTAAAAGGCCTTTAGGCTTTGAACAACAACCCACAGCTCTCTGTTAATGTGCGTTGGTTGTCGGACTTTAAATAAAATGTGTAGACCCACTTAAAGGAAATAATCGTTTCGACTGCAGGGAGAGATGGTACCATTGTGCTGACTCCAACTGTTATTGATTTTGTCGATCAAGTAACTTCAGCTTAGTGACTACGAGTCATTTTGTCTCAATTACCTGTACTTCACCTCTGTGGAGAGGAGCCAGCTGTGCGTCACCGTCACTGAACCCTTGGACCGATGTAGCTGGGCAGACTTTGGCTTCACAGAATTACATATACACCGTTTATTAAACTGTTATCCCTATTATTATTATTATTATCATTATTATTAATAAAGTGTCCTGCCGTCATTTAATGACAGATCTGAATGTACATTTTGTTACTTTATAAAGACGTCGGTAGAAAACTTGAGCCATGCAGCGTTTGTGAGTGTTTTTCCACCGTTTATTCTGCTTGTTTTATGTCATGCAAAAGCAAAGATGCTTGTCCTTATTTCTCCTCTCAGCATCACCACCTGGCCCGTCTATACTGTCCCAACTTTAGCTCTTTTTTTTTTTTTTTTTTTTTTTAGTTCAAGCAAGCTATTCCTAGCCAACCATAGTGTATAGTACCCCCCTCTTCCTCTCTCTTCTTCAAATGGTGCTGAGGCGAGGTTTCTCCATGTTGTGGTGGAGAGCAGCATGAAAGGCAGAGGAGCTGCTGTAGCCCGGACTGGGGAGCTCTTGGAGAGGGAAGATGTGACCCAGATACGTCTGCTAGCTAGCTAGCCTGCCTTAGTAGCGCTTCAAAATTGGGCTAGAGTTGCAGCTCTCCTCTGCAATGACTGCATTGTGATCCCAATACTAGACAGGTTTTACAGTGAGAGGAGGAAGGAGTCTGTGGGGCCCTGGATTATTGATGTATTGTACCAAACATCTGAGAGGACTGCAATTGATCAAAGCTGTAAAGGGGTGAGAACGGGGAGTGTTGAGTGGGGCAGATGTTGAAGGTTTGTCTGTCTATGGAAGCATCTGTGTGTTTCAAAGCAAACATGGCTGTTTGTGTGTCTTTGTGTGGATACCCTGAGCTGCAGGGCAGGGCAGCAGGAGTGGGCGCGGTGTCAGTCGGACATGGGAAAGTGGGTTAAATTCCAGGAATTCTCTTACATCTGAAGCCATACTGTTTCTGGTTGTCTTCTCTACAACTTATCTTACATCTTGTGTGTGTGTGAGAGTCCTTTGCCAAGCCCACTGGCTATGGAAAAACAATTTAACTGGATTTAATTTGTTGCCCCCCTCCTCCTTCCTCTTCCCTCCTTCCCCTCAGGTTTTTTTTTTCTTTTGTGTGCCTCTGAGAGGTTGGAAATTCATCTTGTTTAGTAACTTCATGCCCAGTCCGAGCTTGCTTTGCAAGTTAGACAGGCCAGGTTTCATGGCAGCTTTAAGGCCCCCATGGTCATGTGTGGATTGCTGCTGGAGTTTGCTTTCTATATGTGAAGCTAAAAAAAATTAAGTGTTGTGCTCATTTGATTTGGAAAAAGTTTTATTTGGACACATAAAGTTGGATTATTTTTCTTCAAAAATGTGATGGGCAGCTGTCTGCCACATCTCTTGTTTCCATTCCCCGCATTCCTTGTCTTCTGTTTGATCTGCCTTAGTCCCATACTCCAAAGGGTTAAAAAGGCACAATGAAACCAGTTGCCTAGAGCCCTGACCACTTTTTCCATTCTTGCTGGAAAGTTTCCAGTGCTATTTATATGAAACCTCAGGCCCAACAATCAAGAAACCCACTTGGCCAAGATAAAGTATTTCCCATTATCCTAAAGTTTTGTTTCACTGAAATCGTTGTGTACAAAACTTCAGGAATGGCAGACACACACACACACACACACACACACACACACACAGGAATCTGTGGTGGTTCTCTGTTTTCTGAACACACACATGCACTGAGTGAGTAGACGACACATTTTAACAGGTACAAGTGAAATCAATCCATATGACTGCTGTTGTGTAATCAAAGAACATACTACAGTAAATGTAATGTTTCCCGGCCCTGGTGGATGATTTACTGCAGTCATTGTTCTAAACCTTAGTTTAGACCAAAATAATGTGATGTCTTTAACCATGTTCAGAGGGAAGGGGATCCACTTTTGGGTGGGATAATTGACATATTTAGAGTGATAATATTATTACTGTTATTATTTGTAGAAGTAGTACTTCGCCTGGGAGACATCACTGCTGTGTTTGGCTGCTGTCCACAGGGTTTGTCTATGTATGATTGGGAGAGTGGTATTAATCCAAAGCATGACTAAGGTTATTAGAAAACCAATGCAGCTTAACAAACAAAATGTGATATTATTTTTGAGTGGCACAATTTTCCTTCAAGTGCAAGCTGGTGTGTTATCACTAAAAGAAACTCCCAGAAGAGGGCAGTGCAAAGCACATCCCCACAAACAGCTTCCAATTTTCATTTCCCCTTTACTTACAATTTGATTCCAACACACTTTATTTTATTCAGCTTTTACGTCAAATAAGTGGTATTATCAAAATATAGTTTAAGAGCCTGATCAAAACAGACCAGATGTATCAATGAATGTCTGTTCCCAAGTCAAAAAAGGAGAATTAAGTATTTTTGTGCTTATTCTATTGCAATTATTTTTCATGCGTTTTGGGTATAACGTGTGTACTTACCTGTCTGACTAAAGTGCGTTATTTTACTATTAGTAAATTTCAAACTAAAACAAAAGTGCACATACCTGTTCTTAGAGTATTCTAACACTGTTTTCTGAAAACCTTCACATTTAATAAAAATAATTTGATCCAGGGAAGGCACAGTTTCTCAGAGGTGGACACGTGTTTATAAGGGCCTTACACAAAGCTTTCCTACGTTCTGTGGCACAAATCCTCATAATGGAACCAGTCTACGTGTTTTACATTCAGCAACTATTATAACCACTGGACTTTCACTGCTCTATTTTCAAATACACTGTATGTACTTTTACATGTGTACTTTTTTGATTTAATGCCCAGCAAATTGACTCCTTAAATATAATTAGAAAATACCACATATTAAAGATGCACTAATCATTTTTCTTGTAAACTTAAGTGAAAGGTGTTGCTCACCTCACCTCACTCTGCAGCCCCCCTCAGGCCTAGAGAGCATTTTAGCTTCTTTCAGCTCATTGTTCTGGTTTTAGGGCAGCAACTGAATTGTTTTGGTTTTGGCTCTCATCCACCTTGTTTCCAGATGAAAATCAGGTGATGCAGCTTTAATGACTGTCAATCTTAAGAATAATGAATAAAAAAACAAACCGAAAGTACATAATAGATAAAATGTCATAAGGGTGAAAATGTCCTTGTACAAATATTGATCACGCATATAAGAAACTTATTTTTCCAATGAAATTATACAAATTTTTGACCTGGGTTTCACTTTGTCATTTTGTGTGTATGTGTGTTTGTGTGTGTGCGCGCGCGCCCCCACGCACGCACCCACCCACCCCCCACCCCCTTTCTCTCTCTCTCTCTCTCTGTGTCTCGCTGCCTCAACACTCAGCAGACGGACGCATCCGTCCTCTGCCGTACTACTTCCAAAACCACATTTCACCATGACACAAGAAGACAACCCCAGCTCAGCCTGACGTGCGCAGTGTTTGCCAAACAGCCTTCACAGCATCCCAGCAGCACCAATTTCCAACTTTTTTTTTTCTTTAATCATTCCCCCCTGCTCCCTTGAAACCCCTCCCCTGTACTTTTTCATCCGTTCCCGAGAGATAAGTCAGTTCCCTGGAAAGGAGGTTGATCGCTTTTTTTTTCCTCCTCTTCGGGGATCAGCATGGATGTGGCAGCGGTAGAGGGGATGTCTCTGCCGGGTATCCGACTCCGGAATCGGCCGACGCAAGTGATGCCGAACCAGAAAAAGGTCAAAGCGAGGCGGAAAAGGCGAAAGGAGTTGGTTTTAATCCAGATATGCTTGTTTGGCGGCTTGCTGCTGGTCGTGAAGGGGCTTTCCTACTTAGCGGAAAATTCAGGTGAGGATTTATCCGCTTTTTCAGCTCCCGCAAGGAGCACTGGGATGCCGGTGAAGCAGAGCTGCATTCCCCAGCAGTTAGCCTGTTTCACTACTGTTCCTCTGCCACTAACATTTCTTCACAGTTAATTGATATGATTTTGTTCCTTCTCGGTCACAAATATACAACTGTAATGTAAATTAGTGCAGACAGCTGCATTGTGACAAACAGCAT
Organism: Seriola lalandi dorsalis; assembly: GCF_002814215.2. NCBI lineage: Eukaryota > Metazoa > Chordata > Actinopteri > Carangiformes > Carangidae > Seriola > Seriola lalandi. The sequence continues at coordinate 110,332 of NW_019525473.1, read as the reverse complement.
CTCCCTGTTATCACTTGTACTTAATGCTACTCTTAATATTCCTACCTGGACATATAGTGTGCATCACTTACTCAGTTTCTAATTGATCTGCATGGTTGTAAAATGTGACATGGTGTCTTTGCCTGTTCTTATAGGAAAAGTTTTGCTCTGCTGCGTTTATGTTCTAACTGAACTCGACAGTTTTTCTGAGCTCATCTTCCCATACATAAGAATAACCCAGAAAAGTGTGTGTCTCATACCATTTGCTGGAATAAGACTGAAACCTTTGCATTTTGCTATTCTGTTAAAAGGGGCATGAACCAAATACTTAAAGAGACTGGTGTCCTTTTAGAGTTCGCTTTTGCCTCAACTTGACATGACAAAAAATTGGGGCAAATGCCAAGGCGCCACTGCAGTCATACAGGTACATAGGTACACAGTAGGTTATAATGGGAATTCATCTGAGCTTTAACTATGGGGAAGTATTCTGAGCTGGGGGATGCAGAGGCTCTTGCATGTTCAGGTGTTTTAGCTGCAGAGCGGTGAAATCAGGGCAATGAGTCCCAGGGTATAGGCCTACACCTCTCCCAAGTTACTGCAAATGGTTACGCAGTGTTCCTCTCCCTCTCTCTGACTTCACTCCACAGCCGTGCTGACATGCATGTTAAATGACTGCCGAAGCATCAAAATGCTAATGAGACCCTGATAATAAATAAGTGCATACTTCCTAACAGCAAACATATGCACCACTTGACTTGATGTCTGCGTGTTCCTCTTGTTCTCTTTGTACCTCTCATTGACTGTGCCCCCAACACTCCACTTGATTACTGAGTCAGCATCAGCTAAAGTGAGAGGTATTTATCACTTCCCATGGACAGAAGGCCTGCATGAATATTCATACACTCATGATTTGTGCATCATCAGTGCGACTCATTCCCCCCCCCTTTCCTCCCCGCTTCCTTTCCTGGTTGCATGGAAATGCAACAGTGCTGCTCTCCGCATGTGTTCAAAATTAGAGGCGGACGAGAAATGACACTGGGACATTTAATGCATTTCCCTTGTCCCCATTGTGTTCTTGTTAACTCTTTGTCAGCTTGCCGCAGTATCAATTAGAGTTGATTATTTATGATGCGCTTAATGAAGTTCTGCTAAATTGAGCTTGGTGTTGTGGAGCTGGAAGCGGAGCACTCAACACCTCCTCACCGTGGCACATTAATCATTCCCAAACTCGTCTTCTCCTCTCTGTGTGCAAGATAGCGAGAACATAGAAGGTACAGCGCCGGCACGCATACCTCGCTGCTGGTGTAGCTGCTGTGTGTGGTGTAATGAAGGTGAGGCCAGGTGAAAAGTTCAGCCATGCCCTGAGGGCTATTGAATAACTGGGCTTTTTAATTCTATTTGAATCCCTCTCTTAGGCCAGACTTGTAGTTGGCAGGGTGGAAAGGGCAGAGTGCTCCTGCTGAGCTCTCTGAAGTATGAAATGAATTCATTGGTGTTGCTGCTGTCTTGAAGAATGTGCAGATGTAGCCACAGTGGGAGCCTCACGTTGAGTGCTGCACTGTTGCTGTACCCCCCCAAGAGGATTTTGTTTTGGAAAATCATGAAATTCCCCTTCAATGTATGAATTGGGGGGGGGGGAGTTACCAAACTGACACATCTGTGGTGCACTCCTCCAGCTGTTCACTACCCTACCATTACATAAAGAATCAAACTTTAATGTGACAGAGAGCACAATCCTGGTCATTAAAAATAAAACAAATTGCTTGACATGCACTTTGCTACCTGCAGCATTTGAAAGACACAAACTTGTAACTTATACATAGAAACTAAAAAGGCCCAGCTTTACTGTTGCACCGAAGAGGTCTTCTGCATAAGGACTTGGTATTGAATATCCTTGCTTAGTACTTGTTTGATATTGACTAAAATATGTCCTATTATTGTTAAGCATCAAAAGTTGTCATTGCGTGCTTGCTGAGATTCATCCTCTAATTAGCAAGTTTAGGCTGTCAAAGGTGAAAGTTGACCGATGTGTGAGACATGTGATGAAATCCTTGATAGTAAATGAATAATGGTGGTCTTGGTTTGTACTTTTGCCAGTGGTCAATATAGAGCTTTGACAGCCTGCGTTAAAATGAACAAACATACAATACTTAAACACATAACAAAAGCATAATAATCCGAAGGGCAGTAGAATCAGTAGTGAGGATTTGCATGAGAGTGGACCAAGTGTTGTAACTGCATGAAAACAAGATGAAACAAAGGAACTAATGAGGGGCTAAAACAACATAACTAGGTCCAGGTGATACCAGTCATACAGGCAGACAAAACCAGGTTGACAGGAAAGGGCAGGGGTCCTCACTTCCCTTAAGCCCTGCCGCCCCCCCCCC